>NC_141143.1:36723562-37035562 GCF_053477565.2 Lygodium microphyllum
TGGCCGATGTCTCTATGGGAGGCTCAAAAGCTAGACGATTCTTAGGAAACCATTCAGGAAAGCAGGTGAATGCGGCTTGGGAGTGTTGGAGAGAGCTATGTGACATCACAACAAATGTTGCAAGCACGCCGAGGCTTGCGTTTCTTAGAATGGAGGTCTGGATACACCTTGATGTTTTTCTGAAACTCCTCAGGCAACATAAGACAACATATACATATGCGGAAGAGTTCAAAAGATCAATCACAAAGCTTGTTCAAGCGATAAAAGAGGCATGGGGAGAAAAAGATATCACTTTTTATCTGGTAAAGTAATAATTATTTAATATCGGCTTATTTTGACAAGTTTTTCAATTGGTATAAAATTTGTGTTACTTTGTATTGCAGCATATTCTTCATATTCATGGACCTTTCTTTGTGGAGGAGCATGGCCCCTTAGCAACTTATAGCAACCAAGGCATGGAAAAATCCCACTATCAAGCACGCACAATGTATTTTCGAAGCACAAGGCATGGGGGAGGAGGTACAAAAAGCAATGCTTTGGAGGAGCTATTCAACTGGTTTTTTCGACGACAACTTCAAAGAATGCAAATAAAAGACGGCAATGACACATGAGCAATCGCACTTTTATATATAAGAAAGAATATATACAAAGCTAGCTTTCCAAAACTCTAACATTCTCTTCCTCCTCGGAAATCTTTCCTCTATAACGTAGAAATTTTTTTCTCTTGTAGCCAGCTATAGATTTTACATCAGTTCTGTTTGTAGCTAAGGCGTAGGATGAAAACGCCAAAAAGTATCCTGCTCTAGAAGCAGAGTAACCTGGACCGTAGCCAAAAATCCTAATTGCTGCAGTCTTTTCCAAAAACATTATTTTGTGGGCATTATATTGTAATCCTGAGAAACCTAGAAGCCTTGTAAGAGCTTTAATACAAAGTATCGGCCATGCTGCGTCCTCTGAGAAACTACTATGAAGTACAAAAAAGGATTCAGGGTCAATCCTGGCCAAGTAGTGGCCGAGTGCAATGTCTTTGGTGGTGTTACTAGCAATTCTTGATCCTTTGGCACGCCCCAAGAAGTTATCTGTATCGGCAATCTCCAACTGCAAATAAAACCCATACTGAATGAGCATGAAATGTAAACCTACCAATGTGTAAAAGCAAATTCAAAATTATCTTACCACTTGATTTTCATCGTACTCCAATTTAAATGGATTCCATAAATTAATTGATGATGCTGTCTCATTGGTGTTAGTCAATTCTTTAACATATTCAGACTCCTCTCTTCCAAAATTGGAAATGCCGAGCTCGCTTTGAATGCGATCGAAGTCCTCATCAGTAATACTCAACTCTTTTTCAGCTTCTTTGGCCTTTTCAAAACAAAGAGAGAATGCCTCACCAGCATCAATAAACTTATCATCTAGAGTTTCTTTATCAAGTTTCAGAATCTCTTCCTTTGATTCATTTTCTGTGTCAATTATCCCATTAGCAGCATCAAAAGCTTCTGCAATAATTGCAAGACAATAATCTTCCCTGAGTTTAAAAAGTTTTTGAATATCTGAGAGTAAAATGTACTCCTTGTCCTTGAAAGGTATACATGGCAGGGAAGGAACAATATGGTGAGAACTCTCATCAGGTTGAGGGTTTGTATCTCCTTGGCTCTCCTCAATGATAGTCTCAGCTTTGAAGTGAGCAACATCCAAATTCTCAGCAATGGAAGCCTCAAAATCTGTATCTACAACCTCCTCTGTTTCCCTTTCATCTGCCAGATCATCCAACATGCAAAAGCTGGCAGTCTTTGCTCCTTCCAACTGTTGCTCCTCAGCTTTCATAGGGTATTTGACAAGGATGAATACAATAAAAGCAGCAGATTTTCTCATCATCTTGCAGTTTCTGGAATGAGTGCAGCAAAATATGTCTGTTAATTGAAACCTCTCCAGAGAGTGAGCCCTGCACTTTCTAGTAAATACTTTCTTTTCATTTCCTGTTGACCCAATGGGAATATGGACATATTCAATTGTGCCAACTTCAACAGAAGGACCTGCAAGAGTTTCAAACTCCAAAAAGTCCTCCATAATAAAATTTTCACAAGATTTCAGAACTTTGTCAAGTTCCCAATCAGGATTAAAAATATTTTTCACAACTCCATAGAATGAGACATCCATTCCATTCTGAAGCATAAAATCAAGTAGCCTCTCTGATGGAGTGATATCAATGAGCTCTGATACTCCTTGACATCTCACTACTGGCGTTCGCTTCCCTGGAGATGTACTTGGCTTTCTCACACTAGTGGCAGAGGATGGAGAGGAAAAGGAATGCACAGGCTGATCAGCTGTTGATGAACTTGAGCCTTTTGAAAGCCTTCTTCTTTTACCAGTTCCTGAAAAAACCGTGGATTGTATGGTTTCAGACATGTTTCTAACTTCTCACGATACGGCGCGATAAGAGAGAAACAATTTAGACGGAAAGGCCCCCTCGCGCCGTATCGGCGATCCCAGTAAGAGGTGCTAGAGCCACAACAAAAGTGGTCACACGAGCCTCAGGAACGCTGAAAGAAGACTAGAGTATGGGTTCAGACATGTTCCTAACTTCTCACGATACGGCGCGATAAGAGAGAAACAATTCAGACGGAAAGGCCCCCTCGCGCCGTATCGGCGATCCCAGTAAGAAGTGCTAGAGCCACAACAAAAGTGGTCACACGAGCTTCAGGAACGCTGAAAGAAGACTAGATCTACAGAACCTCCAAAACGAAGCGAAGAGAGAAAAGCGAAGAAAGCCAACAGTCGCTCTCGCGCCGTATCAGCAAAACAAACAAAGGTCAGAAACCGAAAAAACCGTACAGATACGAAACACACCCTTATGTAGGCGCGGATTATGCCACCTGGCAGTATCCGTTGGGTAACACGTGGCCGAAAACCACGTGGCGAACAAGTGGACCCGTAATTAGTTGACACGTAGCATACGGACCATTAATGCAGACACGTGGCACAATCAGTATCGGAAACGTGTCTGACACGTGTCATGATTTACCTGGGTATATAAGTGGTCATTTATCCGACGTGTACACTTTTCCGCAAGCAAAAAGAGGTGTGCCGATACGGAGCGAGGGCGTCCAAACGGCGTAGTCGCTTTCTCCTAATCGCGCCGTATCGGCTTCTCATCTCTGACACGGAGCGAGGGCGTCCAAACGGCGTAGTCGCTTTCTCCTAATCGCACCGTATCGGCTTTTCATCTCTGATACGGAGCGAGGGCGTCCAAACGGCATAGTCGCTTTCTCCTTATCGCGCCGTATCGGCGTCTCATCTCTGATACGGAGCGAGGGCGTCCAAACGGCGTAGTCGCTTTCTCCTAATCGCGCCGTATCGGCGTCTCATCTCTGATACGGAGTGAGGGCGTCCAAACGGCGTAGTCGCTTTCTCCTAATCGCGCCGTATCGGCTTCTCATCTCTGATACGGAGCGAGGGCGCTGGAACGGTGTGGTCGCAATCTCCTTATCGCGCCGTATCATCTTCTCATCTCCGATACGGAGCGAGAGCGCTAAAGCAGTCTGTGCGTTCTCTTCTCATCGCGCCGTATCGTCTTGTCATCTCCGATACGGAGCGAGGGCGCTAAAGCGGTGTTGCCGTTCTCTGCTCATCGCGCCGTATCGTCTTGTCATCTCCGACTCCTATTCGCGCCGTATCATCTTCTCATCTTGTCCTTCTGGTTGTTATTTTTCATTTTCTGGATGGCAAGGACAAAGCAAACTGCAAGAAGAGTGTATTTAGATGGGAAGGACAGTGGGGGTAGAAGAAAGTTAAAATTTGATGAATCTAAGGGGGTAGAAGCTGGTCCATCACAGGCTCCAGAGCATTCAAGAACAGAAATCCCTCCTACACCAGGTGTTGTCCTTACATCTTCCATAAATGTTACTTCACCTGAAGTTGAGGAAGCAAAGGATGAGGCTAACCCTGTGAAAGATTCATTCCCTTCAATGGTACCTGAGCCCACATCTGCTGAAGCCACTGAACACCCCAAGTCAGAAAAGAGAAAGAGGAAGTCCAGGTTCTTCTATATGCAAAGATGTTTCAGTGAAATCAGGAAAGCCCAAAGAGCTACCCAGCATGTCATTCCAAAAGCTGCTTTTATAAGGGTGGTTAAAGAGATCTCTGATAGATTGTCTCAAGTGGCAACTGTCTCTGGTCTAAATAAGAGGTGGCAACTCTCAGCCATTCTTGCCCTGCAAGAGGCTGCAGAAGATTTTGTTATTGATTTCATGAACGACGCTTACATTGCTGCCGCCCATGCTCATAGGATCACCCTTATGAATAAAGATTTCAGCATCATTAGCAGAGTGAGGTATAGGTTTGACAAAGTCCTGAGGCCCTTGCCTTCCAATGATCAAAAAGCCTTTGAAATCCTCAACATTCCCCCAAAATTGTCTAGGAAAGAGAAAAAGCTTAAAGTTGAAGATGTTAGTGACCTTTACCCTACAAGGGGTCCCACCCAGCAGGGTGCCACCCAGCAGGAGGCTTTCTTGAGTGAAGAAAATCAAGAGATGTTTGAAACTGAAGACGATGTTTACAAGAGGAAAGCCGCATCACTTGCTCCCGTCAACAGCGAGAGGATGGGCAAAGTGTATGGGCAAATTCTTGTGAATGTTGCTGGGGAATCTGAGGAGGAATATCTTAGTATATCTCCCGAGGACAAGCCCATGTTGGAAAAAAGGGATGTCCAACTATCTGACTCCGTGGTATTTTGTTGCATAAGGTAAGGTTTTTTGTTGCATAAGTTAAGTCTTTTCAATTATATTTTGGATGAAATTGGTATTGAATAGCTTTTGCTATTATCTGCAGGGCATTGGTGTCCTCTCTCACTCTCGATATCCGAAGAACCATATACATTGTGGATCCACTTCTCTCTGTGGGACTTTTTGCAAAATCTGGTTCTAATATTTTACCATTTTTTCGTAGCTTCGATAGTGTGAGAAATTACCACATCTTTTTCCCTTATGTAGAAATGTATTTTTCTTTTTCTGTAGAGGAGAATTTATGTTCATTTGCTTTCACCCTTCTACTCACCTCTTTTATGAATTTGCAGAGGGCATTGGAGTCTCATCTACATTAATTGTCTTTCAAGGGAAATTATCTTTATGAATTCTCTCAGCGGTGTTCACGGTCAAGCACGGATGTATGTTGGAAGAAAATTACTTTCTTTGATTTCTTTTATAAATAATATTTTGAACTTACAAAGCTTCCTTTTGCAGTGCTGGTAGACTCGTTTCTACCTTTTTGGATACAACATACGAGGATCTTGCTGATCCTCAAAGGCCGTATACTTTTCTTCTACAAGAAGTCCCATTGCAAAGCGATGCGCATTCTTGTGGATGGAGAGTTATCTCAAACATTTGCAGAACAGTGGATTCAAAGCTGTTACAAATAGAGAGAGTGAATGTAAGTTTATTTCATTTGATGTTTGTGTAACCCTTATCATGATGTCTTTTCACTAACTTATAACATTTATTCTTACAGTGTAGAGACTATCCTGAATCATATGTTTGGTGGATAAGGGAGAGATGCATCGAGCTGATTCTAGACAAAGCAATCACACCATATGATCCTGACTCTCCACTTCCTCCCAATACATCAATGGCCAAGGGCACAAGCAAGGGAAAGGTCAAGGGAAAGGGTAAGGACAATGGCAATGGTAAAGACAAGGGCAAGGGAAAAGGCAGTGGGACCACTGCTGCAGAGTCTAAGAAAAAAGGAATGCCAGTGCTCTCTCCTCTTAAATTTGATCCATCCCCTCTTAAGCCCCAAGAAAGGAGACTACCTGTAAAGGTCAAATTTTTTCAACAATCAAAGAAAGGTCCCGTGAGAAAAAATATCTTTGAAGAAATCGATAAAGAATGAAAATAGCAAACATAAGCATACACGAGCCATTTTATTTTGGCTTTGTACATTTTTATGCAATTTTTGTATCTCATTGTGTAATGAAAATTTTCACTTGTAAATCGAATGCAATGTACATTTTATACACGAGCCTTATTATTTTGGCCTTGTACATTTTTATGCAATTTTTGTACCTCATTGTGCAATGAAAATTTTCACTTGTAAATCGGATGCAATGTACATTTTATTTATACACATTCGAAAGGCGACTTGCTTCACGATAGCTTATGAAGTTCCCATTTAAAAATATCTTAAGGACAGTCTATTGAGATAAATTCCTGCCAAGTTTTCATTCTTAAGGCCCCAAACTCACAATTGTGGGAGACAAACAACTCGTACAAAAGAAAGAGCGCTCGGCTCTTTTACCAATTGTTACACCATTCACTTTGAACTTGTATGTAGGGGATATATTGTCTAGCAATTCCAATGTATCCCTCACATCTTTTAGACTCCAATTGGAAGTAACACTCACCTTCTTTACTTCTTCATGCGGAAAAACGTGCACCACAAGTTCATATGGTGTGTTCTCTGTATCAGAATCCAAGGGAACCCAAACACCCAATCTTAGTTTGTATCGCCTGTACTCAAAGGCCAAAGCGAGATTTTGGCGAGGGATACTGTAAGCCAAAGCCAAGGATTGAGGGCATGCACTGCACCTCAAGATATCACCTTTATGATCGCACTCTCTAGATTTCCAATGCGTCCCTATAGTGTTGTCCAAATCCTCTTCCGAAAAGTTTCTACTTAACCAGGATACCTTCATTCTTTGTAAATTTGCTGTTTTGAAGCAAGCCACGAAGATATGGAGGGGTACAAACCATGATAAACGTATTCTTCTTGAGATCCTTCCAGCTGTCATGGACTTCTTAATATCCTGAGATATTTTGAATTTGAAACTTTGCACTGTTACCTTGTCAGGAATCTCCCAATTTAGAGATGAAAGACTTGGCAATGGCAAATCTTCGATATTCCCATACCTATCCGCTTTAGAGGGAACCACATACTGTGCATAATATATAAAAACCTTGCATTCACTATAAAAAGACAGAGTTTGATCGGCATAAATAATGTCTGCCAATCCCTTATGAATGGCATGGAAAGTTCCACTTAGGCTTTCCACAGGTTGCCATTCAATACTTGTTGACGGAAAGATATCTACAATGACGAACCGTTTGTTAGAACTTGCATAAATGGAAAATAATTATATACGTTATTCAACTTATAACTTACAATGTGTTTGTTGGGAAACACGTTCGTTTGGAGGCAAGTGCATATCCTTGGCCATGTAAACATGTTGCACCTTGACAAACCAGCCTTCGGGCATAATTTTGAAGGCAATGATACGCCCCTTCCAGTGATGTTTTATATCTTCTCGTTTCCTTCTTTTCACCTTATGAGAGCCCTTGCAAGATGGCAGCATGGTAACCCAATCGTTTACAGCAAAGGTTTTGGGCTCAAAATTTCCATCTACTCCCTGGCTATAGACTGTGCAAGAGTGTATTAAACGAGAAGGGCACCTGGAGGAAGCCATGAAAAGAATGAAAGCGCAGAGAAAGAAGCTCAAAGAGGGGTGAATGAACTAAAAAGTAGCGCCAAGAACCCAAATGAGTATGTATTGGGCGCCAAAAACAATATTGAAAGATCTCCCGACTTTCAAAAAACTCATTATTAATTTCATCACATCTCTGTCATGTATTTTGTCAGATTTGTAAGTAAATAACGTCTTTGGGACTCCAAAACATGTCAGACTTTAGGGGTTTTGGCTAAAAAAGAAGAGAGAATCACGAAATGGACTCCACTATCTCTAAAAAAGAGGAGACAAGAATACCATATTCTTGCACACGTGGCGAACTCTCTTTGGCCCTTTCCTTAATCCCGTGATTAACAAAAGTGCATTTTTTGAAGCGTTTTTGGCCCTAATGAGATATTCAAGGATAAGTTTTTTTTACATTTAAATGAGTTGTTTGAGAGAAACGTGACATTGATTTCTTTGGATTTTGGGTCTCTAGAGGAGCTTGTTGGATAGATCATTGGATTCATGATTCACTCATAAATGTTGCATCATTTTATGAAAACAAATATTGCACATGACAATTTGCAGACTAGGGGAGGTCTATATATGTCAAGTGTTTTTTCAAAAACTGATAACCCCTAATAAAACTATAGATAGGATAGAGTTTTGTTAGCTTAATTATTTGTGTGACTGTTTGTTTTGTCATTTTGCAGTTCGATTTTTTTAATTTGTCTAGCTTAGGATTTGTTTTTATCATTAACTTTGGATTTTCTAGTGTGGAAACTTGATAGCCTTGGTTAAGATTGGTATTTTTATGGACAAGTTAGAGCTAGAGTTTGCTAGTAGCTATCGAACATTGTGGAATGGGTATGTTTTCTTGTTGAGACTCTTGCACATCATAGGGATTATGGGTTCATGAGTACTTCACGTTACACTTGTTAATTACACTGCACTTGACGATTATCTCTTGATTTTATTAATTAGTTCCATGCCATGGATTGGGTTTATGCACGTTTAGCACCTTCATTGAGCACACACTATTTTTTACGGGCAAAGAAGTTGAGATTTTCATCACCAAGATAGGAACCTTTGGTTGAGTGGGAAAGGTGGTTGGGAGAGTTTGAAGATCATAAAGGACTCCCCTATAGTTATGAGATGGGTTGTTTTTATATAGTCGATATTTTGAGGACCATCATTTTTCTTAAGTGACTGTGAGAATCTGGGTGGAAGGAGCAGCGTAGAATATTTTCTTACTAAGTATTGAGAGGTGAGGAAAATGATCTTAAATAAGCAAGGTATTGTATAATTTGCATTTTGCATGACACACAAGCACATGTGGATAGACTAGACACAATTGTTTCAAGGCATTCATATTTTTATATGGAAGCATCACTTGTTTGCTTGCATCACAAAGATCCAAATTTTCATGTTTTCTCAAATCATGTTTGATTGAGCACAACATACACTTTTTCAAGCATATATTTAGTTAGGACACATTGCATGGAATTCAACAAGTATATCTAAAGAAAAAACCATATCCTAAAGACACAAAGAAGATTTGAAAGCTATATGTTCAATCGTTGTTTATGTGGTGTAATAGCCAACGTAGCTATTGATGAAGGGATCAATAACCGGTTTATTCATTAAAGTGGAGGTGAAGCTGATAGTTTGAGCTATATTGGAGAAGTTGAGATTGGCCTTGTGATGCTGGCCTAGGGCCTTAGCATCTTGTGGTCTGTAGAGGTTCTTGCTTTCTATGAGCATAGCTTGGATTTAGAACTTCTATGTTGAATAAAAGTTTTTTGGATAACACTTAGGGATGATAGCGTGTCTCAAATTTGAACTATGGATGAACTATTATAGTGGCTATAATACCAAGATTATATCGGATTTTCCTACCAATAAATGTGATTAGTAGGGGAAGAAGCTCCAAAGTACTACGAGATAAAGAGGACAATAGGTAGCATGATTGAAAGTAATGTATTGGCTATTACAAAAGATCAGTCATCAAAAAATCTTTATCTAATGCCAAGGTTATCATGCACAATTTCTATCTAGTGCCGCTACAAACTGTCAAGAGATTGTTAAGCTTCAAAATGGTAAATAATGTAGCATCATTAAGTATAAAGAACGAGAAGTTAATGTAATGTAATTGAAGGGTGTCTCATTTGGAAACCAACGGTGGGCAGCCACATGTATTAGCGAGTAAGGCTTACGTTTGAAAAAGATCAAATTCGATCCATTTAGGATGATCCTACTGAAGTTCTGCGAATGGAAGACAAGGAGGCTACGTCTATCTAGCTCAATAGTAGTGAGCTCATCTGACACATATTCTGAAATTGCATTTGTAGCAAGAAGCACTCAAAGATACTCCACCACTTATTGTACATGTACATCAGTAGCATGTTCTCTTGCTCAAATCGCTTGATCGAATGATAGCACGCAGAGGTTGGTTTTCTATCAGTAGAATCGGGGTGGCGCAAGCTTCATCTCTATTTCCGTTGCTCTTCAATTATGCAGCTTTATTCCTTATGATACTATGGTTTGGATGAAATCAAATAGATTATAGATGTTGTGGTTTCAGTAAAAAATGAATATTTTGATTAGAAGCAAGGTTTCGAATCCACCTTAGTCATGCACATGATGCTTTCGTAGAAACGATTGACAAACTCTAAACACAAAGCAGATGAAAGTCAAAAGTATTGAAATGTAGAGATTTGGTGGCTTTCTGAGACGCGTGTAGATATGGCAGTTGATGTTGATGAAGACATGAAGGGTGGTAAATAATTAGAAAAGCTTTTGTAAGATTTTTAATAGCTTAAGCTTTTTGAGCCTTAGGCTTTCGTTTACAATGACAAGAGAAAATAAAGATTTTAAAGCTTTATTGAAAAGCATGGAACATTAAGAAAGCATAAGCATTTCAAAAAGCACATAAGGCATGTGAGAACCCAAGAATCCTATAAAAGAATGGTAGAAGATGGTGTAAAGGCCTTTCCCTACTCCTTGCATTCAACTTGTAACTTGGTAAGGAGAGTGGAGGGTGGCATGTGAGAATCTGGAGTCTTGTTGTGCTAATCGAAGACATTGAGAACTTGGATACTGGAGTGCCAAGAGTTGTATCAAGTTTTTTATGAGGTATGAAAATTTAATAGAATTGATTTTGATTTCGAAGTTTGTATTTTCAAACATTATGCAAGGTGTGTGATGCTCTACCTGAATTGTTATTTTTGATATTTTTGAGCTAGAAGAGGCATTGTGTATCGTTTGATTTCCTCTGTGGCTTGTGTCGTGTTTGTAAAACTTTAAATTTTTTTGTGTTTGTGTTGTTCATCAACAAAGTCAATCATCCTTACCGGCACTCCTTATTGTCTCATTATTGGGCTGTCAGAGAGGCTTGTCTCAAACACTGCTCGTGTTATAATGCTATAATGCGCATATGCATGCATCATATTTCAGAAACAGAAGTTAGTGATGCTATTTTATAGCAATTGATACCTCCTTTGCACTTTCTTAATCCATTTCTTGTATTTCATCATGAGTCAGTACCCATTTCGTCTCATTCTCTTAGTCCATATGAACCATGTTTATGGCAATAGAGAAAAACGAGATAAAAATACTGAAATATGATCTTTTCATTTGATGCATCAAATCACGTGTAGTCTCTTGAGAAAATTAGAGCGAAGGATTTTAACATTGTGTTTCTAGGAGAGGAGGAGGCATGATTCAAATGGTTGCAAATCTCCATTTTTTTAGAAATTGAGGGATTGTAAAAAAAAAGGTGATGCCTTGAATGTTGGTTTCCTACCAAAGAAAAATACCCACATACATATACACATAAAGCATAAAGGAAACGAACTCATAAACGAAGGATATCACCCAGACTTAGCTACAAGAAGCTTTTGTGCAACAAGAGGCTCTCTCTAGGGCTCCGTCGAATCTATTTAATAATGTAGCACTAAAACAAAAACCATTAATTGCATCCAAAACAAACAAACAAATGGCCCTCTTGGCCTAATGAGATAAACCATTTTACTACAAAATAAACAGTCCTCATGGCCTAACGAAATCAAATAATTCTCTATAAGAACAAAGGTCCCTCTTGGCCCATTGAAACGTAACCATAAAGCACACCATTGAGCAACCTACTACTAAAAGTAAACCCTTGGTTTCCACATAAGCACAAAACTAGACCAAGGGGATGGCCATTTAGGCCCTACACTAAATGCATCAAATTATTAGCTAATCTCCCTGTATAAACGGCAAGAGATGTCTGATGAATATGCCATTCAATGATCCAATGCATCCATGATAGAATAGGAAAATGGTCAATTGCTACATGGCTCATAACCCATACTAACCATTAGTGGTAGCAAAAACAAGACTTGTCAACAAGTAGTCCCCATAGTAGCCCTGGACTATCATTCGAAGACAATTGTAAAAGCCCCTCAAGACCATAGTGAAAAAATACATATTAACCAAAGGCAAGGGAGACTACAAAGTGATTCCGATGTTGGAAAATCAGCTGGCAAGGGTGTCAAAGGTTGCACAATTAAACATTCTTACAATGGGATCCCTCACATTATAGTTCCCATTCAATTGGTTGATCACTAACTTTGAGCCGTATTTCACCAATAACCAATAAATACAACTATGTGTGGCTACATTTAACCCTATAAGCAAGGCCTTGTATTCTACGATGTTATTCATAAAAGCAGTGTGCCTAAATACACTCCTATTTTAAAACCACTTAACGATAGGGATATTTTATGATAACCCGAACACTTACATGCTTAGCAAGTCTTTAAGAAGCTCCATCAAAATATAATGTAAAAACCAAGGTTTCATTAATGTAACCTACCATGGCAATCAACCTATTCATACTTATGATAATCAAAGTCTAATCAAGAGATGGGTGTAAAACAAGTACAATTCCTTCATTCTCACCAAAATCAATAGGCATGCTAGTAAAAACTCTATGACAATGATGGAAATAGACTCGAATATCCCACGTGAAAGAGTCATCTTGCCACTCAGTGATGTGATAACCTTTACTCCACTAGATCACTTTGAATTGGTGGTAATTTTTCTCTATATATGGATGCTCAAGATAAGGAATGACTTTCTGCATCCAATAGTCTTAATATCCTTTGAAAATTTAAGGTAGATCCTAAATGACCTACAAAGGCACCAAGCCCATGTCAATCTATATACATAATAGGGCTTCAGTTTATTGAAATTTTAATTTTAGTTTTGAACTTTCCTATACGAACAATCTTATAAGGACCATCCCATTTGGGTTCCAACTTGCCTGGGAAGAGCTCACAAACAGGCATCATAATATAGGACCAATTGACCCTTAGTAAATATATACTTCTTAATCCGAAGGTCATGAAACATTTTCATATGATTTTTCACTACTTCTTAATGTAACAAGGCTTGCAACCGAATCTTGTTAAGATGTGCAACATAAGTTAGGTAGGCTTTCTTGCAATGCTTTCTTTTCACCTAGATAGTGATTTCGAGAGCAAACTTTACTATAGGTAGTTCAATCTCTAAAGGTAAAACATACTATTTTCCATTTACTAATTTAAAAGGGGTGTGGCCCATAGCTCTTTTGAATGTTGTATTATAAGTCCCAATAGCCACATACAACTTCTTATCCTAATCCTACTTACCTTTTTGGATATAGAGTCTTAGATAACATCTCCACATACTACTTATTACTACTCTCTACTTGCCCATTAGCTTGGGGATTGTAAAGCATGGTCTTATTATGTTGATCTTTAGAGCTTTCATCAAAGCCTCAATTAATTTATTTAAAAAATATGTTCCATGATGAAACACAAGCTCCTTAGGTTGATCAAAACGGTAAACAGTCTATTCTAAAATAAAACTAACCATTTCCTTGGTATTATCCTTCATGAAATAGTACGTCGCCACAATGATATAATACTTTCATGTAGTCGATGAAGGATGTATGGGTCCAATAAAATCAATGCCCCACTTCTCAAATGGTAGTGTAGACAAGATAGGAGTGAGTGGGAACTTTCTATTCTCCCTATTGTTATGTCTCTGACATGTATCGCATCTCTTGACATATACAAATGCATGCTGGAAAATGAACAACTACCAATATCCAATTGTCAAAGCTTTCTATGCAGCCAACCATCCAGGAAAGTGCCCTCCACAAACAGAGTCATGACACTCTTCTGAGATAAATGGAACCTCATCAAGCATGACACATTGGTGATGTACATCATTGCCGATATAGTGTTCCTACAATTAAGGTAAATTTAAAGGCTTGCTACTTAATTTTCCTTATTTTAGCCTTCGACAAAAAAGCCGCTCTAGCCTCTCTTGTGGATAGATAGTGTGTTATGATAGCTTATTAGGATAGAATAAATGTGGTATATCAATTTTGAATAGACCCTCGAGGTCACTATCTTCAACCAAGACTTCCTTGGGCTCCTTGAAATCCACAAGATATTTAATGATACCCTACAACTTCGGCGACTTACTCCTAATTTCATAGTCAAACTCCTATAAAGTGATCAGTCACTTCACTAGGTGGTCAGGTGATTGCAACTTATTTAACAATAGCCTCAGTCCCTCTACCTTCATATAAAATACTACCTTTTTATACAAGATGTAGTGCTTGAATTTCTTCACTATAAAGACCATTCAAAGGCGTAGGTTCTCCATGTAGGTATAATTAATCTCAAACACCCCCATTTGCAACTAGCAAATGGAATGAGATAGCACCAAGCTGGAACAACTCTGATTGGGTAAAAGATAGATGATGGATGATTGTGAAGGGGTTTAGCTTTTATAGCTTGTAAAGGTGGTTAGGTTGACCTGACCGACCTACCATATGAGCCTCCAGTAGTCAGCGATGAGGGAATATTCCTAACACCACAAAATAGGGGCCCTTGATAACTCCCTTACCCTGCAACTCGATGCAATGTGCCTCGAGCTGGTACCAACTTAACTACTCTGTCTAACCCAAACATTAGACCCACAACAGTCACCTTTTTGCCATCCAGTCACATAGACCTCATTTGACATACAAGTCGCTAGGACTCAACTAATATCTAGGCTCACACATGGCTTCTCCTCATAATGAAGGCCTTACAACTTTGACTTCTCCTTTCAAATTTGGGCTAAACAATAAGTAATACTATACATCGTAGCCGCTAAAAATAGATAAAATATCTCACCCTAGATCGAATTCTTGCTTCCACATTAGGATTAATGACTTACATCCCCTTATATCATGTTTAGGGTTTTTTTCAAAAAGTTTTACATTATCCCTATTTTCTTCTTTGACCTTCTTTCCTCTTGTAATGGCTCGTAAATTAGAAGCCTTAGTGGTGTTGATAGACACAGCTTCGATAAGGCTTACACCACTACCACTAGGTAGCTCTTCTATAATAGCTTTTTCTCTTTGCAATATTTACTTTGGTCCCTCATCTTGCTGAAGGTTATTCCTTCATGGTTGTTGATTAATTAGACATGGCTGCTTACTCCCTTACTAAAAAGAGCTAATCTTACTATAGCAAGTACTAGCTAGATGACTGAACTTTCCACATATTTCGCATTTGGCATTAGGACAGCTTCTCGAAAAATGTTGGCCATCATACCACTCATACCTAAATCTTGATGGAACACCCTCTTTAGGATGTCGAATTTCTATCAAGTTTTGCTACTTCTTTAAGAAATTAACATTTATGGCTATTTTTCTATACTATTGCATTATCATGTTGGTATAATGCTTCATCATGTCCTTGACTTCGCAAATAACATTTGATGCACTATACTCATAGCTGTGATCATCTTCTTGCCATTAAACTAGTCTAATAGCTTGGTTAGGGATCAATAGTTGATTAATTAGCAAGACATTAGGGTTTATCATTTAGCTTTCATTATTTAGTGGGACCATTTCGCATTATGTTTCCCATTCCATTCAAATTTATCATAGGTGTATTAGTTACACCTTGACTTCCACTAATCAATGCCAAATTATTTCCAGGACCTAGATTCAAATTTAGGTTTGCCCTAGATGCATAGGTTGCTTGTAAGTGCAACTCTATCTCCTTTGTTCTCATGTTTTAGCAATGTATATCAACAAGAGCCAAAATGCTCAACTGTACTTGGATAATAAAGTCTAATCCATATAAAAAGTATTGCCATTTGACACTAGGTGGAATAGGAATAGAGGTTTCCAATTTTCAAAACACCTCTTTCAATTTTTTCGTATATATTTGAGCATTATCACGGGACTCTTGAGATGTCACATTTAGAACACGTAGCCAATACTGACTACCTCTTTTATGGAAAATCCTCTTCAAAAGACTATAAAGATGTTTACCATGTTTACCGTAGCACAGAGGAGCGCAAAAATTGAGCAGAGGAGCGGGAAAATGGAAAAAAGGAAATAGCAAAAAAGGCGCAGGATAAAAGAAGGAAAAGGCACCTTGATCGGTAACCAGACCTTGAAAAATTTAAATGTTCGCGTACAACCCCCAGAAAGTCTTAGTGTCACCCCGAGAAAGCAAAAGAGCAAAAAGTGCACCATTAAATGTGGAAGCACTCCCGAATCCTTGTAAAAGAGTGCCAGGCTCGCTCCTGGGCAAATTGTATGCATTACTTGGGAATAGGATAAATTAGAATGGTGGGAAATGAGAAATAGGCTTAGGCCAATGGTCGACCATGTAAAAAAGGGGATGACTGCCCAAAGAAGGGAGGGCATATATATAAAGTTCTAAAGTGAATGAGAAGCTCATTCTTGTGTGTGGCTAAAGCTTCTTCTTCTTCTTCTCTTGTTTCTTGCTTTCTTGCTTGTGCTTGAGAAAGGGAGTGAGGGAGTGTGAGAGGGTGAGGGAGTGAGTGTGTGAGAGTGAGGGATCGTGGAGAAGAAGCTCTCCATCTCCTCTCTCCATCTTCTTCTCTTCTCTTCTCTTCCCTTGTCTCATGCGTGGCTATGGAGGATGGAGCTCATGGGAGAGGGGTTGAGGTTGCTTGAGCTTGCCACAAGGATCGTGGAGCTACCGGTGTGCACGAGAGAGGAGGGTACTCGATCGAGCATGAAGGTAAGCTCACTACACTCGTAAGGTAGGCATGGCACGTCAGCTATGTGAGAGGTAGCCATGGCCGCTTGGCTTGAAACGCTTGATCAATAAGCGGTCCGTAGGTCTCGGGGTAGAGCTTGTAGCTCTCCTTCATTTTGGTTCCGTTGCCGGGACCGACAGAATCAAGCCTTGAGCACCCGCACATGAAATTGAGCATAGGAGTAGGGCCTTTACCCAAAACGGTGCTTGAGATAGATAGGAGATTTAGGAGGTTTAATTGTTGGGACAAGTAAGTATTTTGAGTTTTTTTATGAGTGCTTGAGTAGGTAAATACAACCCATGCTTGGTTTTGCGATTTTTTATTAGCATTAGGTAGGATAGGATTAAGATTCGAAACTGAAATGGTAGGGTTTTTGCTACTATAAATCTGGTTGCAATAAGAAAAAGAAGGCAAAAATCATGTTTTTGAAGGGGGAAATCGCAACGGGGAAAGGCTCTAAGGTTAGAGAGTGGTTGGGCAATGCTATGTAAGGCTGGGGTAAGGGGAGAAGAGCTCATTTGCATTCTGACCTAGTTGAGAGAGAACAAGAGAGAGTGAGAGAGCTACAGGCACAGGAGAGGAGCGGACGCCCTTCGACCACACTTCCGAGGTGCTCTAGGTATACAAATCTCTTCCCCGGCATGCCCTTGTGTGTATTTAACAGTCTAGAATAGCTAATCATCAACATAACACTAGATTCGTCACCATTTTCATTGTCGGAAGTGCGCCGACCCCGACGCATTCGGACGTTCGAACCCCAGAATCGGGCATTCGGGCCACGTGCCATTCGGGCTTCGGGCATTCGGCCACATGCCGTTTGGGCTTCGAGCTTCGGGCATTCGGTCTTTGGGCATTCGGGCACATGCCGTTCGGGCTTTGGGCTTCAGCTGCCCGAACGAAGGCCTATGGGCTTCGGAGTTTGGCCTTCGGGCCATCTAGCCATTCGAACATTATCATTTGGGCTTCAGCGGTTTGGCCCCTCCGAATTCAGGATTCAGCCATTCGGTGTTCGGATGGCCGAATCGGACCACCCAAGCCCGGCCATTCGGTCCAACTCGAGTTCGGCCCTCAAACTCGGCCATTCAAGCTTTGGCCCTCCAATTCGGCCATTCAGGCTTTGGCCCTCAGACTCGGCCATTCGGCCTTTGGCCCGGCCAAATGAGACATTTGGACTTCGGCGGTTCGGACGCCAATTCTGGGATTTTGACCCTGCCATTCGGGCCAATTTTTCTCGAATGCATTTTTTGACATTATTTTAATAATTTAAGCCCAGACCCGCGTTGTTGACACTAGTGCGACCCTGTAGGTGCGAGAAAATCATAGAAAACTTGGCCGTGTGGCTAGGAAACCTAGCAGAGTGTGTTGTCACAGCCTAGTTGCAACAGCAGACCAGACATCAGACCCCCACATACCTGAGAGACACAGCAGAGACCCAGATTTTAACCAGGCATCCATATGCTGACCTCATACCCAATGGCCAAGAGTTGAAGGTAGCATTGACATTGCACTTGAGTGCCGTAATCCGACACACACAATAGGCCACATTGGTTGTGCACTGAAAGAGCAGAAAGCTTGATTTCACACCGAACGCACAGACACCACACTGAGTGTACATAATTTGAGGATTGGTTGTAATAACAAGGAATACACTCGAACATAATCATTCAAGGAATCCACCAATAGGAGTGAACCCCAAGACTTAGAAGACAAACAGGGTTAGGACCCAGGAGGACGTTAAGTGGAAGTGAGGATCCAGAAGATGACAACATAGAGGATCGGGCGCTTCCAGAACTACTCGAACTGATCGACGGCCTTGTGGAATTGGAAGAAGAAACAATGTCAGGATCAAGAGGCAACCAAGGAGAGGACCGGCTAGACCTAGGAGAGTTCCCAGTCTCAGTACAGGAACTAGTCCATGACTACGATTTACTTACTAGGACCGTGATCCAGGGCAGACATATAGAAGAAGTGGTAGCAAGCCTCGAAGAAGAGAGAAGAGCAATTAGAAGAGCACTAGAAGGCATAATTGCCTACAATCACGAGCAAAGGGCTAGAAAGCTACAACAAGACGTAAATATGTATGAGGCTAGAAGGGTGCTAGACCTAGCTAGGGTAGCCAAATCTGGACTGAATGAAGAGAGGAAACGGGCAGCAGAGGCTGACATGACATTGAGAGAACTTGTAGCCAAGCGATTCATGGACAATACGTCTGTTGAGCAGAGTGCTACAGCCCTAGCCACCGCACTACTCTCGGGATTGGGAGTCATGCAAGGGGCTAAAGGGCAGGCTAGAATCCGTATCGTAGCAAAACAGCTAGCAAAGTATGAGCCTAGCAGTGACCCATATAGCTTCATGGAGCAGTTCGAGTAAGTATGTGAAGCAAACGGTCTTACTGACCTTGCGCAACGCTCTCAAGCTTTTGGCCTGTGCTTAGGCGATAAGGGGAGAATCTGGTATTCTAGCCTCGATGACGCAGAACGTACAAACATTGCTCGCCTTAAGGGCCTCTTCATCAAGAGATTCTTGGAGGCATGGTATTCTGTCAACCTCATCGTCCGCTTGATGAATATCAGCTAAAGGAAGAAGGAAGACGCCAGGGACTACGTCACTCATGTGCGTAGCCTCTTCAAAAGGATCCCTGCCAATGAACGACCTACTATGAGGGCAATGCCTACAGTATTCATGAACGGAATTCGGAATAAGGAGCTCTACAAGGCTTTGGCCATTAACTCTACCTTGCAACGAGACGTGCTAGCTAGAGTTTTCGAAGAGGCAATACGTGTAGATGATCAGCTTAGGGAACGAAGCATGAGGACTACTAAGCTGAGAAAGTGAAAATCAGAGGGATCCCTGCCAATGAACGACCTACTAGGAGGGCAATGTCTACAGTATTCATGAAAGGAATTCGGAGTAAGGAGCTCTACACGGCTTTGGCCAGTAACTCTACCTTGCAACGAGACGTGCTAGGTAGAGTTTTCGAAGAGGCAATACGTGTAGATGATCATCTTAGGGAACGAAGCATGAGGACTACTAGCTAAGAAAGTGAAAATCAGAGGAATCCACAGAGATCAACTATTTCAGGAGAAAAAGCAACCGCTAGTGTGCAGGAAAAGGGAAAGAGTATGGACCAAGGCCAGGAGATGGTGGAGATGAGAATGGAGATCGCACGACTGAAGGAACTGATAAGAAAGCCTGCACGATTGCATGTACAGTGTATATACTGTCGCTTCAATCACCTCCCAGCTGAATGCCAAGATCCTAGTTCTAGGCCATGCTCAAATTGTGGTAGATTTGGGCATGATGCATCGCATTGCAGGATGCCGAGGGGATTCCCATACGCACAGCAGTACAATCCTCTGTACTTAGGTAATAGACCATCCAATTTCTTTGGGAGGGGAGCCCAATTGGCACTCCCTGCACCAAATGACTCAAGACCTACTGTATCTAGGCTGGAGATGAACCCAATAGGTATACCAAGACCATCAGAGCCTTTTGTTACCCACCCACCAAGCAATGCTCCAGTTCACTATGTGGAAGAGCCTAGTGAAGAGGAGACATATATCAACCCATACATATCCTATGACTAGGAGGGCAACCCAGTCCTTATGGACTATTAGCCGGTGTTGGTGATGGCATTAGGTAGAGGAGGAGCCAGAGGATTTGGAGGGCGAAGCCAAGATCCAGATCACATGCTGGACCTGCGGCCATCCAGGCCACATTTCATCACGTTGCCCAAATAAGGAACAAGCTAACAAGGACAAAGCGGATCTCCGATACACAGAATGTGGGATCACTCACTTATTTCCTGATTGTCCTAGGTGGAAACCATCAGCTAGCTGCCAACGTATCGTCAGTACCTCTAGGGCTGTTTGGAGTGGAAACCTTTGATAGTGAGGACACCCCTATCCCACTACAGGTTATGATGTGAGCTCAAACAAGGAAGGTAGGTATCTCCTTGCCTGGACCAAGTAACCTTGACGCAGCCTCAATAGGAAAGAAAAGCCGAAGGAGAAGGAAAAAGAGAACAGACGTGAAGATAACCCTTAAAACCAAGGAAGCCACAATGTTAGTGACACAAAAGAAAGTCACAAATGAAGAGGCAGAGACCTCAGCCTCGAAGACAGCTGAGCTATGGAGTGCCAAGGTAGGGGAATATCCCCATCCCAAATGGCAACTCGAAGCTATAGCCAAAGTCAAGGAGTGGGTCAAGGATGCCCAGGAGCACCTCAAGGATGCTGAACCCATACTAGAAGATCCAATGGACGATTTTTCCAGCGTGAGCACACTAGTCTCACCCACAAAACCACAAACTTAACGTGTATCCTTGCCACAGGGGGCAACTCAGTAGCAAGGCCAAAGGGGGACTTACCAGGGCAGACAGAATGCATGGCCCAGGAGTGCTAGCCTTAGGGAAAGACAAGAGCCCAGCAGTCTCCTTACAACCTTGATGTCCACCCCAGTAACTCTTAGCATAGAAGACCTGCTTAGGCAAAATCCTTCTTTATGATAGGAGTTAAAAGATTTGGTGGAGGGACACACAAGACTTACGGGTGCTGATCAGCAAGATCATAATGCAATTACGCCAATCCCAAGTCTAACTCTACACTCAACTCCTAAGTCATTGAACATAAATGCTTTCTGGGAAGGCACTGAAATGCATGCAGTCCTACCTGTTCTAGCCTTAGGAGATATGACACAGAAAGGAATTGTAGACATAGGCGCCGGTGTTAGCGTACTGAGCCATGTAGTTTTAGAGGCATGGGAGAACCCTCCTGTAGAGACTACCAGGTTCAATGTCACGTTAGCAAATGGAATGAAGATAAGGCCATTCAGAGTCTTAAAGAACTGGCCAGTAAAGATTGCAGGTGTGCAGTTTTCCGCGAACTTCATTGTCATGAAGGGAGTGGACTATGACATATTGCTAGGCCGACCTTGGATGAGAAACGCTCGAGTCATTGAAGATTGGGGGAATGGTTTGATCTTCCTAGGGAGCAGAACTGAAGTAGTAAGGGTCGAGATGGACACTTGGAAAATGACCCCCATTGACCTAAATGCCATCTCAGCCATGTTGAAAGGCGATACTCAAATGACCAAACCCTATGGATCACTCACTAAATACATTCCCTGCCCTGAGGATGAGCGGGATCGGATGCACGTCTTGGCAACCATTGACCTACCATTCTCAGATGAGGAAGAACTATATCGGCAGACTGCTAAAGCCGCAACTATGCCAATAAAGGAGCCAACTGTGCCACTCTACATGATGGCAGGAAGCTCACTCAACCCAAGGAAACCTGTCTCATTCCACATCCCCAAAAATAGGCTAGAGCTTCAGGAAATCATAGAGTATCTGATAGACACACTGAAGGGCAACTTGGCATGCCAACCTAAAGCCTCTACATGATCTGTTGACTAAGCCAGAATAGAAATGGACCAAAGTCCATGATCTCAATTTGTTATACAATTGAGCTTTAGTTACTGACGACAAGGAGACTGAAGAGGAAATCTTAGGCGATGATGAACGGTCCAAAGAGCAAGACTCTAATGACGAGGAATATGAGGACTGCCGCTCTACAGGAGACGAAAGTGAGGAAGAGATAGATACAGTAGAGTATGACACAGAAGGGAGAACGATACAACAAATCAAGGCAGACTCGAGACCCAGGAAGGAAAAGAAGAATTGGAGTGGAAAAGGAGTCATGCGGATGGACTGCAATAGATCCTGGCTAGAACACATAGGAGCTGCGGATTACGAGCAAGCCGGAGTAGCACGGCCATGGGTGATCCGAGTGCTCAAGACGGATGCACCTACTGAACTACGACCCCCTGGGGAAACTCCTTCCTCGAGCGAGGGATGCAAGTTTAACTCGGAGTCGGAAGTCAGCACTGAGAGTGATCCCGAGATACCCCAACCCTCTAAGGTCAAACGTACAAAAGGGGACTTGCTAGTCCACCTAAGGCGCAAGAGATTAAAGGAGGAGGCTAGGACATGAGCAAAGGACTCACAAGGAGAGAGGCAAAAGAAACCGCAAGATCTACCCAAACGGTTTACAAAATTTAAAAAGGGTGACAGAGTAGTGATTCTGCTAGGTGCGAAGAGGCAGGGCCAAACTAGTGAACCGATCGAAGGACCCACTAAAGTCAAGGAAGTCAACTTGGCTGGGGACGGCGAAAAGCCAAGACCTATATTCATTGCAGATGATTTGACCGAGGATGAGGAGGCCAAACTTGTTGCAGTCTTGCAAGAGTATATTGATGTATTTGCCTGGACATTGGAAGAACTTAAAGGGGTCGACCCTAGGGTTGTGACTCATAATATCCCAATGGTCCCTGATGCAATGCCAACAAAGCAACGACCTTACCCCATGAATCCCAAACATGCCCATGCAGTAAAAGAGGAGATTGATAAGCTCATGAAGGCGGGATTCATATATGAGATTGAGCACACAGACTGGGTATTACCGATTGTGATCGTGATGAAGAGGAATGGAATAATCTGAGTGTGTGTTAATTACAGGAAAGCTAATGCCTATACGAAGAGGGATAACTACCGTTTACCATACAGCAAGCACATACTTGAGAGGGTAGCAGGTAAAGAGGCCTATAGTTTTCTGGATGGCTTCTCAGGCTACAATTAAGTGCAAGTGCACCCTGATGACAGGCATAAGACTTCCTTTGCCACGGAATGGGGTGTATTCGCCTACATTGGCATGCCCTTTGGGATGATGAATGTGCCTACGACTTTCCAATGCTTAATGTGCACTATCTTCAAAGTTATGCTTAGGCATGAACTAGAGGTGTTTGTAGACAACTTATGCGTACACTCTAGTTGGGCCGAACACTTAGAGAAATTGAGTGCTGTCTTTGAACGGTGTCGGTTATACAACCTCTTGTTGAATCCCTTGAAGTGCCAATTCTGGGTGAAACACGGATGTATCCTAGGGCACGTGGTGTCAAAGAACGGCATCGCCACGGACTTTTCAAAAGTCAGAGTCATTGTCGACCTTCCGCCACCCAATAACTACAAGGGAGTTTAGTGTTTCTTAGGACATACTAGATACTATCTCCGCTTTGTACTAAATTATGCATTGATTGCTAGACCATTGTATAAGCTGTTGATCGTGTTCGAGTGGACTGAGGAATGCCAGCACGCATATGAAGAGTTGAAGAAGGCTCTTACCACTGCACCAATCTTATGAGCCCCAGGCTGGAACATAATGTTTCATGTGCACATAGATGCCTCTAAGTTTGCCATTGGGGCCATGCTATGCCAGCCTGGTGAATATAACTTAGACTATCGGGTGAGTTTTGCCAGCATGCAGCTCACAGAGATTGAGATGAATTATTCCACCACAGAAAGGGAGGGGTTGGCCATGGTATTTGCTATAAAGAAATTTAGACATTATCTGTTGGCCACTCCCTTTGTCTTCTTTGTTGACCATCAAGCCTTGCTCTATTTTGTGAACAAGCCTTGCACTACAGGATGCATAGCTAGATGGTTACTTATCCTATTGGAATTTGACTTCTCTGTGGTTGTACGCAAAGGAAAGCAGCATTACATGGCTGACCATATGTCCCGCATACCCACAAGAGAAGCCGCTGGACAAGGCATACCTGACGATTTACCGGATGCTCATCTCTTTAACCTGCCTAGTGAGAGAGAATTGTTTAAAGCTGATCTAACGCCATATTGGGCCGATGATGTAGTTTAGGTGCTGGAGAACGGATTACCTGAGAGACCAATTGAGAAGGCCAGGCTAAGGAGACTTATTTTGAAAATCCAACCATACCAATTGATAGCGGGCCAACTCTATAGGTTAGGGCAAGACAGTTTGTTGTGCAGATGAGTGTGTGAGCATGAGATGCACGATGCATTGAAAGAAGCACATGGCGGAATTGCTTGAGGACACTTTAGTGGGGATACAACATCCCAAAAGGTGCAGCAATCCCAACTATGGTGGCCCACCCTATTTCGTGATGCTGCTAAATTTGTGAAGCACTGCGACGAATGCCAAAGAACCAAGGTTCCCGTGCGCAAAGATAAAATGGAGTTGACCACTATCATAGCCCAACAACCCTTTGAAAAATGGGGCATTGACTTCATTGGACCTATTAGTCCCGCGGCATAGTACTCTCAAGCTCGCTACATCATAATGGCAATTGATTACCTAACGAAGTGGGCAGAGGCAAGAGCTACAAGGAAGAATGATGCTAGAACCACTACAAAGTTCTTGTGGGAGCAGGTCATTTCATGGTTTGGGTGTCCATTAGAATTAGTTAGTGATCAGGGCACACACTTCATTAATGAGGTGATATCGCATCTGCTCTCTACTTTTCTAATCATTCACAAAAAATCCTCGCCCTATTACCCTCAGGCTAATAGACAAGCAGAATGCACCAATAAAATCCTAGTCAATGTACTCACAAAAGCGGTATCTACATCTCGGAGTGACTGGGACAACAAGTTAATGGCGGCCTTGTGGGCCTATCGTATGGCTTATAAAACGGCTATAGGCCAAACGCCCTTTAGGCTGACTTATGGAATGGAGGACATTTTGCCCCTAGATTTTTTTATCCCTTGCTTAAGGATAGCAATGCAGGAGCGCTGGGAGGGAAGAGACGCTTGGACAAATCGCTTGGTAGAGCTAGAACGTCTCACGGAAACCCGGATCTTGGCCACCCATGGATTGATTTATGAGAAAGTGCAGAGCATGTCAAACAACGGAACTTTGATCAGGGGGATCTCGTTCTGCTATACTATGTGAAGGGTCACAAACAGAAAATGAAATTTCGTGGACTGGGACCTTTCCGAGTACCTG
Organism: Lygodium microphyllum; assembly: GCF_053477565.2. Classification (NCBI taxonomy): domain Eukaryota; kingdom Viridiplantae; phylum Streptophyta; class Polypodiopsida; order Schizaeales; family Lygodiaceae; genus Lygodium; species Lygodium microphyllum. Next base: position 36,748,928 of record NC_141143.1, read on the forward strand.
CAATTAGTCGAACATGCAACGTTGAATTAGAGACGCTCGAAGGTGAAGGAATCGTCCTTTTCAATGGCATCCTCATAAAAAAATACTATCCTCCTTCCCACCCATTGCATGAGCCACCTATGTTGGAAGCCCCTGTCAACGTCTGCGTGGTTACTATTATGGAAATAACAGATCAAGATGAAGAAGCAGTGGCACCCGCCTACTTCCAAATCACTGTTACTGTGGAAAAGACCTATTCTTTTCATGCTTTGATTGACAAAGGTGCCGATTACAATATCTTGACGCATGACCATTGGACACGCATTGGTCAATCTAAACTGCAACCCACCAACACTAAACTTACCCCATTTGGGGGCAATGCTTACACGCTCTTAGGGAAGTGCAAAGTGGTCATTTCTATCGAGTCTGACCATATACCAGCTTTCTTTCACGTGTTTCCTAACACAAAAGGGGTTGGTAATATGTCACCATTAGGCCGTACTTTTAAGAAGCAGATGAATTGTAATGTGGATTATAATCTAGATCGCATCCATCTTGCTATAGGCAATGTGCGCATAGTGACAACTTCGCAAAGGGCTATTCTGACCCTTTCAACATTGTGAAGCCACCGGTAGAAATCACTACGACCGCACTTACACTCAAGTCTACACAGAAGGAAACTAAGGTCTCATGTCAAGCTCTAGACCCTAGACCCAAACCCACTAAGAGTGCTCACAAGGCCAAGGAGTCTAAGCTTATATGGGTGCCAAGGCGGCAAAGACCACCTTCGGGTAGACCACCCAAACGTGCTTCTAAACACCAAAACAATCAGTCATCACGGCCTAAGAGGCAATTTGGATGCTATCAACGTAGGCACACAACCACGCCGCGATGGATCCCCAAATATCTCTTGCGAGCGCAAGGCTACTATGAAGGCAACCCCTGGATTTGGGTGCCTAAGAATGGCAAGTCTAAAGGCTCATCTCCAAGCAATCTCACTCCAGTGAGAGAGGCTTGCAAACATAGCGCCCAGGCTGTAGTTAGCAAATCACTGCCAGCTGTGGCTAACAAGTCCCAACTAATTTATCGACCAAAGCAATCGCTAAAAAGCCTCAAGCTTACCTCACTCAAAAGAGTTGAATACTTCCGTGACTGTGCACTCAGAACCCAGCACAACTTCCATGCCACCAGAGCTTCCTACATCACTTCAAAGTGCTTTGAAGCGCAAAGCCACACCTGTGACACCAGCAATGGATTCACTGCCGTCCAGCTCAATTGCACCATCACCACCAGCAGGTCTTAGGCCTTCCTATGCGGTACGATCTTTCCTTTCCTTGGCTAAAGACCTTGCTGAAACTTCAGGAGATGACCTTGTGACCTGCATTAAGGTGTTAGACTACACTTTCACCACATTTGCTAGGAGTTATGAGCAGTTGGACCTAGGTCTTCTTGATGAACCACTTGCTTTTGATGTTCGTGCATTACCGTGCACTTGGGAGGAATACGAGTTTATGACCATCAAATTCCCCAAGATTGCTGCTGAACAAATAGCAAATGAAGAAATCTCAAAGAAGCAAGCTGTTCTCAGGCGACTAATCACCTCATACCATAAGCCTCCTCGTTCTGCTCCCGAACAAGAATTACATGAGCTCACGCAACTTGCAAGCTCAACTTCCTCATTCTTACAGCAGTTGTTCACTTTGCGAACCCAATGGGAAAAGAAAGGCTATCGTATCATGACAAATGATGAACAAAGGAGGGCAATCAAGACCATTGAGTACGATCCTACTTATGTGGCACCTCTTTCATTCAGAGTTTTGGCCATTACCCAGAACCAACACTTAGATGACTAGGTCCTAGCCCATCCTTACATTGACCAATTCCTTACGGAAGAAGAATTGCACGTTGCAAGCCGCCTTAATACTGGATATATTTTTCACGATGTCTTGACCTATATCTCCCAAGTTTCTGTACAACCCTGTGAACTCAATCGTCACGCTCGACTTGAGTAAAACCCTGCATTTTATGAGTGGCTATTGGCCAGAATAACCCATCACAATCTTCTTTGATATCCTCACCACTTCGTTCGATCCTAGGAAGGATTTTCATCTTTCCGAGAGGGAGGAATAAGGCTAAGAAGGCATAAATAATTGTTGAAAGGTTGAACTCAATGATCAAAAAAATAAATATAAAATAAAAAAATAAAAATAAAAAAAATTAGTTAGCAAAAATTTTCAAATTATTTGCATTCTTGTTTTTCGTATTTTTCATGCTTAGCTTCATTTAGCCATGTTTTCCTTTTCCACTTGTGATTAATGAAAAGTATTTTTGCTGGGTAGGAACCCAAGATGGATCATCAAGAACGTGCTCATAAGCTTCCCTTCATGGAAGAAGAAAAGCAAAAATATATGCCGAGTCTACAAATTCAAGCTTACGGAGGACTGAATTTCCGAACTATCCACAACCTATCCAGGGTTGTGGAAATGGAGGAAGTAGCTAAGCAGGTCATAGAAAAGTGCAATATGACCAAGTATGTGGAGAAGGCGGAGCAAAATGTGGATCCTACAAGGTGTGTTGAGTTTTTAAGAACTTTCGACACTGCCTCGAAGAGTGCCACGGTGACTGTGGGAAGGGGGGATGCTGCCAGGAAAGTCAAGGTACCCTTAAGCAAGGAACTAGTAGATAAGGCACTGGGCCTAGAATTAAGGGCCATAAAGAGACCAAAAAGGGATGTCTTTGCCATGCTAAAAATGGACAGAGGCCAGGTGCAGTCCAACGACGTAGTCAATATCCAGGACATCCCTGATGACGAGATCCGTATGCGTGCTAAAGTCATGCACACCCTCTTCTCCAGCCATCGATACACTGCCCATATGGGCAGAATAAATGTGCATGTTCTCAAAAGCCTCGCGGCCAATGAACCATAAGAGATTGACTGGAATGATTATGTATGACACACAATCGAGAAGGCTTTCGTAGGGCTTGATCTGGAAAGCCAACCTGTTGGATGTGAATCCCTAGTAGCAAAAGATAGGAAGAAGGCCGCCTCCAAAGCATCATTCATTGGATATGGAGGTGTACTAACCACCCTAATTGAAGAAGCAGTAAAGGAGGCAGGAGTAGCAGAGGAGGAGCAGGAGAGACCAACACCCTCACCACACAACGAAGAATCCTCTGGCTCTGACGAGGAAACAGAAATTGACAAGAGTAGTGATGAAGAAGAAAAGCAAGAAGAACAATGCCACTAGCAGCAAAGAGAGCAGTGCACTAAGTGCTTCCAACAGCAAAGTGAAGAAGAAAGAGAAAGAAGAACTGCAAAAAGCGCAAAGAGTGTCAAGAGCCCAAGAAACCGAAAGGAAAACGAAAGAAAAAGAGGATGCAAAGAGAGTGGAAGAGGAGTCTAGAAAGGTAGAAGAGGAGAGGAAAAGAAGGACTAAGGAGGAGGAACAAGCCTTGAGGAAGAAGGAACAAGAAGATATAGAACTTGCAACTTGCCTATTTGTGAAACAACATCAATGAAAAAGAAAGCAAACCCCGCCCCAGAAGGATGAGAACCCGGATACGAGCTTGAATGTGCCAGATCCCATCCCATCTCATCAAGCGCCCGCGCAAAGGGCAAGGGCAAGAAGGCCATCACGCCTGTCCCTACCAATTTTGTGCCAAATAGCCCTGCTGCTTCCATAATAACCATCCCCGGCCCAGGAACTTTGCCAAAGGTCGATGAGAGCAATATGGTCACATGGTTGCAGTTCTTGGTGGAAAGGGAGTTAGCAAGAGAAGCTGGCATAGCAACCCCAGTGTCAAGAGCGAAGAGGGCAGTCATGGCTGATGTGGAGCCAAGCCCAGAGCTTAAAAGACAGAAAACAGAGGCTACTACCACCGCTGTCACCATGTCCCATCCCCCACCTCCAGCAGGCCAGTACGATGAGTACGTTAAAGAGCTGCTCTCGCAGCTAGAAAAGGCCAAGGAAGGAAAGAGAACTTCCATGGAAGAGTTGGCAACAGAGTGAGAATCAAGAGCCACTCTCCAGCTAGAGAAAACTAAACAAATAGTAGAGTACCAAAAGGAAATTACTATGCTAAAGGAGGAAGCCAACAATAGAGATGTAGAAGAAGCAAAAACCATAAAGGAACATGATGCTGCCTGAGAGGGAAGAATCACCTCAACGGAGAGAGGAAGGCGGCTGCTCACTTGTGGCGCAAGAACGACCAGCTCACTGCAGTCAACCAAGAGGCACAAAACCAGCTTGAGAAGATCAAACAGGAGACTACAGAGCTAGAAAAGCTAAGAGAAGAGTAGGTGCAAAGAATGTAGGTGCAGTTGGATCAGCTCAGTGCGCACAGATCGCCAATGAAGAATAGAAGCAGACCCGCCTACACCGCGAGCTCGAAGACCAAGAGCAACGACTCATGGCTATGACCCTCCATCAGGGGGAGAGCCTAGAAGATATGGAGAAGAGAGCAAAGAAATGGGCTAACCACAACGTAAGGAGGGTACAAGATTTGGCACGTCGATTGGCCAAAGCAGAAGGAGATAGAGTGTGGCTGAAAAGTAGGCAGAGGCTGCCCAGCTCTCTATGATGGCCCAACAACACACTTTCCTCAACACGCTGCTTCACTCCACCAAAATAGAAGAAAACGAGGCCAATGATCAGCTAGTAGAAGAAGCTAGCCATCGCACACAGAGCCCTAACAGGAAGCCTGCACATACCACTACAACTAGGAGGCCCGCTGTAGAGCCTGGAGGAGCAAAGAAAATACCTTACACAGGTAGGCCTGATGGTGCAAGAAATTGACGAACTTGGTTTCACAGAAGAGAAGGTGCAAGAAGAAGTGCAAGCAGAAGGGGGTGGACCAGAGTTTGATCTGGGACCTCTGGAGGAGGACTACGTCCCACCACCCTCTCCTCCACGACAAGATGAAGTGCAACCCACACTGACATATCTGCTGAGAGGAAAGCAACCCTGGCTAAGCACAGAAGAGAAATGGTGGAGAAGGCAAGGAAGAAGCTGAACATTAGACTTGTTCCAAGGCAACGTGCTCCTCTCCTAGCGCACCTTGAGGACCTCCCCGCTGGATTCCATGCAAAGCTAATCATCTGGGAACAGCAAGAATGTGCCCACAACCCCTTCGACTTGACCTTTGAGCTTCCCATTAAATTAAATAGAGTAATGCCCATTGAAGTTGTAAATGATGTAATCGCTATGGGTGCAAGGCTCAAGGACAAGTGGCTAGTGGAGCGAGAGGCCAACCCAATTTCTTGGGGAACCGAGGACCACAAATTTTGGCATGATAAAGTCTTCCACGTGTCTAGATCAGTGGAGGGCTACAATTGCCAACCCACTTGGAGAAGACGCATTTTTGATGTCAACTTGACACTTGGATGGCATTTTGTAACACCCTTCCTTTTGAGAGAAATGATCCCATATTCATGCCGTATCCTCCAAGAGTAGGTGTGGATTTTAATCTGTCATCCACAGTAGGTTTTACTTCCCTATCATCTATAGCACCAATACCACCTCCTATAAAGATGCCCTTGTATTTACCCTCCCTAATTTGTACAGTTCCATAGATAGATTCCTTGGCGAGTTCACAACCTGTCTTGACCCCGCCTTCATAACAACCTGTACTTATCTTAAACTAATTAGGGTCCTAATCTACCAAGAGCTTACACCTCAAGAATGCCACCTTCCACCCCTTTACTTCGACCCCAATGCCATAGATAGCAACACCATGACTCGCCTCATGATGCGCGCTACTCTTCTGCCATCCTTCTGTATTGCACTGCTTGAGGATATGAGCAATAGTAAATTCACACAGTGCAACTACCCTTTCCTTTCCACCACCACTCTCAAGACCCACCTTAATCTCACGGGCTACATGCTGAGCCGCAAATTCCTTAACAAAGCCCCTCGCCCTCCACCATCCCCTATCCGCCATTCAGATGATGAGGATTAAACTCCCATCATGCCCTTGTATCACATGCATCTATGTATAACCTCTTCAAAAAAAAAAGCCACAAGGCAACAAAAGAAAAGGTGAACTGGAAAGAAGAGACAACAACAAAGAATAGCAAAGCCAAGGGATGAATCTACTAATAAGCAAAGATAAGAGAGAGAAGACTTCACATGATGAGCTTGCAACTTTCCTTCGCCTTGTTGTGCACCACAGTCACTACATCTAGGGTTCTCCCTAGCCCCTTCCCCACTTCACACTGAGGGCACATCAAGGGTAGGACTTTTAGACCTGTCACCATAAGCTTTGCACCGCACCTCCAATGACATACGAACTGGGTCCTCAACTGTGGGAGATTACACTGTCATGGGCACCATGCACTACACGGAGAGGCAGACACACCCCTTAGGGAGTGCACAGCTTTTATTGCAGGTTATGTTCGTGTTTCAAGAACTGGCTACTCAGCTAAAGAAGATCATCCATGGCATCCTTTAATGACCAAAACTTTTTCCATGTGCTGGACATGACACCATTGCTACTGTTTCATGAGCTTTTCTGCATTGGATTGAACGGACCAACATGCTTCATGTCGCCAACCATCTGCCTATTGATGGCTACCATGACTGAACCAAATCAAGAAAAAGGAGTAATTAGTAATAGATCTGCCATTGGCATAGATTTTGGAACCTCATCTTCCAAAGATGCATGCCTAACGCCTTTAGATCTACGGATCACTTATTGATTCCACAAGCCTGAAGATTTTTAATGCAAGGTTGAAGATCTTCAATGCAGCACTGAAGATCTTGAAATCACTGAAAAAGATCTTCAAATAAAAGACAAAGATCTTCAAATCAAAGACACAGATCTTCAATGCAAAGACAAAGCATATCTTTGTCAAGGCAGAGTTCGGGGGGGCTTCTCCAGGATACATCCCTCCAACACCATCCTCCTAAGGGATTGCTTATTGATCAAGCATTTCTAATGCTCAAGGGATGACCGGCTACATATTTTTCACCAGTCAACTGGAACCCCTATCAGCCGTCGCAGAATGGAAGCCACAACTGTGTGAGAAATGCTGAGCATCTTCATGAAGCCTAAAGCACGCTGGAATCTCTCCTGGTCATCGTCATTAAACTCCATCACCTCTCATTCACACCCTCACCTTTGAATCAGTGTCCTCTACCCACTAGTTCCGCTTAGCAAAAGACCCAACTATCCCACTACTTTCCATCGCAGTGCCATGGGACTGGCACTTGGCTAGGAGGGGGGTAATGTTTACCGTGTTTACCGTAGCACAGAGGAGCGGGAAAATGGAGCAGAGGAGCGGAAAAATGGAAAAAGGGAAATAACGAAAAGAGCACAGGATAAAAGAAGGAAAAGGCACCTTCACCGGTAACCAGACCCTGAAAAATTTAAATGTTCAAGCATGACCCCCAAAAAGTCTCAGTGTCGCCCTGAGAAAGCAAAAGAGTAAAAAGTGCACAACTAAATGTGGAAGCGCTCCCGCATCCTTGTAAAAGGTGCCAGGCTCCCTCCTATGAAAATTGTATGCATTAGTTGGGAATCGGATAAATTAGAATGGTGGGAAATGAGAAATGGGCTTAGGCCAATGGCCGGCCATGTAAAAAAGAGGATGACCGCCCAAAGAAGGGAGGGCATGTATATAAAGTTCAAAAGTGAATGAGATGCTCATTCTTGTGCGTGGCTAAAGCTTCTTCTTCTTCTTCTCTTGTTTCTTGCCTTCTTGCTTGTGCTTGAGAAAGGGAGTGAGGGAATGTGAGAGGGTGAGGGATTGAGTGTGTGAGAGTGAGGGATCGTGGAGAAGAAGCTCTCCATCTCCTCTCTCTATCTTCTTCTCTTCTCTTCTCTTCCCTTGTCTCGCGTGTGGCTATGGAGGATGGAGCTCACGGGAGAGGGATTGAGGTTGCTTGAGCTTGCCACAAGGATCATGGAGCTACCAGTGTGCATGAGAAAGGAGGGTACTCGATCAAGCATCAAGGTAAGCTCACTATACTCGTAAGGTAGGCATGGCGCGTTGGCTATGTGAGAGGTAGCCATGGCCGCTCAGCTTGAAATGCTTGATCAATAAGTGGTCCGTAGGTCTCGGGGTAGAGCTTGTAGCTCCCCCTCAAAAGAATAAGTTGACCGTGGTGAAAATCTTGGCTTCCAAACCCACAATCCATCAAATTTAAGTGTTATCATTCCTATGTATGCAATGTTGAGATGGGAAGTTCAATGAGTGTAAACATTGATGATGGACTACCTGACTAGATGTGTCCACATATCCACACTTAGCACATCAATGGTCATTATGATTCTCACATGGCCACTAAATTATCACTTATTATATTTAGCTTGTTGCATTTGCCTATAGTTGGTATAGTTACAGTACCAGTTGATAAGTATAGTCTATTATGTGCTATTTGCCTTAATAGGCCACTTTCCTTTATATTGTATCTTATTTATACTTTTTGCACATTTGAATTGTGTGTGAAATTTTTTTTAAAAAAACTAGAAAGAGAATTTTTTGGCCTTCATCTCTCTTCTTGTATTCTTGAGTGAGCTTTCTCTTGTCTGTATGGTTTGTTTTTGGCACAATAACTGAAGCAAATCCCCCCACCACATGAATGTTGACATGGCATCAGAGTGGCACCACTAAGAGAGATTAGTTTTGAAGGTAGAAGTGAAGTAGATGAAGCAGGATTTGAGCAAGCAAGCAATAGGTAAGAAGCTCTCCCATCCTTCTACTCTTTCTCTTGGATAGTGCTTGTGGAGGCACCAAAAGTAGAGAAAAATGAAAATCTCAGATTGCTGTGAGATTTATTTTATGAGCAAAGAACTCTATGTATTGAAATGAACCATTTAGGGCTTTACCATTGCTTTTATGGCCATCTAAGGACATTTCAAGCCCCATTTTTGAGCCACAAGATTGTGAGCAACAATTTTAGGGTGTACTATGATTTCAATTGTATTGACCGAAAGTGGGTGCACATGTTATAGATTTTGAATATGTAAGTCTTAAGGTGTTTTCTAGGAAGCAAACACAGGTTTTATCTACAAACAAGTTGTATATTACATGTACATATTGAGCAGTCAATGTAAAAGAGTACTTGGTGTATTGTTGTGCACTTGTTCTGAATGGTTGTAGAATGATTTCTTGTTGTTCTATATCAACACTGTGATAATGGGAGAGAATAATGGAAGCCCCATCATTAATAAGCTAGACAAGAATAATTGTTCATTATGAAAGTTTCCTGTGACGAACTTTCTTATTGAAAAATGCATTTACGAGTTTGTTTCAGGTGAAGAAAAGGAGCTAGAGCTAAGTAAACTTGCAATTGTAAACACCTTGCAATAAGTTCTTTGCTATATTTTGGTATCTTGTAAACTATCATTATCAATCTCCAATCATCTTCACTAAAGAAGGAAAAAGGAATGAAGTTGTCATCAAGAAAGATAATCAAATAGGTAATCAACAAGTTTAATTATACATTCAAGGATAAGATATTTTTATGGTTTGAGGATTATGTTATTCTCATTGAGAATATTCTTATGGATGATTCTTTTAGTTTTGTTATTGGATTTGAGGAAGGTGATGTAGCTTATATGTTGGATTTCATTGAAGAGGCTTCACAAGTACTTGGCATACCACTATATGTAGTGCAAAATACACCATGTGTGGATGTATTTTTCAAGTCATTACAATGTTCAACTTGAATAAATTCTTCAAGCTCATGTCCCCATCAACTTAGCAAGTGCATGATCCTATGGCAACATGGCCATCAAGATGTCCATCATGCACACTAGGGAAACAAAGGCTCAACATTTGACATATATCCAAGCCTATCCAAAGGTGGTGCGCATTGGAGTTCTCTAGTCTTGCCATCTTTCAATGGATAAGCAAAAACATTCAACTTTCCATCAGTTTATGATCTAAATTTGGACTTTACGGCCATTATACCTATCCTAGAAGAAATAGAGTCTTGTGCCTTTTCCATTTCAATAAGAACCTTTTTAATTGGGTAAATTCGGATGACAATGCCATACTATTATAACTTCTATCCATCATGCCCATCTCTAAACCTTACTATGCCATTCTAGTCATAGATTTCCCAACTTTACCTTGAGAAATCACATGACTAAGCGGACCTAATGGATTACCATGACTTAGTAATGGGAATATAACTACTCTTTTCCAACCCTCTAGCCCCACTAATTGCAACAAAGCAAGACAAAATTTTCCATTCCTCTCATTACATCTTTTACTCCACTTACTATTGGGGCCTAACAACATTAAGGTAGTCTTAAAGCATATCTACTATCACACAGTTGGTAGCAAATGTCTTTCTGAAAATTGATGCCTCCTCCTTAAGCATAACAAGCGTCATTGATAATACTAATTTGGGATATATTAGAAATGCAAAAAATTCTCATGTATCTTGGATAATTTTTGAGAACTTGATAATACAAAAGATTCAACTCAAGAGTATGTTTTGAAGATGAGGAGCATTGCAGATTTTTTGGCAATGGTTGATGCAATGCTTGATGATGATGATTTGGTTTCATCTACTTTGGGTGGCCTTAATAATGAGAAGGCTTGAAAATCATTTTTCACTTCTGTGTAGATACAAAAGCCATTTTCAGATTTTGATGAGTTGTTCTCTCTCATGATCATCCAAGAGATCAATATGTAGCATGAATCATCTGAAAGAAGTGGTGAATAGATCCAAGCATTTTACTCACGTTTAGAAAGGGGACATTGTCAAGATGATCTGCATGTATGCCAGGAAGACATCGGGTCTCTTGTTATGAGAGTGAATAAGAGTAGTAATGGATAGATAGATGTACATTATGTTAGAGAGATTCTTAAGCAAGGATTAACTCCATGAAGAGATTAGGTATATTCTTGTATGAGAGAAAATATGGTGATAGAGATTACATAAAGTAGAGACCTACCAGAGATAAAACAACATATATGCAAGAGATAAAAGGCTCAAAGTACCCCAAAACCAATCCTTGATTAAGAAAACATATTTAAAATGAGTCTCCCCTTCATCGTGTAATGTTTCACCGTATTATAGCCAAAAACTTGCACCAAACAACAGCTTCTACTCTACTGCTCAGATAGAAAATCTAATAGTTTTGTTGGCTTTGAAAGGGGGTAAAACCCCAAGATACTTGCTCAAATTTCTCTTGGATTGCTCCTTCTTTCCTTCCTTTGAAGTAGAGACTCTTTGACATAAGATTAATTTCTAAACGATGATCTATGAGTGCAACATATGGTCTATCAAGATTACCAACCTTAACTAGAGTCTCTGTTGTAGCCCTAGCCTAATGATTCCTTGAATAATGGCTTCTGTGAAAGACTTCAAATTCCTTATCATACTCAAATTGAAGTTCCTTTATCTATATGGAAAACTAATTACAATCCACCACACTTCTTGCATCTTCATCTTCATGTACATGTGCCCCCTATACTTCATGTATATCATGTATCCCTTGGGACTTTAAGGTCTCTCCATCTTGTTGTGAGTGAGGATTGATAGGATCTCCCAAAACTTGTCACTTCATCTTGATGATATCAATGATCTCCTCATGAAACTAATGTTTAGCGATTCCAAGTACTTCAAGACTTCTTTGAAGTGTAGGGTCAGCAACCTACATGAAAAGCTAAGTCTTTTCACCTCAAGAGTTTGTTGTTCCCTATTTGATAATTGAGAGTATTTATGCTCAAAATCTCGTAGTAATTCTGTAGAGGCAATATCCCTTTGTTGGGTTTAGCATCCCACTCCAAGAAAGTCCTCTTGGTTACCCGCTCTAGATCTTCCATTAAGTATTCCTCCTTCAGCGCCTTCTTGAAATTTTCCCAATTGTTAGCATGCACCTGTTCTATGATTCCTTAGCTGTGTATGCATTGCAGGCAGTGGGACAAGAATTGAAGCAATTTAAAGGTCAAAATGTTTCGGTATTCATCCAGTTGTATGAAGAAAATATGTTATTTGATGGGGTACCGAAGTATGCATGGAGTCGGTATTCCTCCCGTTTGGCCATGTATGCTTTGCATGATCAAATTGACGAGTTATATAGAAGAGATGCTAATTGGAAAGCTTTTAAGAAAGCTTTGAGAGAAGAGTTTTTCTTAGAAGATGTAAGATTGACAACTAAAAAGACATTTATAGATTGGATTGAAAATCCCAATAAAGGGTTGGCTACTAGAGCTTTACTCCATGAATTTGAAAGTCAGTATGCGTAGTTGAATGCCGATGAGCAGCAATCATTGGAGAGTCAGAAAATTGATTTGTTTCTAAAGGTTGCAGACCCTGTCTTGTAGGAGAAGGTGACTAATCGTTGAGAAGATGCCTCTTCTGAAATAGGACTAAAGTCAGATTGGGCTAATGTAACTGAAGCAGTGCATATGTTGGTAAAGAGAGAGCGGATGAAATTAAGATATGGTATAGGCACCCCACCTGCCAGTGCTTAGAAGGGGACTGAAATTACAACCACCAAGGCACCTATAGTTATGGCGGAAAAACCGGCTATACCTATTGGTCCAGCTCTTAAAGGTGATGCTATAGATGAATTCATCAAAGGCATTTATGATTCGAGGTTGAATTTGACATAAATCTATGCAAAAGCCAAAAATTTGGATGCTAAGGTAGAAGACAAGGCTCGAGAAACATCCCAAAGACCACGCAAAGAAGGGTACAAGAGGAGATGCATTTTGTGTGATAGTTTACAACATGAAAAGTGAGACTGTACAACCTACCAAGGGGAAGTAAAAAAGTTAGTCTTTTGGAAAGATGGAAAAATACATGCAACACAAACTAGACTTCCAATAGAGTCAAATTTTGGAAATTGTGGCATGAAGAAAAGGTTGGAAGATATGGATGCAAGGATAGCATTTGTTGCCATAGATATAGCTACATATGGGTCAAGAATTGAAAGGACTAATGAAGCTCATAAAGGAGGCATGCCTGAAGCAAAATCTCGTGTTTGGATGCAAGCATTAGATTGCATGGAAAAGGGCAAAACAATAAAGTCTAAATTGGTTGATGGAAGTCAGAGTATACGAGGATGAACAAGATAGAGTGTACCAGTGGATTCATTTTCAACCTATGCTTATTTGGCTGAGATTCATAATGAAGACACTATTGTGGAAGAAAAGAGAAGAAGAGATTATGACACTACTGGTCCTTCCTCTTCAAGCCCATCTAAATGCATAACACGAAGTAAAATGGAGCAGCTAAAAGAGGTTGAAAAAGCCATACTTGAGCATGTTATGGAGGATGCATCTTAAGAGAAGAAACAAGAAGGGGAAAAAAGGGGCAAGCAACCCAAGTATAGGCTACAATCAAATCTTGAGACTACCACAAACCTTTAAAAAGTCTTGAAAGATCGCATACTTGGCAATAGAGTGGAGTTCACACTTGATGAAGAACTTGGAATCGCAAAGCCTGAATTTCATGATGCAATCATTGATATGCTAAAACAAAAAAGACAATTTGATAGTGAAGTTTTGCAAGCATTAATGCAAGTTGACAAAGACATAGAGAAACATCTTCAGAGGGAATATGATGATGCATGTAATGCTGTTTTGGAACAAGGTAATGCTAAAAATGGGTTAAATGGAAGTGTAGACAATAAGCTTGTGGTTGAAATTTTTATTATGGGTAGCACTAAGCATAAAGAGAATGTTATGCATAATAGGAATGTCCATCAACAATCACATGAAATAGAAGATGCTCATTTTATTCCAAGCTTTCATTATTCATGAACGCATTGGGCTTATGCTACAATAGAGACAATTGTTAAAGTGGGAGAAAGAGAGATGCCTTATATAGCTCTCTTGGATCATGATTCCGAAATCAATGTTATGGCATGCAGCTTGTATGAGAATGGAGCTTGGTCGATTGATGTAGATCCGAGATGGCGCATGTGTAGCAAACAATTCATCAAGGGATCTTTATGTGACTTATCTGAATGTACTCATGACTATTGGAGATGTTAGGGATAAATATCATTTTTTTGTGCAGGATTCATATAGTTATTTGGTGATTTTAGGGATAAATATCCCTAGATGCAACTAGAATGGTTAAGTCTACCCTAGAATAAACCTATAGTAATCCAACAAAACAGGATACTAATATTGAACTCATAAGTACCATCAACTCAATGCTAAGTAAGAAATGCTCCTCTCAACTGGAAACTCCACCAAACTTAAAGCCTAAGTAGATAGGAACTTCTCTAATGGACATAGCAAAAGAAAAGCATGCAATCACAATAGACCAAGATTAGAGTGTTACAAGGAAATTGATAACAATATAAAATTGTTGACATATGTGGCGATGCATGCCAATCTTGGGTGTTTACTTGAGGAATATGTGAGGTATTTCTACATTGGCCAACATGGGACAAATCAAAAACATGTTTGTACATTGCAAAAACTAGACATGTAATCATATAACATATGCCAAAGTTAAAGCCGAGGAGCTTCACTTAATTTCCTCTCTCCAAATAAAGCAACATGTGGAGTTCTACACATGATCAAACACACGTAGCTCCAACATCCATGCAAGTACTTGCAAATGTACAAAATATTGACTTACCTAAATTCCCTTACACATACTTAAGAAATTACATATTGCTAGCTAATTGGGCCAAGGGAATGTGGTTCTTAACACCATATCAAATGTGTACTATTCATTGAAAAAGCTCCACAAAGCCTTACTGTTTATGTAGCATTTCAATACAATCTTGACTCCTACAATTCCTTACCCCTAAATAGAGTAATGTTTTACTATATCTCATACATTTATATAAACAATAAATTCATTTCAATTGTTCCACATAAAAAAGTGATTTAATTTTAAAAAAATTAGTTTTATTAATAAAATGTTATAAAATATTATTTTTTAAACATTGCAAAAACGTTTTTACTTTATTTTTTTAAAAACATAAAAAAATTTAGTAAAAATTTTAACATAAATTAAAAAAAGTTTTTTAACATTAATAAAACCTTTTATTGAACGTTTTCTTTTATTTGAATGTTTTATATAATTAAAAAATCAAACTTTTAATAAAATAAAATTATATTATTAATAAAACATTGTAATCATTAAAATGACGATTAAAACGTTTAAATTAAAATAACCATTAACACGTCCATTAACGTTTTAATTTAAAAAAATAATGAAAATGAGGATCAACATATCGATTACCATGTTAAAAGGTTTTAATTAAAGTGACTATTAAAATGTTAAACCATTTCAATTAAAACAAAATAATAAAATATTTTATTAATAATTTTTTATTAATTATAAATAATATTATTAAATGAACATCTAATCAAGACAATTCACAGATATGATGAGATTTACGATTCAGAAGATTTAATATCACCATCTTTTCGTTATTGAAAAACGAAAAAGTAGCTTCTTTACAATAAAAACTTTTTTGTCTCGTCCTTTTTTCTCCTCTTCTTCTTCTCCACTTTGCTAGAGAGGGAGCTCCTCTCAGTCGTCACCAATGTTCACCAAGGTTTCATCAATCCTCTATCTTCTCTCTGACAGTGTACGTATTTTCTCGCTATCACTTTTTACCAGAGACAAGTTACTCTCTCTCTCTCTCTCTGCCCCTACCAATACACACAATCCCTCTACCATGGATTCTCCTCCCTCCTTGCTATCTCTCTCTCTCTCTCTCTCTCTGTCTCTCTCTCTCTCTCTCTCTCTCTCTCTCTCTCTCTCTCTAGTATAATCTCTCTATGTCCCATGAACTCTTTCTCTCTTCTCCTTCAACACCCACAGTCAATCTACTTTGTACTCCCTCTCTATCAGTCACTCACACACACATACACACATACACACACACACAAATACACACGAAGGCTCTCATTTCCCATGGAATCACATTATATTTTCATTTTGGTTAATGCATTGATTGTTCTTCCCCCCCTCTCTCTTAGGATTAAGAGTGAGTTGAGCACCATGATTAAGATCTAAATCAACAAGCAACACTATCGAACTATTATCAAAATCCAACATACAAAGGTAACCAACTAGTTATTAAAATTATAATTTTAGGTACACCAATCAATCCAATGGGTCTTCTTTTTAAAAATTAAAATAGTAAAAATCGATAGTTAAAATTTAAAGATTCAATTTATAATGTGCACTTGGTTCTTTTTGCATGGTTTCTCGGCCCTTGTATCAAAATTTGAATCCTAGTTGAAGCTCGTAGAAGAGGGAGGTGATAACTCTACTTCTCAAAAATGAAAAAATAGTTTGTTAGAGATATACATCTTTATAGTTTAGATGTAAATTTGAAATCCAAAATCTTGCAGTATTTAATAGTATAACCAGGAGAATTGGAATTGATTGAAGTTCAAATGCAATCACTGTGAGGTTAAATACTTTACACTATAAAATTAGAATCCTGATGTAACGTGTCCACCTGTTATCTTCAGGACACGTCTTAGAAGTCCATCGAAAAGGATGTCTAGAAAGCTCCGCCCGGCACTCCCATGGAATGTTATGGGGTTTGCGATCTAGGACTTTCTGCGTTTGCCACGTAGCGGAAGTATTCTGGCCGTTCCCACTTAGGACCAACCTAAATCAGGGTTTTTCCTATTGGTCATTTCCTAAACAGCAACTAGCATCGAACCCGAGTGAACTACTTTACGCAAAAACACCAGGTCTGAAGCGGATTTATGCTGCACTTGGTTCAAGGAGAATGGGAAACGAGAGGGATGTGAAGCTCAACCTCTTGGCCATAAGGCATAGTCCCATTCCGTTCCCCTAAAACAATGTAAATCAGGATCATTTATAACTTAGACTCTAGGTCAGTGCCCTTTTTTTGTTCATATCCTTTGAAATAATCTTCTCGCTATTCGTCATGATTGAGAAAAGTTCCCACCCAACTGGGAGCACCCATCCATAGGACGGATCCATGGCCACATCCACGGCACTTTCCTCAGGTTGTTTTAGTTATTTAATTACATAACACATTTAGTTGCACATGTATCAATCAGCTTCCTTAATTAGCCCGTTAGGCACTAGTTCCTTCATGTAATCATAGCACTTGACATAGAAGAGAAATGCCAAACAAGTTCCTTTTCAATAGCTTATCATATTTATCTTTGGAATACATTTATAACATCAAGCCCATAGGCTTATCCATAATTTGCCCGAAGGCTATCCAGCAATCCACAGGGATTACTAATCCAAGATTCCACCCGTAGACTAGTATGCAGGCCTCGAGATCCAATCGTGAGTCATGTTGGTCTCTTGTGTAGGGCCTAGAAGGCGAGGGATTTACGGCTAGAGCCCCCCTGGCACCCAAGCGTCCTCCTGCTCCAAGTAGTGCTCAACGGAGAGACCTCTCGCGGCAGGTTTGGTTCACCTTTCCGACACGGCTAACAACCCCCTTGGTTAGGGTCAGGCAGGCAGTCGGGGGTAACTGAAGCTACCTCTCCCTTCAAGCCTTCAACCTCAAGCATTAGATATATTTTCATCCTTTAATTCTTTGAGCAAACAAAGCAAAATAGTGTTCTTAAAACTGTTACAAGCACAATCATTTTGATTGGTCGTTATTTATGTCCAACTGCTAAGGAGTGAATCCTTCTTTCCGAATGCATCCAGCACTTGATCTGGGATCAATTACGACTTGGCAAGATCCACAAGATTTTGACTGTTAACCCTTGTATCCTCGGGTTAGGGCCGTACCCTATTAACCCGACTTAACCAAAACCTTAAGTGCTATTAGCAATAAATATGTTATTTCAATTTACTGATTGGTCTTAAGCAAATATCTAATTCTCGTATCTTGGTCACTTTACCGAAGAAAGGTACTATATCATGACAATTATTCATCCTTTTGCAAGATAAACTTGCGTAAGAATCTACCAACCTCATTCTGAGAAATTGGCCATTCCCTTGTGATTCAATCACAAGATCATGCGACTCTACACCTAATCCATGGGACTATTCTACCCATCAACGGTGTCTTCTAATCACGGTATCATGATTAGATATGACAATCTGTTCCCGATTGCATTAGGCCGACATTCTCGATCATAGGGTTCCGAGTTTCATCATTTCAGCGAGAGATTCTTAGAAAAACCCTAGATCACTTCCCGCAAGTATGTTCTAATGTCCCTACATTCCGTGAACGTGGGCAAGTCTTTAGGGTATAGGAGTTTCAACTTTGGTAATACGAGCGACTAGGTAATGTCCTTAATGTGCTAACCCTAGTTAGCTCTTTGGGATATGTTGCATTGAATTAACCCTTTCTAAACAAATACCTCTCGGTTTCTGGTGACGTTCAGGTTTAAGCCAATTTAACTTGTCTATTCTTGAAGATAATTATGCTATCATTTCTGTAACCACATGATTCATTACCTACGTATAACTTGATTTACAAAACCCTAACTTTTACGGTTAAGGTCAAAGCATAGGTTAATTATAGCACAATTACAATTTATCATCCTATAACATGCAACAAGAAGCATGCTACTAAGCTTTAGGATTTTATGTTTAAACAAGCAGCCTTTTTCTACTTTTCTTTTTCAAATGAATTTATCGTATGCAGAACTTACACACCGTTTTGTTGAATTAATTTTTTAGGCCACTTGCCGAGAGTTAAATCTTCTTCATGCAGCCCTAGTAAATTCCTACAGATGCTAGCAACTTTCTTAAGAATCATTTCGAAAAAGATGTTCAATAATGCAATATGCGGTTTATTCCTTCCATGCTTAATCAAAGTGTACTATCATAATTCCGTTTTGTAAAGGTGGGCATTAATTAATCTAATTAATGCATAAAGCCACTTGCTAGAAATTCATAGAAATCTTATGCTCACTTTATTTTTTTCGTTTTATTGAAAGATACTAATGACCGAATTCTTCCATCGTGAACTATTTCTTTTAAATTAGTCAAAGTATTCAAATCGAATGATGCATCCTATCTTCAAAAATGATCCATGCACGATTAAATTATAACGGCATAAATCAAAATTAGGAAGAAAAAACATGGACTTGTGGAGAAATGTCCACATGGATGTTAGGAGACGATCCTCCTACGGTTGCGCCGTGTGCTTTCTTAGGAGCCATCGCAAATGCGGCCTTTTCTTTTTGGAATAAATGGGCTTTCAAACCCACTAGAGAGGCAATAACAAAGGCCCACGGGAAGGGTTTTCAAACTCGGGCTAGTGGATGCTTGTGGGAAACCCAAAGGGGGAAAAAGCCTTAACTCCCGGGTTAAATGAGCTTTTCAAAGGCCCTTGGTGAAATGGAAAAGGGGAAAAGGGTTGTAAAAGACCTTAAAGAGGGGATTTTGTGTGGGGGAAAAAGGGGGTGTCTTGTGAAGGCCAATAGAAAGGGGTTCTAAGATACCTCGAGGTTTGAAATAATCCTTGAGTAAGAACGCAGAGGGGGGGGGGGGAAAGAAAGGCTTAACGGGTTTTTAAAAAAATAATAGAAAGCTTGGAGAGGGTCCACAAGAAAGGGGGTTTTTGGACCCCAAGGGGGTTTATCAAGCCCACATGATCTAGGGCTAGGAGGAAGCCCACACGAAAGAATTTGTGTGGGGGGTGTGATATGAAAGGGGGTTTAGGAGGCCCACCCTTAGAAGCTTCCAAGAAGCTTCTAAAGCTTTTGGAGATTGTAGAAGCCCACGTGGATGGAGGCCAAATGGGATTTGATTGGCGGCAGCGGCGGCTCAGCTGACGGTTCTAGCGGCGACAACAATTGCATGGCCTTCCTTCAACGGCAGCAAGGATGTTTACTGCCTCCTCCTCTCTGTTTGAATCGTCCTTCTCACAGCCTTCCTCCTCTCCGTCAGTCGGCACTATGGCTGCTCCCACTATCCTCCCATGATTCTCCTCTATGGCTCCACCTCACACACAACATTTAAGGTGAGGGGAGGGGATCTTCCCTCCCCCACGCAGCATCGTGCATGCCTTCGTCCGTCCCATGGCATCGAGCAGGGATGCTTAATCATCCCGCTTTCCCTCCCTCTTCCCTAGCACGACAGTAGGCAGGGGGGAAAGGAGGGAATTAAAAAATTTTCCATAAATTTCAACAATTATCCAATTTTTTTGTAAGAGGAGGTTCTCGTGAGGAGTGCCTTTTTTTTTTTTGAGATCAAGGCCCGATGTGCCAGAGGTACAAAGGGTTGTCTATTTTCTCTAGCTGGTGCAGCAAAATCTTAAGGACCAAATTGAGGGTATACAGCGAAGGCATGGTGCAACTTGAAAAGGGTTCAAGGATGCCTTGAAAGAAGAATTCCTTGAGTCTGACAGTGTTGATATGCATGTGCATGATAGTAGTGATGGAGATGTCTTGCCTACTGCAGTTTCTGTTGATGTAGATGATACTGGGAGTTTATCCTATGATACTTCTTTATAGATGAATGACCATGTGCATGAGGCACATTCCTTACTTGAGGCTCTGGTTGATGAGTGTTTGCAAGAAGAGGTTACCCTTTGGAAGGCTTCTGATGAAGCTATAGTCGAGGTTGTCTATTCAAAGTTGGTGGTTGAATTGTTTGCTCCAGAAGTAAAAGTGAATGCAGCTTGTGATTCTATGAGAATATTACAAGAGACTATTGAAGATATAGAGATCCACAAGGAAGTGACAGAAGTGTTAGACCAAAGGACTATGCAAGAAACATTAGACTCTTTGGCTACTTCTTTGCATGCAGATGACAAAGAGCATGTTGGCAACATTGAGGTATTTTATGAAGAGGCAAAGGGATCCATGTGTGGTTCGTGTGAGACTCACTTGATTTCTAATGCAAGTGATGACTTTGATACTATTGCTATGGATGAGGCTTGTGCTCAAGAGATTCCACAATATTTGGAGTAGGGTAGTCAACAAGATTGATGGGACCTAAAATGGGCTGGCACTGGCTATGGTACTAGTGAGACCTCATACATGCGACAGACAACTCCATTACATGACCTCGTCGGCCAAGAGCATCTAAAACTCGCTTTGCACTAAATGCTTATGATGATTTTGTGTTTGTATCCAATATGTAGTCCAACGTTCACCTTCCCTTCTCCTCAGAGGGAGATCCCATAACATATAGGGATAATGCCTCATAATATACACATAGGGAAGCACCTCTCGGTCGATTGCCACCGCTCCACTGCGACTCTCCTACTCCTCGGGGATTAGACCCAAGATGTGTTGCTAACACATATAACATTTCACAAACTCCACTCTTTCATAATTCAGCGTTCAAGAGATTTTGATTTGCCTCATAAAACTTTCCCCAACGGAAGCACCCGTCTAAACCTACAGCTTAGGTTTCTTGTCCTCTCAGTGTTGGTCAAAGTTTATCAATCAATTGCAATGCATTCCAGGAGATACTACATGACATGCTTGATGCAAGGTGTATGACTATTGTGCACAACCATTTTATGATTTAAGAAAACAGCCATGTGAGGTGCGGAAAACAACCCTTTCATGAATTTTAACTAAGCATTACGTTAAGTTCTGGCATTACTTGCTGGCCACCCCCTTCACCTTCTTCGTAGACCATCAAGCCCTGCTCTATTTAGTGAACAAACCTTGTGCTATAGGACGTATAGCTCGATGGCTTCTCCTACTCCTAGAGTTCGATTTCTCCGTGGTGGTGCGGAAGGAAAAACAACATTACATGGCTGATCATTTGTCCCGTTTACCCACAGGAGAAGCCACTGGACAAGGCATTATGGATGAGTTACCGGACAACCACTTATTCCATCTGTCCAGCGAAGGAGACCTATTCAGGGCCGATTTGACACCATACTGGGCAGACAACATAGTCCAAGTGCTCGAGCATGGGTTGCCCGAACGACCAATAGAATGGGCATGACTTAGGTGCTTGATCCTGAAAATCTAGCCCTACCAGCTGATTGCAGGCCAACTCTATAGGCTGGGGCAAGACGGACTGCTACGTAGGTGCGTATGTGAGCATGAGATGCACGATGTGCTCTCAGAGGCACACAACGGTATTGCAAGAGGACACTTTAGTGGAGACACGACAGCATGGAAGGTGCTGCAGTCCCAGCTATGGTGGCCCATAGTTTTCCGCGATGCTACACAATTCGTCAAGTATTGTGACGAGTGCCAATGGACAAAAGTCTCGATTTTTAAAGATCAGATGGAGTTAACCCTTGTTATTGCTCGCCAACCTTTCGAAAAATGGGGGATTGACTTCATAGGACCCATCAGCCCCGCGACGCAATACTCACAAGCCAAGTACATCATGGTGGCCACGGATTACCTCACCAAATGGGCAGAGGCGAGAGCCACACAGAGAAATGATGCTAGGACGATTGCCAAGTTCTTATGGGAGCAAGTAATCCCGCGCTTTGGTTGCCCCATCGAACTGGTTAGCGACCAAGGAACACACTTCATCAACGAAGTGATAGCCCATCTCCTATCTGCCTTTCTTATCATCCATCGCAAATCCTCACCATACTACCCTCAGGCTAATGGCCAGGGGGAATCAACCAAAAAAATTCTCATCAATGTCCTGACTAAAGTGGTCTCAGCCTCACGAAGCGACTGGGATAACAAGTTGATGGCAGCCTTGAGGGCCTACCGAACAGCTTATAAAACGGCCGTCAATCAAACACCTTTTAGGCTGACCTATGGGACTGAAGCCATTCTCCCATTAGAATTCTTCGTCCCTAGCCTGAGAATAGCGCTCCAAGAACGATGGGAAGGGAAGGAAGCATGGATGCAACGCTTGGTTGAGCTGGAACGCCTATCCGAGATTCATCTTCTAGCCACCCACGCACTTATCTGCGAGAAAGCCCGACGCAAAAGCTGGTTTGACAAACATGTCAAGCAATGGGAGTTTGAGCAGGGTGACCTAGTGCTCCTCTACTCAGTTAAAGGACATAAGAAAAAGATGAAATTCAGAGGTCTCGGACCCTTCAAGGTCCGGGCAATCAGCCGAACTGGTAATGTCGAGCTTGAGACACTGGATGGTGAAGGAATGGGCTTCTTCAATGGCAGTCGTGTCAAGAAGTACTACCCGCCCACTCATCCTTTGCATGAGCCACCAATGGTAGAACCACCCATCAAAATATGAGTAGCCACAATTACAGAAATCTACGAGAATGAGGAGGAGCCTGTAGAACCTGCCTACCTCCATGTCACGGTCACTGCCAAGCAAACGCGCTCCTTCAACGCCCTGATTGATGAGGGGGCGGATCTCAATGTTTTAACACACAAGCATTGGATCCAGCTCGGCAAGCCAATACTTTATCCCACAACAGCCAAATTAAGCCCATACGGGGCTCAATCCTACCCGCTTCTTGGCACATGCCAAGTTGCCATTTCTATCGAGTCTGAAACTATCCCCATGCTGTTTTACGTGTTGCCAAGTACCATGGATGCAAGCATAGAGTCATTGCTCGGGTGAACCTTGAAAAAGCAGACTCACTACAATGTTGATTATGAGTCACAGTGCATCCACTTAACGATCGGCAACGTGCGTATTGTCATGACTCTCAGCAAGGGCCTCGTAACCCTATCACCGCTCACAGGGCCACCAATAGAAACAGCCGTAGGTAGGACTCAGGAGGGGGGTCATGCATATTTGCCGCACCCAGATCCCCATAAACCACAGGCCGCAGCACCCAAAGAAAAATCCCAACAGCCTCACTTGCAATGGGTACCTAAACAGCCTCGAGAACCGCCTAAAACTAGACGCGCATGTTTGCATAAGACCTACAAATCTAAATCTAGGAAACCAAGACGCCATCACCGCAAGTGCCGTGTGATTAAACAAATATGGGTCCCTAAAATCCTCTTGCCTGCACAAGGCTACTATGAGGGGAATGCCTCATTGTGGATCCCTAAAATCCCAACTGCCAAAAGCACTAGTCCTATGTCGACCTCAAGTCTCATCAGTCCTTGTCCCCCGACGCCTCAAGACCATGAATCGCAATGCTCACCCCACTCATTCGACCCCTCTATGCAACAACCCAAGAGAGTCGCACACGCCTATCGGCCCAAACAATGGCCATCACCATAATTGGCATCATCCAACCAAGTCAACCTGCAACTCCGCAGCCTAGCTGACTGCAGCAGCGTAACTACTTAGATCAAACTCGACCCATCCATCTTGCCAACAACCAGGTTGCTGACTCAAACAGACCCCCAGCCGCAACTCTGTACTGTCAGAACCTCCAGTTCCAACAAACCTCAACCACCCATCGGTCTTAAGCCCTCCTATGAACGAAAGTCATTTCTAATGCTGGCCGCTGACCTTGCGAAGGACATTGGAGATGATGTGGTGGACTGCATCAACCAGCTCGATGCCACCTTTGTTGCACTGGCCCTCAACTATGGCTGCCTGGACTTGGGTCTATTAGCAGAACCCTTTGCAATAGACGTGCGCAATATGCCTTGCTCTTGGGAGACTTTTGAATTTGCCTTTGCACAGGCTTCTCGCTCTACCGCTGAGTTGCTCGCTAGCGAGGTCTCCAAAGAGCAAGCCATTAAGCAACGCCTCATCACATCATTTGACCCACAGACAACGTCTGCCACCATCACTGACCAAGAGAGCGCAAGGTTATCCCACCTGGCGGATACGGGATCACCCTTCTTGAAGTAGTGGTACGCTCTTAGGTTGCAATGGGAAGTCGATGGATGTCGCATAATGACCAACGCCGAACAACGCCGAGCCATCAAAACGGCCGAGTATGATCCCACCTACGTCGCGCCTACCTCGTATAGAGTGTTGACCACTCTTCGGGGTCGGCCCATGGACACCCCTATCTCGACTGCCTCTTAATAGAGGAAGAGCTCCACATCGCAAGTTGGGTCGACTCCGGTGATTTGCTCACAGATGTCCTCATGTACATCACACATGTAGGCATTCGACCCTGTGACCTGGACTGCGCTGCACAACTAGAATATAACCCCAACTTCTACGTTTGGCTCCTACACAAATAAAAACATGAACGCCTTGGCCCCACAACCTCCAATCCTGGGACGGATTCTTCTTTTCCAAAAGGGGGAAGGGGCAGTAAGGGGATAAACGAAATAAAATCTAAAAAGTAAACCAAGTGTGAAATGCTCAAAATTGAAATGTAATATAAAAGGAGGTGATAGAAGTCTGAAAGGAAAAGTTAAGACTATGGGCAATAAAATCTGCTATGCTTTTGGTCGTCCAGCAAATTAGTTGCCAAAAAATACTAAAGAGGGAAATGGCTAAATGTGTAGGTGGCGACCATGGCAAGCCAAGACAAAGCAGGCAAGCTCTCCTTCTCGGAGGAAGAACAAGTAAAGTACGGCCTCACGGTGGAAACAAGAGCTTTCAACCAGTTAAAGTTCCGCCATGTATTCAACCTGGAAGACGTAGTCATCGAAGAACCGGCAGTACGTCAAATTATAGAGCAGTGCCACCTATAGAAGTACCTGGATGCAGTGGGTCGGAGCATAAACTACACCCGGTGCACTGATTTCTTGCGTACCTTCAACAGAAACAGGGGCACCATCACGGTGCATGACAAGGAAGCTACCAGATAGGTGCAGATCAAGCTAACCCCCGAGCTGGTGGAAAGGGCACTAGGGCTACCAAATAAGGTGGAAAGGAAGCCAAAAAGAGACATCTATGCCATGTTGGGGATGGATAAAGTGAAGGTTCACACCAATGACAGAATTAGCCTGGCGGACATCCCCAACCAAGAAATTCAGGTGCAGGAAAAGATGGTGCACGTCCTGTTCTCAAGCCAGAGGTACAACAAGATTATGACCCGAATCAATGCACCTCTGCTCGACAGCATCGCGGCACAATCGCTAGACGAGGTGAACCTTAATGGGTTCGTAAGAAAGACAATTGAGGCTTCGGCAAAGGACCTGGCAACAGGAGGAAGAGCCGTGGCAGGAGAGTCCCCGTCATCCTCCAAGGCCTCCACCATAGGGTTTGGAGGTGTCCTTATGGCAATCATTCAAGAAGCGATAGGGCAGGGACAAGCAGGAGAAGACAAAGAGAGAGGTGATGAGGAAAGTGGCGAATCGCCGGTCATAGTCCCAGCCTCACGCGGAAGAGCAGCAGAGGTCGTTTGATGAAATGGAAACGGACACCGATGAGGAGGGAGAACCCCAGGCTACACCACAAAGGCAGGCGGAACAACGAACTAAGGCCCTACATGGAAAAAGAGAGGAGGAGCGAAAGAAGAAAGAGAAGGAAGATCTGGAATGGGCCCAAAGGGAGTCTGTAAGGGATGAGGAGGAAAGAAAAAAGAAGGTTGAGGAGGAGCTGAGAAGGAAGGAAGAGGAAGAATTGGAGCTGGCAACCCGTCGCTCCATCGAGGAACAGCAAAGAAGAGACGAGGAAGGAGCAGAGGGTCCGCACCAACCTGAGGCACCCGGTCCCAGTACTGGTGTGTCAGAAATTTCTCCCCTGCCCCCTGCAGAAGGAAAAGGAAAGGACCTAATCAGGCCAGCTTCCCCTCTCCTCATACCACCCATGCAAGCCATCCCTATCATGATGACACCCCTTGCCACCGCCACCCGGGGGCAGACCCCAAAAGTCGACGAGAGCAATGTGGTCAACTGGCTGCAGATTCTGGTGGAAAGGGAGCTGGCAAGGGAAGCGGCCGTAGCCACCCTAGCTTCAGGAGCCAAAAGCGCAGCCACAGCCGAACTGGAGCCAAGGTTGGAACTGAAAAGGCAAAAATTAGAAGAGGTCGCTACCACTACGACCATGCCCCACCCCCCACCTCCAGTAGGCCAATACAACGAGTACGTGAAGGAGCCGCTCCCGCAGTTGCAAAGGGCTAGACAGGAAAGGAGGATAGCTGTGGAGGAGCTGGCAACGAAACGAGAATCACAAGCCACCCTCGAGCTGGAAAGAATGAAGCAGATAACAAAGTATCAAAGGGAAATCGCTGTGCTCAGGGAGGAAGCCAGCACTAAGGAGGTGGAAGAATTAAAAGCCCTGAAGGAACGTGACGCTGCCTAGGAGGGAAGAAGAAAAATCTTGATAGAGTGTCTCAACGGGGAGAGGGAAACAAATGCCCACCTTTGGTGCAAAAATGATCAGTTATCTGCAGTCAACCTAAAAGCGCAAAGCCAGCTTGACAAAATCAGACATGAAGCTGCAGAGCTGGACCAATTCAGGGCAGAATAGGTGCGAAGGATGCAGGTGAAGCTGGACCAGCTCAATGCCCAAATCGTAGAGGAACGCCAGGAGCAGTCCTGCCTGCACCGTGAGCTCGAGGCCCAGCAGCAACAACTCATGGCAATGACCCTCCATCAGGGGGAGAGCCTGGAAGATATGGAAAGAAGGGAAAAAGAATGGTCCGATCATAATGAGCATAGAGTATGGGACTTAGCACGCTAGCTAGCCAAGGCCGAAGGAGATAGGGTGTTGATTGAGAATCAAGCAGAAGCGGCCCAGCTCTCCATGATAGCCCAGCAGCACACCTTTCTCAATACGCTGCTCCACGCCACCAGACTTGAAGGAGATGAAGCCAATGATCAGCTGCAAAGGAAACTAACCATTGCGCGCAGAGCTCTCATAGTAGGCCAACACGTGCCACTGCAGCTAGGAGGCCCACCGCAGAGCCTAGAAGAGCATAGAAGATATCTTGCACAGGTAGGCCTGACGGCGCAGGAGATAGATGACCTCGGTTTCACAGAGGAAAAAACACAAGAAGACGAGCAAGCAGAAGGGGGTGAACCGGAGCTCGATCTGGGACCCCAGGAGGAGGAATACGTCCCACCACCCCCTAAACCACAACTAGCCGAAGTGCAGCCCCCTGATACATCTGCCGAGAGAAGAGCAGCCCAAACCAACCGTAGGAAAGAGATGGTGGAGAAGGCAAGAAGAAATCTGAATGCCAGACCTATCCCAAGACAGCTTGCTCCTCTCCTACTGCGCACCCAAGATTCCCCTGCTGAATTCCGTGCCGAATTGATTATCTGGGAACAGCAGGAGTATAACCACGACCCCTTCGACTTGCGCTTTGAGTTTCCCACTATCTTGAATAGGGTACTACCCATTCAACTGGTGGAGGATGTCATTGCCATGGAGGCAAGGCTCAAAGCCAACTAGTTAGCGGAGCGTGAGGCTCACCCAGCTGCTTGGGGAGCCGAGGACCGCGAGTTTTGGCAAGATAAAGTCCTCCAGGTGTCTAGATCAGTGGAAGGCTATAATTGCCAACCCATCTGGAGGAGACACATTTTTGACGTCAACCTGGAAGCATGGATGGCATTTTGCAACACCCTCCCTTCAGAGAGAAACGACCCCACTTTTATGCCGTATCCTCGAAGGGTAGGGGTAGACTTCAATCCGTCCATCCGCGGCAGGTTCGATTTCCCCATCATCTATAATACCAATAGCACCTCCCATAGAAACGCCCTTCTTTTCACCCTCCCCGACTTGTATAGCTCTATAGATAAATTTCTTAGCGAGTTCACCTCTTGCCCCGACCCCACATTCATCACCACTTGTAATTATCTTAGGTTAATTAGGATCCTAGTCTACCAAGAGCCCGCACCCCAAGAACGCCACCTCCCACCCCTCTATTTTGACCCCAACGCCATAGACAGCAACACCATGACTCACCTCATGATGCGTGCTTCTCTTTTGCCATCTTTCTGTGGTGCACTACTCGAAGACATGAACGACAGCAAATTCACCCAGTGCAACAACCCCTTCCTTTCTACCACCACCCTCAAAACCCACCTCCACATCAAAGGCTACTTGTTGAGTTGAAAATTCCTTAATAGGCCCCCTACCCTCCAGCAACCCCTACCCACTATTCAGATGAAGAGGAGTAAACTCCTATCATGCCCTTGTACCACTTGCCTCCATGTATATGCCTCCTCATGCTATTTTATATATATATATATTTTAAAGGACGGAAAGGCGCACCACAATCACCACACCTAAGACCCTCCCTAGCCACCCCCCCCCCACTTCACACTTAGGGCACATCAAGGGCAGGACGTTCAGACCTGTCACCCTAAGACTTGCACTGCACCACTAACAAAGCACGAACTGGGTCCTCAAGTGTTGGACATTACCAAGGGCGACCCATCTCCCAGTTCCACTGGCACGGGCACCATGCACTACATAGTGAGACAGACATACCCCCTACGAAGTGCACTACTTTCCTTGCATGCTATGTTCATGTTTCAAGAATGGGATGTTGGGTTGAAGGGGATCATCTACTACATCCTCCAATGACAAGGAATTTTTCCAGGAGTCGGACATGACCCCATTACAACAACTTTAGGAGCTTCGTTGTGAACGTTTCAATGGCTCAACAGATTTCATGTTGCGAGTCATCCGCCTACTAATGGCTGCCATGACTGAACCAAATCAAGCAGAAGGAAAACCCCAGGATGGGCTGCCATTGGCATAGATCTTGGAACCTCACCGTCCGATGATCCATGCCCACCGCCTCAAGATCTACAGATCGCTTATTAACACCACAAGCCTGAAGACTTTCAGCTCAAATTTGAAGATCCTCTACTCCCCGAGAAGGGCTTTCAGCCCAGGCCACGGCTTTTCAAGGCAAACAGCGTTCGGAGGGTTTCTCCAGAATAAGTCCCTCCAATACCATCCTCCTAAGGGATTGCTTATTGTTTCAAGCGTTTCGGATACTCAAAAGACGACCGGGTCCATAGGGGTGTCAGAACAGTGAGGAAGATGCTGCCAATCGTCAAGAAACCTAAAGCACGTCAAAATCTCTCCTGGTCATCGTCATCAAACTCCATCACTTCTCATTCACAAGCCTCAGTGTCATCTACTCACCAATTACACCTAGCAATAGCATCATCTATTCCACTACTTTCCACCACAGTGCCATGGGACTAGCACTCTTCTAGGAGGGGGGTAATGTTAATCCCAACACGAAGAAAGCAAAAGAAAAAAGCAAAAGAAAGTGAAAAAGACGCAGGGCAAAGGCGGAAAAAAGGTAGCCCGACTAAAGAAAGAAGAGGAAAAAAGACCAAAAGCGCAAGGGCAACCTTAAAAGTCCAAGGGAAATGCAAAAGGGGAAAGGCGCATTTTAAAATAAAAAGGCGTACCCTGAAATCTTGTAAAAGAGCGTTGGGCTCTCACCCGTGCAATTTGTAAATGTAGACAAGCGGTGGAAAGGAAGCTAGGAAGATAGAAGGACAATGAGAAAAGGGGCCTAGGCTAATGGCCGGCCATGTAAAAAAGGGGGATGACCGCCCATGGAAATTGGGGCATGTATATAAAGTTGAAAAGTGAATGAGAAGCTCATTCTTTGGTGTGTGGCAAAAGGAGTCTTCTTCTTCCTCTCTTCTTCTCTCCTTCTTGCTTGTGTGTGCTCTTGAGAGAGGGAGTGTGTGTGAGAGTGAGGGATCAAGAGGGTGAAGCTCTTCACCATCTCCTCTCCTCTTCTTCTCTTCTCTTCTCTTCTCTTCTCTTGCGTGCGCGGCTATGGAGGATGCAGCTTGGAGATGGAGGAGGCTTGAGGATGCTTGAGCTAGCATCTAGGATCGTGGAGCTACCGGAGTGCAAGAGAGAGGAGGGTACTCGATCGAGCATCAAGGTAAGCTCACTACACTCATAGGATCGACGGCGCGTCGGCTAGGTGAGAGATAGCCATTTGAGCTTGCTTGAAACGCTTGAAAGAATAAGCAGTCCGAGGGTCTTGGCGATTGAGCGAAAGCTCCCACAATAAGATTGTTGTGACTAGAGAGTTGCTTCACCAATCATAGCAATGGTTTTTACCCTGGCATGATTGTAGGTTGGTAAACTTTGTACTCATTTGTGGGAGCTTTCGCTCAACCGCCAAGACCCACGGACCGCTTATTGTTCAAGCGTTCCAAGCGAGCTCTCATGGCTATCTCTCACCTAGCCGACGCGCCGTCGATCCTACGAATGCAGTGAACTTACCTTGATGCTTGATCGAGTGCCCTCCTCTCTCACACACTTTGGTAGCTCCACGATTCTTGATGCTAGCTCAAGCATCCTCAAGCCTCCTCCTTCTCCAAGCCTCATCCTCCATAGCCGCGCGCGCAAGAGAAGAGAAGGAAGGAGAAGAGGAGAAGGGGGGAGGAGATGGTGGAGAGCTTCACCCTCTTGATTCCTCACTCTCTCACATGCTCACTCCCTCACACTCGCACACTCCCTCTCTCAAGAGCACACACAAGCAAGAAGAAGGAGAGAAGAAGAGAGGAAGAAGAAGACTAGTTTTGCCACACCAAAGAATGAGCTCTTCATTTACTTTTCAACTTTATATACAAAACCCTACTTCCCTTTTGGGCGGTCATTCCCTTGTTCCCTTTTTTACATGGCCGGTCATAGCCTAGGCCCTGTTTTCCATGCTCCAATTCTTCTTCTTCTCTCCTCCTCAGCTCTTCCTCAGCTCTTTTTCTTCTTTCCTCTTCTTCTCTTATCGACTCTTTTCGGGCCCATTCGAGCTCCTCCTGCTCTTTTCTCCTTCGCTCCTCCTCTCTCTTTCCATGCAAGGCTTTGGTCCGTTGCTCCGCTTCCCTTTCTGGTGTAGCCTGGCGCTCTTCCTCCTTGTCAGCGTCCGTCTCTGTTTCATCAGACTGTTCCTCCGGCCGGGGCTGGGACTGCGACGACGATTCGCCTCCTTTTCCGCCGCCTCCCTGTTTGTCCTCTTCAGCACATCCCTGCCCTATTGCCTTGTGGAGGATCGCAGTGAGGACGCCTCCAAACCCCACGGTGGAGGCCTTGGAGGACGAGGCCTTGCGGGTCAATCGAGGCGAGGGGGATTCTCCTGCCCCGGCCCTTCCTCCTGTTGCCAGGGCCTTTGCTGAGGCCTCGATCGTCCTTCTCACGAAGCCATTGAGGTTTACCTCATCCAGTGCCTGAGCCGCGATGCTTTTGAGTAAAGTTACATTTATCCTGGACATGATGCTATTGTACCGTTGACTCGAAAATAGGGCATGTATCATTTTTGCATGCAGCTGGATCTCTGGATCAGGGATGTCTGCCAAGTTGACTCCGTCGTTGGTGTGGACTTTCACCTTGTCCATTCCCAACATGGCGTAGACGTCCCTTTTCGGCTTCTTCTCTACCTTGTTCAGAAGTTCCAGAGCTCGTTCTACCAGTTCAGGGGTCAGCTCAACCTGCACCTGTTTGGTGGCTCCTGCGTCCCGTACTATGATGGTGCCTCTGTTTTTGTTGAAGGTGCGTAGGAACTCTGCGCACAGGGCATAGTCTATTCTCCGGCCCACTGCTTCCAGGTACCGTTGTAAGTGGCATTGCTCTATGATTCGTCGCACCGCTGGTTCCTCAATAACCACATCCTCCAAGTTGAATATATGGCGGAACTTCAGCTGATTGAATGCTCTGGTTTCCACCATGAGGCTGTACCGCGCCTGTTCCTCCTCCGAAAAAGGGAGTTTGCCCACTTTGTCTTGGCCTGCCATAGTCACTACCTGTACATCCAGTCAACTCACTCCTTAGTATTTTTGGCAACCAATTTCTAGGACAACCATAACAGATTTCATCATTTATAATCATGATTTTTTTATTTTTATTTTTTTTTCAACTTCTATCACCTGTTCCTGCATGGCATTTTAATTTGGAGCTTTTTCATGCGTGGTTCACTTTTAGTTTTAACTTTCATGCTTGGTTTGCTTTTTAGATTTACTGATTTACTGCCCCACTGATTTCCTGCCCACCTTTCCCTGGAGGAAAAGAAAAATCCGTCCCAGGATTGGGGTGTGGGCTCCAGGTGTTCAGGTTGTTTTGTGGAGGAGCTAATTGTAGAAGTTGGGGTTATATTCGAGGTGTGCAGCGTGGTCCAGGTCACAGGGTCGGATGCCTACGTGGGTGATGTATGTGAGGACATCGGTAAGGAAATCTCTGGAGTTGATCCGACTTGCGATGTGGAGCTCTTCTTCTGTCAGGATGCGATCGAGATAGGGGTGTCCTAAGATATGATCGTCCATGGTTCGACCTCGAAGAGTGGTTAACACTCGATACGAGGTGGGCGCGACGTATGTGGGATCATACTTGGCCGTCTTGATGGCTCGGCGTTGTTTGGCGTTGGTCATTGTGCGGCATCCTTCTGTTGCCCACTTTAATCGAAGAGTGTACCATTGCTTCAAGAAGGGAGATTCGGTGTTCGCGAGGTGGGACAACCTTGTTGTTTCTTGGTTAGTGAGGCTGGACATCGTGCGTGGGTCAAACGATGGGATGAGGCGTTGCCTAATGGCTTGCTCTAGGGAGACCTCGTGAGCGAGTAGCTCAGCGGCGGCAGAGCGTGAAGCTTGTGCGAAGGCGAATTCGAAAGTCTTCCAAGAGCAAGGCATAGTGCGCACGTCCGTTGCAAGGGGTTCTGCTAACAGTCCCAAGTCTAGGCGGTCATAGCTAAGGGCCAGTGCCACAAAAGTGGCGTCGAGTTGTTTGATGCAGTCCACAACGTCAACCCCCGTGTCCTCGGCGAGGTCCGTGGCCAGCGTTAGGAATGACTTCCATTCATAGGAAGGCTTAAGGCCGCCGGGTGGTTGAGGTTTGCTGGGGCTAGATGTTCGGTTGGCACAGAGCTGCCGGTGGGGGCCTGTTTGAGTCAGCGGCTCGGCCAACGGTTGAATGGACGGGTCGGGGTTGATCTTAGGAACCGTGCTAGGGCGGTCGGCAGGGCTGCTGGGTTGCGGGCCAGGGTGGTTGGGTGATACCGCCGGCAGTAGTGGTCGGTGCTTGGGCCGTTGGGCGTGTATGACGCTTGTGGGATGACTCTCAAAGGAGTCGGACGACCGGGATGGATTGTGCGGTTCGTGGTCTTGAAGTGTCAGAGGAACGGACTTTGCGATTGATGTAGGAGCAGGGCCTGTGTCAGTTGGGACCTTGGGGATCCACAGCAAGGCATTCCCTTCATAGTAGCCTTGTGCACGCAGCAGGGTTTTAGGGACCCATATTTTCTTAACCACGCGGCGCTTGTGATGATGGCGTTTTGGTCTTCTAGGTTTAGGTTTGTATGTGTTTTGCGGATCCGCGTGTCTAGTTGTAGACTGATCCCGCGGCTTTTTTGGCACCTAGTGCAAGCGAGTCTGTTGGGGTTTTGCCTTAGATTTGGCGGGTTGCGGTGCATGGGGATCTGGGTGTAGTAGATATGCACGGCCCTCTTTCTTAGTCCTCTGTGCAACTATTTCTAATGGTGGTCCGTTGAGCAATGCTGGGGTTACGAGGCGCTGGTTGAAAGTCGTGACAATTGCCACATTTTCGATTGTTAGGTGGATGCGTTGTAACTCATCATCAACATTGCAGCGGGTCTGCTTTTTAAAAGTTCGCCCGAGCAGTGACTTTGCGCTTGCCTCCCTGGCATAGGGTAGGACATAGAACAACATGGGAATAGTTTCAATCTCGATAGAAACTGCAACCCTGCATGTGCCAAGGAGCGGGTAGGATTGGGCCCCATATGGGTTCAATCTGGCTGCTCTGGGATGAAGTGTTGGATTGCTCGCTAGAGGTTGGCATTCGTTCTAAACTCCATGGGTTGACTTCTTCCGGGTTCGAGCTCCTGGAGCTCCGCTCCCTCAGCTGGTCATTGACCCTAATGGCCTCCTCGAAAACGCTAGCCACCACGTCCCTTTGCAAGCTCGAGTTGCCCGCTAGTGCTTTGTACAATTCTTCATCCCGAATCCCACTGATGAACACAGTTGACACTGCCTTGTCGGTCGGTCTTTCGCCCAAGGGGATTCTCTTAAGGAGACTTCTAACGTGGGTGACGTAGTCGCGGATGCCCTCCTTCTCCTTCTGCTTGACGTTCATCAGACGCACTAGTAGGTTGTCAGAGTATCTGGGTTCGGCAAATCTCTTAATGAAGAGATCCTTGAGGTTATTGAAGTTGGTTCGTTCTACATTATCTAGACTTGTATACCACGTCCTACCCTTATCTCTTAAGCAAAGTTCGAATGCTTGCGAACGCTGGGTCTGGTCATTGAGGCCATTGGCTTTGCAGACCTGCTCGAACTGCTCGACAAAGCTGTACGGGTTGTCCGGTGGTTGGTACTTGTCGAGTTGCTTAGCGACAATAGGTATTTTGGCCTTGCTCTTTGAGCCCTAGGTTTCCCCTAGTCCTACAAGTAGCGAGGTTGCTAGTGCAGCGGCATTTGGTTCCGCCGCGGTGTTATCGAACAGCCGTTTCATGAGGAGCTCGCCCAGCGTCAGGTCTCCTTCGAGTGCTCTCTCCTGGTCTGTTCAATTTCGGCCAGCTAAGTTCAGCACTCGCTGCACCTCATGCAGCTCCATGCTTTGCCTTAGGTTCCTGGCTTGTTGGTCCCTATTATAGTCTACTATGCCCTGCAACGCCTTGCGGGCTAGCCTCCTCTCCTCCTCTAGGTCTGCAATAATTGCCTCCGCTGTCGTGCCATGGTGTTCGTACCGGGCGTGCGCATCGTAACTACTCACCATTTGCTGTATGGCTTCCGGAAACGTGCTAACATCTAGCTCCCCCACAAACCGATGATCTGGAACTCCCTCTGTCATGGTGAAATCCTCACGTCTAGTTGTCAGTCAAATCCTTGTCGTTGTTGCTCCTTGCTTGATCCTGCCCTGTGCTCTATGCGTCTTTTTTTTTTTTTGGCAATTTATCTGAGTGAGTTCTTTTTAATTTTTGAACGTAGTGCTCAACTTAGGGCCACTCGTAATTGTGTTATCCTTGTGCACTCGTGCTCAAACAGGCTTTTGACTTTCCTAAGTGTTCTTCAAGTGCGAAAATTTGATCAAAGTGCTGTGAGTGCTTTCCCTGTGTCTTGCCCACTCTTGTTCGTTTTGGGCCTAACAGGCTTTACTACTCTATTCCTGGCCGCCTCATGGGTCACAGGGCCCCATGCTTCTTCCTGTTGCGCACGTGGGGGGTGGACCACTGGGGAAGTGCCCCAGTGTGCTCCTAGATGGGCCAGGTTTTGTTCTGGATTGACTCTGGGAATCGGACGTCCAATTTACCAGTGGTCGGATTGTGGGGATCGGACCAGGTATGTCAGGGCGAAGTAGGGGTCTTAGGGTCCGCGTGTCCGATTCTCAAGAATCGACCGGGCGAGTGTGCGAGGAATCGGTCCGATTCTAGGAGGTCCGATCGGACATGGTCCGACTGGTGACGTATATTACTCCGTCCGATTGGACCGGGTGGGTCCGAGTCGGGGCGTCCGAGTGGTCCAAGTGGTTGAGTCAGACGAGTTGGTCCGAGCGTCCGATTTTAACAAAAGGGACTAGTCGGTCCGAGTGCCACATGGCACGTCCGATCGGACCAGTTAATCCGAGTTAGTGATTGAACGGGAGGTCCGATTGGACGATTGTCCGAGTGTCCGATTCTGGGAATCGGACACTGGGCCGGCCGTCCGATTCCGCCATTCCGATGGGTCGCGCACACCGATTTGCTCGATTTTCACTAGGTGTATTATCCTATTGGTCGTGCGATTACCCCGCGACAGAGTTGGAGTGGGGCAGACGAGATCGATTACCTGAAGTCACCGAATGCAATGTCCTCCTAGCTCCAGTCGATCAGACAGCTGCCCAGCTCACTCACTCTCTCACTCTCTGTCTCTTTCGCTCTCTGTTGGTTGGAAATGGGGTTCTTCTGCCCCCCCCCCCAGAGTTTTATACTCTGCGAGTTCTGCCCTACACCCTCCAAGTTCCTTCCCTGGTGTTCCTTATGCCGTTACCTTGCATCTACTCCATTTTTTCCCTTTGTTCCTGTGATTTCTCCCTTGTTTTACAGCAGCAGCCCTT
Source organism: Lygodium microphyllum (assembly GCF_053477565.2). NCBI lineage: Eukaryota > Viridiplantae > Streptophyta > Polypodiopsida > Schizaeales > Lygodiaceae > Lygodium > Lygodium microphyllum. The sequence goes on from NC_141143.1 coordinate 36,785,557, forward strand.
TGCCTTTTCGTGTGTGATTTCCTACTGCTAATCTATCCTAAACACATCCTGAATCGAAAAAAAAACACTGAACCAATTTCTCCATGTTTTCCAGTCATTAATAACCAGATTGTTCAAAAACACTTACCTGTTCTGAAGATCAAAAGCACGAGACTTCCTACCTATCTCAAGCTCCATTTCAGGGTGAATGCCCTACTTCGGTGCTCGATATGGGGTGCGCGAGTGCTCGAGCTTGAATCCGTTGGTCCCGGCAACGGAACCAAAATGTGGGAGCTTTCGCTCAACCGCCAAGACCCACAGACCGCTTATTGTTCAAGCGTTCCAAGCGAGCTCTCATGGCTATCTCTCACCTAGCCGACGCGCCGTCGATCCTACGAATGCATTGAACTTACCTTGATGCTTGATTGAGTGCCCTCCTCTCTCTCACACTTTGGTAGCTCCACAATTCTTGATGCTAGCTCAAGCATCCTCAAGCCTCCTCCTTCTCCAAGCCTCATCCTCCATAGCCGCGCGCACAAGAGAAGAGAAGGAAGGAGAAGAGGAGAAGGGGGAGGAGATGGTGGAGAGCTTCACCCTCTTGATTCCTCACTCTCTCACGTGCTCACTCCCTCACACTCTCATACTCCCTCTCTCAAGAGCACACACAAGCAAGAAGAAGGAGAGAAGAAGAGAGGAAGAAGAAGACTAGTTTTGCCACACCAAAGAATGAGCTCTTCATTCACTTTTCAACTTTATATACAAAACCCTACTTCCCTTTTGGGCGGTCATTCCCTTTTTCCCTTTTTTACATGGCCGGTCATAGCCTAGGCCCTGTTTTCCATTGTTCTTTTCTCTTCCTTGCTTTCTTTTCACTACCCTTCTATCTTTACAAATAGCACGGGTGAGAGCCCGGCACTCTTTTACAAGATTTTAGAGTGCGCTTTTTATGCGCCTTTCCCTTTTTATGGTTGCCTTGGTCTTTGACGGTTGTCCTTGCGCTTTTGGGCTTTTCTACTTCTTTTCCTTCCGTCGGGCTACCTTCTTTTCGCCTTTGCCCTGCGTCTTCTCTGCCTTCTTTCACTCTTGTCGTGTTGGGGTTAACATCATTATCTAAAGACAATGCTTCCTCCTCCTTGAGAGTAGTGAAAACTCTTGGGATAGATTTATAATGGACTACTTCTTCACTAGATGATAAAGTAAAAAAACTTATATTCTCCTCCTCTATTCTATGTGGTTGCTCCTTGAACACTACATCACAACTCACTATGATCTTCTTTGCCTCTTGGTCATACAATTTGTAAGCCTTTTTCTCATCACTATAACCCAAGAATATACATTTTGTATTTTTTTAATTTAACTTGTTTCTCTTGTTCCTTTGGAACATGTGTATAACATCCATATCCAAAGATTCTACAATGTGAGATAAATGGTTTTCTACCATGGTAGGCCTCATGGGTAGTTTTACCCTTCAGTGGATTTGTGTAACTCCCATTGACAATGTAGACTATAATATTAACAACTTTTGCCCAAAACTGATTAGGAAATCCCTTTCCCTTAACCATGCACCTTGCCATTTCCGCAATGGTGTGATTTTTACATTCAACAATGTCATTCTGGTTGAGGTGTATGACCACCACCATTTGTTCTAAACTTCTTCACACTTTGCCTTATATCATTCTCAATAAGTTTTAGTCATTCTTTAAACGTATGAAAGTGAAGGAAGTACAGCCACATCTTCCTATTGTAGTCATCGACCATTAACATAAAATAAAAAGATCCTACCAAGGCTTTTGTAGGCATTTTACTACACAAGTTAGCATGCACCAACTCTAGAGAAGCCTTTGCTCTATTCTTGCTTTCTTGTAAAAATTCCTTTCTCTATTGTTTTCCCATCATATAAGTTTCACATGGTTCCTTCATTTTAATTACTATAGGTAGGTAAGCAACCATACCTTGCTTATGCATTTCCTTTAACATTGCAAAACGAATGTGACCAAATCTTTCATGCCATATATAGTTTTCTTGTGTCCATACCAGCCATGGCTATAAGATCACTTAGCTCATAGAGGTTGTTCCTCCTTTCTCCTTTTCCAACAACTTTGCTAGCATCGTCAATAATTTATGCACATGTACTAGTGAATCTCACCTCTCATGGCCAAGATCAGATTTAGAAGAAACTAATAGCAGATTTCTCTGAATCTATGAAACATACAACATGTTTAAAAGATTCTTGAGTTTACCATTTATAATAGCAAAGAAAACAATACTTACATCCTCACAGGGCATTTTGCATCATTTCCAACTGTAAGAATGATGGATTCTTGTAGAGGCTTCATAGAATTATATATACCTTTCTTGTTAGTCATGTGATGGGAGGCACTAGTATCGAATACCCTTGAGCAAGTGTTAATTATTTCTTGTGCCAAGGAACACACTTCCTCAATGGTTTCCATGAATAAATCCAACTCTACTTCATCCTTATTGGCTATCTCCTTCCCTTTAGTCTTCACAGTGCCATTCTTCTCATCTACCTTCTTGATATGACAATCTGAAATTGCATGTCCATTCTTCTTGCAGTAGAAGTACTCTCCTTAAAAAATTTTCTTACCACCCTTCTTCTCTTTGTCACCATTGATAGAGGAACCACCTTTTTCTTTCCTATTGGTCCAAAATTCAGCATCTTTATTGTTTCTACCTTCTCACTCTTTAAGCCTCCACTCCTCCATTAGTAGAGTACAAAATTCCTCAAATGCCAAAGCTTGGGATCTTACCTAAGTATTTAACTTAGTTACCTCTGAAAAAATCCAAATATATCTCCAAGAAGCTAGCTCCTTACTAGTCTTTTGTATCCCAACACTAGCCATTCAGTCATCCAGATTATTGATTCGAGTGATGAATACTTTAGTTGTATCTCCTTTAGCAAACTTCTCTATTTCTAGTTGATTCTCCAAGTTATAAATCCTTATTTGATTGTGCATTTTATATTGACTCCTCAGTACATTGAAAGCCTTTGATGCCTTGGTTTTGTACTAAATCAAGGCCAAAACACTGTCAGAGGCTGCTTGTAACTAAGGCACACAGTGTATATATGCTCTTTCATTTCCAAGCTCATAGAAGATCTGCATTTGGAGGGATCATAACACTCAAATTAGATGGGCCGGGGGTTGGCTATCGTTCTGGGTTAGTCCCTAGCACCATCTCTAGAAGCTCATAAGAATCAAGGATAGTTGTGATTTTAAAATTCTATATAGTATAGTTTGTGTTATCTAACTTGCCTTTGCTGAAGGTTGGTGGATGAATTCTCAGTGTTTAAATTGTTGGTACACCAGCACCGCCATCTGATGCACCAGCACCACTACTTGATGCAATAGATGATATTTCTCATATTCGCTATTGAAGCCCTTGCTTGTCATGTAATCCTTAATTCTCAAAGCCCCTTTAGCTTTGATACCATGTAGAAATTACACAACATAGTGGATAGAATCTGAAGTAAGGAGTACAGAACACACATAAAATATGAGAAGAATAGAGACCACTTTACTTTTAAACAAACTAATACAAAGATGGATCTTCCCACATGTATGCTTCCATTGTGAAGCTTAGATGGAAATCTAGACAGATGATAGGAAAAGAGCTGAGGATAGCTAAAGGAACTCTACCTAGGTAAAAGATAGATTTTGGATGGCTTTAGAGGGGTCTTCCTTTTATAGCCCATGAAGGTAGTCTAGTCTGTAAGTCCAACCATATTATGAACCTTCCCTAGTTGGCTAGAGAATATTCCCTTTACTATCGAGTCAAGGGTGTTTCCTCTGGACTCTTTTCACAAGGGGGTTGTTGCCCCCCTTGAGACCCCGCAACTAGGGGCCATTTTCATGCCTCTTAGACCCCAAAATAGGGACCCCTGCTAGCTCCCACACTTTGCAACTCAATGCATTGTGCCTCGAGTTACTAAGAGTATAACTACTGTATTTAACCCAAATGCCACATCCACAAATATCACATTTTTTCCATCCTATCGCATAAACCTCATCTGACATACAAGTTAGGGTGATCCACCCAATGTATGTGCTCACATATGGCTTCTCCTCATAATGCCGGCCTTACAACTTAGAGCACCATGGAACACTGGTATCACCTTACAAGGGTGGGGTATTGAGCATATCTAACAAAAGTTTAGTCTTCAACTCTCTTCCCTTTCTCTTTTTAATCTCCTCACTTTGCCTTCTTTTCTTTAGCTCGCTTCTACCTTTCTCCCTTTCTCTTTACTATGGATATAGAAATCTAATCCTCAATAAGGTACCCAAACTCTCAGATCACATCTATATTGATATTTAACTCATTCCAAAACGATGGAATGTATATTTCTACTATTATAAAGAAATGTAGTTGGATCACCATGCAATAAGTAAGGTATAGGAAAAGACAAACATGTAATAGCTCTTTCATCTCTACTTAGAAGAAAATAATCAAATATTTTAGACTTGGAGAAAATAAGGATAATGTAAAAGAGATACTAGTACAATATGCATTTATGGATAGAGTTATGTTTAGAATCTAAAACCTCAAAGCTTCGAATCCATAGGCCTAATTGTAAGTATTTGATCCTTAATATATTTATTTTGTCAAAATTGATATTAGATTATATTATTACATGTTTTGCATATGTCTACCCATCTATTCTTGACGAATGGCAACCAACCAAGTTTGTTATAGATATTACTAATATTTCTTATTGTCCTATTATAGAACAATTGCATAAATTTAGGAGAAAAACACATCTTATAAAGAATGGGACATTCTTTAATGATAATTCTTATGTTATTACAACATAAAATTATCAATGTTGAGAAATATTCATCCTTCCTTCGATTGACTTTACAAGGTTTGAATGGTCTGTGTCAATCCTAGCCACTAGTAAATGTTATAGATATAGAATATTTTCTAAGATAATATAGAGAGCATATTTGAAATGCAATATCTTAAAGAGGCTAAGAAATATCACTTTATTTATACCCATTATTATATTCATTTATTTTGAAGAATATTAAAGGCCATGTACAAAGTTAAAAGTCTAAGATATGATCTTGTCTTTCCATTGGTTGATGAAGGATGGGATACCAAGATAAGGTCAGATAACTGGTAAATAAATCATGCAATGTTCTTGTAAATACATTATGGCTACTCAAAATTTTATCCTTAGCTTTCATTTAGTGTATATGACATTAATGTTATTGATGTTGATATTCTTGAGGATTCTCTCAATATTTGTGGAAGACCCTATCTCTTATAGTGATGCCATGTCATCCCCACAAAGGAACAATGGTAGGAGGCCATGAAAGTTGAGTATGAATCTCTTATCTCTCTATCACGTCTTTACATATCTTCTCTCTCTACATTTCAACATGGTATTAGAGCTATCATCGACTACACTTAATTCCTTGAAGAAGACTATCAAAAAATATATCTATGTAGTATGTATTCTATTCTTGATTCATGTTCTTTTTATGCTTGAACTTGATGTATTGTGTATATTATGAGAATCTTATATTATGATTTTAAGCATATAAAAATTTCACTCGATCATCATCGATCATCGTTTAGATTGGGGATATGTTGAATTGTAGATATGCCTTGCTTGGACACTCTAAAAGTTTATATTTGGAAAACTCTCAAGAAAGCACCTTTCTCAAGAAAACAAGTTTTTATGATGTGTTAGGACTCATAAGCTTTGTATTCTATTCTTGATTCATGTTCTTTTTATGCTTGAACTTGATGTATTGTGTATATTATGAGAATCTTATATTATGATTTTAAGCATATAAAAATTTCACTCGATCATCATCGATCATCGTTTAGATTGGGGATATGTTGAATTGTAGATATGCCTTGCTTGGACACTCTAAAAGTTTATATTTGGAAAACTCTCAAGAAAGCACCTTTCTCAAGAAAACAAGTTTTTATGATGTGTTAGGACTCATAAGCTTTCTTCCTATCAAAATAGTGCTGCTCAATTTGGAGTTCTATGTCGAAAGTTATGTCAATTCAAGTAAACTCGACTTAAAATATGAAAACAAATAGGAAAATAGATTTTTTTGTGCAAACTTCTATGACATAGGCTTCATTGTGATTACTTACTCTTCTTTTCTACATTTCTATTAAAATTAACAAGATCATTATCTATTCTTGGCCAAAAAGTAAAGAGATAACGTTTTGAGCATTGTTCATATTTCTCGTCTATGTTGGATCGATTTCTTCTCTCGTACGTTTTATCTATTTTGGGTTGCTTTATTCTTGCCCGCATTTTGTCTATCTTGGGTTTCTTTCTTTTGGGGTATGCCTTTTTAACCAAACATCTTTCCTTACACCATAGCTCTATGTACGATTTGTGGTGATGCACTTTTGCCATTGTTTCCTACATGGTGTGCAAATTTTGTGATCTCATATTGTATGTATGCTCTCAACCAGCTATGTCAGATTCTATAATCATCAACAGATTTTCTTCTAGAAAACGTTCCATTCCTCACTTTCAAGAACAAAGATCCCTAGGTGGAAAGCAAATATCCGACTAATTCTTGAAGGCGATGACTTACATGATATTATTCTTGGTAATTATAAATGTCTACCTCAACCATTTGATCAGGTCATGATAATACCCTTGTAATTGATGGACCTATCTTTGAAGAATGGATAACTCTTTATAATGAGTGGCTCACATGAGACAAAGAAGCCCATTGGTATATTCTTTTCACTCTTCATGAATCTCTTATGCTTGTTGTATGCAATCTTTCAACCTCACATGCTACATGGGAGTATTTGATAGTAATTTTTTAGAAGAAAACTATTACAAAAATACTTTATCTTCATAATCAGCTCACTGAGTTACAATATAACATTACAAATTCTATGATAGAACATATCAAATAATTAAAGAACATTATCAATTAGCTTGCTACTACTGGTGATACTATTCCATGAAAACAAGTGGTAACAAAGCTTCTTGACATTGTAAAGAGTCATGCTCATGATAATATTATTACCATATTATCTAACAAGGATGGGATTAATATTGATCAAGCTTATATATCTTTGATTGAATATTCACAATGACAAAACAAAAACACAAAAATCAAGAACGAGGCATGGTGGCATGCCATGCCACATGCTATACATGTAGGAGTCATCGTGGTGGTAACTTCTCTCATCTCAAATTTCCTAATAGACATTGTTCTTATTGCAATAGAGATGGTTGCGCTCTAGATGATTGCTGGGAAAAACCATATAATGAAGAACATGATATTACAAATAAACAACCATGTTTATCCAAAGATTATTTGCCTTGTGACTACTGCAAAAAGAGTGATCATTCAATCCATCCATGTTTCAAGTGACGTGTTGATTCAGATTGTAATAGAGCATATGCTGCTACACATGACAACACTATTGAAGAAGCAAATTGTGTGAGTTATTCTATCTCTTTGGAAAGGATACTTCATGTTTTTGATAGATCTCTTTTTATTATTGATTCTAGTGCTACGACAAACATGACATATCAATCCCAGTGGTGACATAATTATCATTCTATTCTTATGAAGAAATTGGTTTATCTTGTTGATGACACAACCTATCAAGTAAAAGGTAAAGGTGATTTATATCTCGATACTCTTTCTTCAACAAGAGTTGTGCATGGAGTTTTACATGTCCTAGATCTACAAAGGAATCTTCTTTTAGCTATTGCAAAACTTGTGGATCTTGGTCTCTTTGTGGGTTTTTACCATACCAAGTATCACATTGAGAAAGACTGCCAAACCATAGCTCTTGCTCCTCGAAATGGTAATATTTTTAGTTATCTTTAAATGAAGATGTTGTAAATTTTTTTACAACTGTTGGCAATCTTAACAGGAAAATATGGCATTATCACTTAGTTCACTTTGTTTTTTCTAAGCTTGTCGATCTTGTGACCTTGTAAAAAGGTATGGAATTCAAAGCTCATCCTCCTATGGGTATTTGTGACTTGATCTTATTCACACTGATATTTTTGAACTTTTTCCTCCATCAAAGTCTCAATATTGATATTTCATGACTTTTATTTGTGAATTCTCAAGATACACCACTATTTTTCTCTTGTGACACAAATCGGAAGCTTTATTATCTTTTCAGCAATATCAAAAAGCTAGAGAACTTCATACTGATCGTCACATCAAGAAAATTCATAGTGGTAATGGTGGAGAATACATTTCAAATTATTTTGATGATTATTGTAATAATCTGGGTATTCATCGTGAATATATGGTTACCTATTCTCCTCAATAGAATGGTATTGTTGAATGGGAAAACAAGACTATTCTCAATGCCATGAGATGTATGCTCATTCATTTAGGCTTCTCTCAATGTTTTTGGGTTGAAGTAGTCTTAACAACAATATTTGTGCAAAATCATCTTCCTACAATTGCTCCTTCTAGTAAAATACCAATTTTTAATTGGACAGGTGAAACTCCTTCTATTTCATATTTTGAAAATTTGGATGTATTCCTTGTATTCATGTATCCAAAGAGATTCGTAAGTAACTTGATCCTCCCAGTTTGAAAGTTATTTTCATTGGATATTCAAATGGTTCTAAGGGATACAAGTTTTATGATCCATCTTCCAAGAAGGTAATCATAAGTCGTGATGCTATTTTAAATGAGCAACTTATGGGCAACACATGGTCTCAAGAGGATGTAGGGTAGACATAGTCACTAGAGGATGTTGATGATACGAAGTCATTACTCACTTCTCTTCATTTTCTATATAATAATGAACCTCCTTCAGAGGATAATGTTGACTCTTTAAGTTAGGATTCACAACTTGCACCTATTATTACTGATGATGACCTTGGCATTGACCTTTGTGTTGATCTTCAAATTGATAATGACCATGGTACTTGTCATGTTTATGATGTTGAGATTGTTGACATGCTCTAAATATGTGTGAATACCATGTCTCTGATAGTGATACCATGTCATCCCCACAAAAGAAACAATGGCATGAGGCCATGGAAGCTGAGTATGAATCTCTTCTCTCTATATCGCATCTCTACATATCTTCTCTCTATAGATTTTAACAAATATTACAATCCTAAATGCTAGATCATCATGTATACTACATCAAGTAATAATGGATTAACAAAATAAAGATATTGAATTGCCAAGCTCACTTGTGTTTTAGCTTAACAATAAAAGGGTATGTCTCTAGATTGTATTATGTACATTGAAGTATAAATTTGACTCCACTTCTTGAATGATAAACATTTTTGTTAAGATTTTTTTGAAAAATATCAAAGAGAATAGAGAAAAATATATGGTGTAAGGATATTAAGAAAGGGATCTCTTTACTATGAATATAAACCATGTAACCAAAATTGCAATCAAAGCTTCATGTAACCACTGCATAGACATAGACTGGGGAGCATCTCCTGCATGCTCTCAGGATATCAAATTGGTCAATGGCACATAATAAGCAAGCCACTTTTCCATGGATGCATGATACAATGTACAAAAATGATTTACTTTCTCCTCCATCACAACATCTATCCTTTTCTTTACTCCATTTCCAACCACCACATCTCTGATCAATCTATCATCAACCTTCAACAACCATATTATACTATTGTCTGAATCTGTAATATTTCTCGCGTGTGGTTATAGATTAGCTGCTGGCACTAGTGATAATCTTTGCACGAGATTTACACAACGTGCGGGAAGTTAATATTTACGGTCCGCGTACTACTGTAACGTGTCCACTAGAATCATCCCGGACACGTCTTAGCAGTCCATCAGGAAGGATGTCTAGAAAGCTCCGCCCGGCACTCCCAGGGAATGTTACGGGACTTGCGATCTAGGTCTTCCCGCGTCTGCCACATAGCGGAAGTATCCTGGCCGTTCCCACTTAGGATCGACCTGAATTTCGGTTTTCCTGTTTGGTCATTAGCTAGCAACAACTAGCGTCAGACCCGAGCGAACTACTTTACGCAGAAACGCCAGGTCCGAAGCGGATTCACGCTGCACTTGGTTCAAGGAGAATGGGAAACGAGAGGGAAGCAAGGCTCGACCTCTCTGCCATAAGGCATAGTCCCATTCCGTTCCCCTAAAACAGCATGAATCGGTAATAGTTAATTCTAAGTCATCGTTCTCGTTACTTGTTCCGGAGATGACGATCAACCTCTGTTCGTCGAAGACTTTGAGAAAAGTTCCCGGCTAACCGGGACCACCCATCCATAGGACGGACCCATGGTCCATCCTCCGCACTTTCCTCAGTTTGTTTTAGTTATGTAATTACCTACCACATTAGTTTGACATATAACAAACATCTTCTTTGATTAACCCTGTTATGCACCGGTTCCTTCACGTAATCTTATCACAGGACATAAAGAAAACAATGTCAAACAACTTCTTTGTTATCATTTAATCCTTTTATCTTTGAAATACAAGGAGTTCCCGCCTGTAACATGTCCACTAGAATCATTCCAGACACGTCTTAGCAGTCCATCGGGAAGGATGTCTAGAAAGCTCCGCCCGGCACTCCCATGGAATGTTACGGGACTTGCGATCTAGGTCTTCCCGCATCTGCTACGTAGCGGAAGTATCCTGGCCGTTCCCACTTAGGATCGACCTGAATTTGGGTTTTCCTGTTTGGTCATTAGCTAGCAACAACTAGCGTCAGCCCCGATCGAACTACTTTACGTAGAAACGCCCGGTCTGAAGCGGATTCAAGCTGCACTTGGTTCAAGGAGAATGGGAAACGAGAGGGATGCAAGGCTCGACCTCTCTGCCATAAGGCATAGTCCCATTCCGTTCCCCTAAAACAGCGTAAATCGGGTAATAGCTAATTCTAAGTCATCGTTCTCGTTACTTGTTTCGGTGATGACGATCATCCTCTGTTCGTCGAAGACTTTGAGAAAAGTTCCCGGCTAACCAGGACCACCCATCCATAGGACGGACCCATGGTCCATCCTCCGCACTTTCCTCGGTTTGTTTTAGTTATGTAATTACCTACCACATTAGTTTGACATATACAATCAGCTTCTTTGATTAACCCTGTTATGCACTAGTTCCTTCACGTAATCTTATCACAGGACATAAAGAAAACAATGCCAAACAACTTCTTTATTATCATTTTATCCTTTTATCTTTGAAATACAAGGAGTTTCCGCCTGTAGGCGTATTCATAATCCGCCCGAAGGCTATCCAGTAATCCACCAGGGATCACTAATCCAAGTTTCCGCCCGTAGACTAGTATGCGGGCCTCGAGATCCAATCCCGAGTCACGTTAGCCTCTTGTGCAGGACCCGGAAGGCGAGGGATTTACGGCCAGAGCCCCCCCTGGCACCCAAGCGTCCTCCTGCTCCAAGTAGAACTCAACGGAGAGACCTCTCACGGCGGGTTCGGTCCACGTTCCTGACGCGGTTAACAACCCCCTTGGTTAGGGTCAGGCAGGTAGTTGGGGGTAACTGAAGCTGCCTCTCCCTTCAAGCTTCAACCTGAAGCTTTAGATATCTTTTCATCCTTTAGTTCCTTGAGCAAACAATGCAAACAGTGCTTTCTAAACTATTACAAGCACAATCAATTCCAGTGGTCGTTTTATTTGGCCAACTGTTAAAAAGTGAATCATTCTCTCCGAATGCATCCAGCATTCGACCTGGGATCAAATTGCGACTTGGCAAGATCCCCAAGGGTTTGTTTGTTCACCCTTTTATCCTTGGGTTAGGGCCATACCCTGTTAACCCAACTTAATCAATACCTTAGGTAATAGTAAATCCTGGCGACCATGTCGCTTCAACTTATTGATTGGTCATTTGATTTCAGGCAAATACCTAACTCTCCTTTTTCTTGGCAATTATTCCTCAAGAAAGGTGAAGTAACAGGATGATTGCTCATCCTCTTGTAAGTTAAATTCTTTCAATAACTTGCCAACCTCATTTCGAGAAATGACAAAACTCTCTTGTGGACAAATCTCAAGTCTATACGGTGTTGCAACCTTTTTCACATGTGTTGCATCTATTCCACGGGATCATTTCACCCATTGAATGGCGTTTTCTGGTCACGGAATTACCTTCAGCCGAGTAGCAGGGTTTAGGGTGTCTTTTTACCCAACTCATTCCTAATTATATTAGGCCGACCACGTTCGGTCCTAGGAATTTCAACTCAATCCCGAGTTTCATCATATGAACGAGTGATCCTTAGGGTAGAAACCTTAGATCGTTTTATGCATGAGTATCCAATTGACTCAACATTTAGTGAATGTGTGTAAGATCTTTGAGTTTGCGGGTTTTGACTTGGAAACAAGTGTAAAACTAGGTAGAATTCTTACCGCACTAAACCCTAGTTAGCACTTGGGATACTTATCATATCGACTGAACCATGCCCAAATGAATCCCTTGTGGTTTATGTGATTTAGACAACACAATATACTTGTCTTGCGACAAGGATGAACCTTTCCCAAAGGTAATAAACTAGATCAATAGTTACAACTACACCAATACGTGTAAACATGCGATTCACTGCTTCTACGCATCACATGGTTCACAATAACCCTATCTTTCCTTGGTAACGTAAAAATGCGTGATAATCTGGACACTATCTTTCCTAGGTCCTACTAGGACTTACATCAAATAATCATGCCACTTGCAAGTCCCTAGATCATTTTCGTGCCCTTCTATTCCTTTTCGAATAACATCTTATGGGTGTTAACTTTTCCTCATGAATCATTACAAGGAAGATTAATCTAAAAATGGGACATGCCATTAATCTTTCCATGCCTAGTAAAAAGGTGTACCTCAATAATTTCAACCTTGTAATGAGGCAACAGTTGTCCTAGGCTCGTCACTTTTGAATGCACAAAAGGAAACTTACTGATAAGGTCCTACAAACGCATAGACACCTTATGCTCTTTTCATTCATTCCTTTGAACGTACCAATGATCAATTTTCATATCTTAAGCTATTTCCAATAAATGTTCAAATAGCCAATTCATTTCCCAATTGCATTTAACTTGACTAGTTGAATTCGAACATGCATAAGTGCTTCCTAATCCGTGAAGTTATCGTGAATAATTCAATACCTTTGTGTGGAATCCAAATAGATAAAAACCTGGACTTGTGGACTCCGGTAAATATCCACGCAAATACTAGGAGAAGATCCTTCCGCAGGCGCGTCTTGTGACTTTTTAGGGGCCATTATGTCATAATTACGAACTCACAGGTTGCCTTTTCCCTTACGCAATCGGTGAATTTGCTCGCCCTGGTACGCAGCCTCAAGATCTTGTTCTTTTCTCCCTGGTACGTAGGAAATCCCTTTCGAAATGTGGATCCTTGGGAATACCAGCTTGCGGAATTTGGCCTTATGGAAGGCCTTGCGGGGTTGGAGCTTGGTTTGTGGAAATGGGCCTTGCAAGAATGGAGGCTTTAGGGTTCTTCTTCTCCTTTCCTAAAAATCCTAGGACCGGCCTTGTGGGTGATTGGTGGGAAGGGCCTTTATAGGCTTCCTCTTTTACTCTTCAAAATCCCGAGGGTTAAAGATATTGTGGAAAGGTGTTTAAGGACCCCTCTTCTTCTCTACAAGACATGGGCCCTAGAGGGCTTATGGAAAAATTTGGTAGGAAGGCCTTATAGGCTTCCTCTTCGAAACCCGAGGGGAAAAATTGGGCTTTTGGAGGATCTAGTGGGGCGGGGCTTTAAATCCGAGCCTAGAAGGCTTATGGGTGATCGGTGGGAAGGGACTTGTGTTGGAAATCCACAAGAAGGGGGGGGGGGGACTTACACCGGGCTAATATGGGCCGTGTGGGAATACAATGGGAAAGGGGGATTGAATCCCGGGGTAAAAATGGGCTTGTAAAGGGACTCCACGGGAAGGGGGCTTTGAGAAGCCCCCTTAGAAGCTTCCTAGAGAAGCTTTTAAGAGCTTCTGGAAGCACGTTCACGTCAGGAGAGGGGAGGGTTCGTGATCCAACGGCGGCGGCGGACTGAGGTGGCCGGGCGGCTTCACGGCAGCGGACTGTGGCGGCTGGCGGCTGGCGGACTGGGCGGCAACGTTTCCTTCACGTGGCGATGGCCTGGTCTCCTTCCCCTTTCCCAACGGCGGCAGCAGCCCGTCCTCTCCTTCCACAGTCGTCCCTCCTCCACACGGCCACCTCCCTCACACGGCGACAGCCTTCTGCCGCCTTGTCCTCCCTTCCACAGCGACAGCCTTCACACGACACGTTCAGCACGTCCTCCTCCCTCTCCCGTCCGGCCTCCTTTCTTCACGGCAGCCTTCCGCCCATTGTTCCTATCCCCCCTCTCCAAAAGGGGGTGTTTATATAGGCATGGGGGGAAAGAGGGCTTCCACACACGTGGAGGACTCCTCCTCATGCATATCCGTCCCACTCCTCCTTGGCCATTCCTCCCCACACTCCCTCTCCTCCAGCCATGCATCGGCTGGGGGAAGGGATAATAATTAATTTTTTTTTGCAATAATTCCACCTTTATCCCCTTAACCTCCTCCCAAGAGGGAGTTTTCCCGCGGCTATGTAGGATTGAATCCACGGCCTTATTTTCCTAAGGTGGAGTGTCTCCATTTCCCGCGTGTGGTTATAGATTAGCTACTGGCACTAGTGATAATCTTTGCACGAGATTTACATGACGTGCGGGAAGTCAATATTTACGGTATGCGGTACGCGGAAATATTACACCGCCCGTGGGCGTATTCATAATCCGCCCGAAGGCTATCCAGTAATCCACCAGGGATCACTAATCCAAGTTTCCGCCCGTAGACTAGTATGCGGGCCTCGAGATCCAATCCCGAGTCACGTTAGTCTCTTGTGCAGGGCCCGGAAGGCGAGGGATTTACGGCCAGAGCCCCCCCTGGCACCCAAGCGTCCTCCTGCTCCAAGTAGAACTCAACGGAGAGACCTCTCACGGCGGGTTCGGTCCACGTTCCCGGCGCGGTTAACAACCCCCTTGGTTAGGGTCAGGCAGGCAGTCGGGGGTAACTGAAGCTGCCTCTCCCTTCAGGCTACAACCTGAAGCTTTAGATATCTTCTCATCCTTTAGTTCCTTGAGCAAACAATGCAAACAGTGCTTTCTAAACTATTACAAGCACAATCAATTCCAGTGGTCGTTTTATTTGGCCAACTATTAAAAAGTGAATCATTCTCTCCGAATGCATCCAGCATTCGACCTGGGATCAAATTGCGACTTGGCAAGATCCCCAAGGGTTTGTTTGTTCACCCTTTTATCCTTGGGTTAGGGCCATACCCTGTTAACCCAACTTAATCAATACCTTAGGTAATAGTAAATCCTGGCGACCATGTCGCCTCAATTTATTGATTGGTCATTTGCTTTCAGCCAAATACCTAACTCTCCTTTTTCTTGGCAATTATTCCCCAAGAAAGGTGAAGTAACAGGATGACTACTCATCCTCTTGTAAGTTAAATTCTTTCAATAACTTGCCAACCTCATTTCGAGAAATGACAAAACTCTCTTGTGGACAAATCTCAAGTCTATACGATGTTGCAACTTTTTGCACATGTGTTGCATCTATTCCACGGGATCATTTCACCCATTGAATGGCGTCCTCCGGCCGAGTAGCAGGGTTTAGGGCGTCTTCTTACCCAGCTCATTATATTGGGCCATGGTCCTAGGAATTTCCAACTCAGTCGGAGTTTCATCATTTGAACGAATGATCCTTAGGATAAAACCTTAGATCATTTTATGTATGAGCATCCAATTGACTCGACATTTCGTGAATGTGTGTAAGATCTTTGGGTTTGTGGGTTTTAACTTGGCAACAAGTGTAAAACTAGGTCGAATCCTTATCGCGCTAAACACTAGTTAGCACTTGGGATATTTGTCATATCGACTGAACCGTGCCCATATGAATCTCTTGTGGTTTAGGTGACTTAGACAACTCAATATACTTGTCTTGCGACAAGGATGAAACCTTTCCTAAAGGTAATAAACTAGATCTAAAGGAGAACAATAGATACAACTTCACCAATACGTGTAAACATGCGATTCACTGCTTCTACGCATCACATGGTTCACAATAACCCTATCTTTCCTTGGCAAAGTAAAAATGCCTGATAATCTGAACTCTAACTTTCCTAGGTCCTACTAGGACTTACATCAAATAATCATGCCACTTGCAAGTCCATAGATCATTTTCGTGCCCTTCTATTCCTTTTCGAATAACATCTTATGGGTGTTAACTTTTCCTCATGAATCATTACAAGGAAGATTCATCTAAAAATGGGACATGCCATTAATCTTTCCATGCCTAGTAAAAAGGTGTACCTCAATAATTTCAACCTTGTAATGAGGCAACAGTTGTCCTAGGCTCGTCACTTTTGAATACACAAAAGGAAACTTACTAATAAGGTCCTGCAAATGCATAGACACCTTATGCTCTTTTCATTAACTCCATTGAACGTACCAATGATCAATTTTCATATCTTAAGCTATTTCTAATAAATGTTCAAATAGCCAATTCATTTTCCAGTTGCTTTTAACTTGACTAGTTGAATTTGAACATGCATGAGTGTTTCCTAATTCATGAAGTTTATCATGATTAACTCAATACTTCTGTGTGGAATCCAAATAGATCAAACCTAGACTTGTGGGCTCCGGGAAATATCCACGTAAATATTAGGAGAAGATCCTTCCGCCGGCGCGTCTTGTTTCTTTTTAGGGGCCATTATGACATAATTACAGCCTTCCAGGTTGCCTTTTCCCTTACGCAATCGGTGAATTTGCTCGCCCTGGTACGCAGCCTCAAGATCTTGCTCTTTTCTCCCTGGTACGCGGGAGATCCCTTTCGAAATGTGGATCCTTGAGAATACCAGCTTGGGGAATTTGGCCTTATGGAAGGCCTCGCGGGGTTGGAGCTTGGTTTGTGGAAATGGGGCTCCTATAAGATCTCTTGGAAATGGGGATTTTATGAATGGAGTTTCAACAATTGGGGCCTTACGAGGATGTTCGCGGAAAGGGCTCTTGCAAATTGGCCTTGCAAGAATGGAGGCTTTAGAGTCCTTCTTTTCCTTTCCTAAAATCCTAGGACCGGCCTTGTAAGTGATTAGCGGGAAGGGCCTTTATGGGCTTCCTCTCTTATTCTTCAAAATCCCGGCCCAGGGATGACTGGTGGGAAGGGGGTTTTGTAGCCTCCTCTTCTTCAAAGTCTCGGGATGGACTTATTGGGTGATTGGTGAGAAGGCTCGTAGCTTTCTTCTCTTCAAAGTCCCGGGGGGGGGGGGGGGTATGAATAGACCTTTGGGGAGATGTAGTGGGAAGGGCCTTAGTAGCTTCCTTTGCTTCAAAGGCCGAAATGAGCTTATTGAGGAGCAAAAGGGAGGGCTTTAAAATCCGCCTAGGGAATGGCTTGTGTGAGATCCAAAGGGAAGGGGACTTAAAAATCCCGGGGTAAAATGGGCTATAAAGGGACTCCACGGGAAGGGGGCTTTGAGAAGCCCCCTTAGAAGCTTCCTAGAGAAGCTTCTGGCAGCACGTGCATGTCGGCAGGGGGGGAATCGTAATCCAGCGGCGGACTGAAGTGGCCCGGTGGCTTCACGGCGGTTATGGCGGACTGGGCGGCGGCTTTCCTTTGCACGGCGACCCCTTCTCCACGGTCACCTTTCACACGACAGCCTTCTGCCGCCTTCCCTTCCTTCACACGACCACCTCCCTCACACGACAGCCTTCTGCCGCTTTCCTCCCTTCCCCCTTCTCACAGCCCGTCCACCACGGCGACCTCCCCCAGTTCGTCCAGCACGTCCGGCACCCCTCTCCCTTCACGTCCGGCACCTCCCTTCACGTCCGGCCGTCCTCTAGCACGTCCGTCTTCTGCCGCCATCTCCTTCCTTTCTTCCCCCCCCCAAGAGGGGGTTCTTATAGTCCAAGGGGGGGAGAGGGGACCTCCCCACATGGCCCGTTGCATGGCTCTCTCCTCCCCACCTCCTCATGCTGCCCATACTAGCCCATCCCTTTCCCCCAGCCACACATCGGCTGGGGAAGATAATAAAAAAAGTTTGCAATTACCTTATCCTCTTGACCTCTTCCCAAGAGGCTGTTTTCCCGCGGCTATGCGGGTTTGAATCCCCGGCCTTATTTTGCTAAGGTGGAGTGTCTCCATTTCTCGCGTGTGGTTATAGATTAGCTGCTGGCACTAGTGATAATCTTTGCACGAGATTTACACGACGTGCGGGAAGTTAATATTTACGGTACGCAGTACGCGGAAATATTACATTCTCTCCCCCTTAGAAGAATCGAGATGTCCTCATCTCGAGATAAACTGGGGATATTGAAGATTGAGAGAGCTTTCATCCATCCAGGTAGCATCCTCCTTGGGATAATCTTTCCACCGGACGAGGCATTCTCTCAAGGTTCTGGATCTCAGTTGTCTCACCCTAGCATCTAAAATCTTGTCCGGCCTTAGTTCAAGGACTCCTTGACTAGGCATTACAATTTGTTGGTCATCAAGTACATGATTAGGGCTAGGTACATACTTCATTCTTCAATAGACTGTTATGGAATACATTATGAACCTTTAGGTTTTCAGGGAGTTGCAGTCTATAAACATTAGGTCTTAAGCACTTGAGGATCTTGTATCGTCCACAATACCTTGGACTTAGCTTTCTGCAATCTCCTAAGGATAGAGAACTCTTCTTTGGGCATATGTGAATGAAGACCATGTCTCCTTCCTCAAATATTCTATCTTGACACTTCAATTTCGTGTATGCCTTCTGTCTATCTTTCGCAGCTTTGATGTCCTGAGAAAGTGAAATCGTGAGCTTCGCACAATATCTTCTATTTAAATAACTGGCTTGCTCGTATACATACTCTCGTCCTATAGTAGACAAGTCTACTACTGACAGAGAATTCACGATACTTAGCCTCTAACTTTTGTTCCTGGTCCTTGATAGAGACTTCCCTTAGCATCCTTTGATAGGCTAGATCATGGCATGCTTCCTCTCTAGCTAGTTCGAGTATAGGGTTGCTTGGCATAGATACCTTTGTAGCCAGAGATCTGGCCGTTGATAGATTCTGCAAGATTAGGGAGTTTAGGAATGCCTTGCGACTGAGTGCATCGGCAACTACATTCTCTTTCCTTGGTCGATACTTGATTTCAAAATCATATTCCTCCAATACTTCAATCCATCGACGTTGCCTCATGTTGAGCTCGTTCTGGGTAAAAATCCATTTGAGGCTCTTATGATCGGTTACTAGAGTGAACTTGTTGCCCAACAGGTAATGTCTCCAAAGCTTTAGAGCATGGATGACAGCTAATAACTCCAGATCATGAGTGGCATAATTCTTTTCGTGACTCTTCAATTTCCTTGAAGAATATGCTACTGGATGACCTTCCTGCATAAGAACACACCCCAAGGCAAGAATGCTGGCATCAGTTACTACCTCGAACTCCTTATTGAGATCAGGAAGTTTCAGAATAGGTGCTGATACCAAACATTGCTTCAGTTGATCGAAGCTACTTTGCTCGGGAGTTGACCATGTAATAGAAGTCTGCTTCTTTAGTAAGTCGGTAAGAGGTGCTGCAATTAAAGCATAGTTTTTGATAAAGATCCTATACCATCTTGTCAAGCCCAGAAAACTACGTATCTCTTTGACGGATACTGGTATTGGCCATTTAAGCACATCTCTGACTTTGGCTGGATCTACTGATATTCCTTTTGATGATACTATGAATCCTAGATATTCAATCTGACGTTTGAAGAATGCACACTTCTTCATTTTTGCATATAGCTTATGGAACCTCATTGTCTCCAAAACAATCCGTAGTTGAGGTTCATGATCTTCTTCCTGTTTAGAATAGACTAAAATGTCATCGAATAAGACAAGCACGAAATCATCAAGATATGGTCTAAAAATATCATGCATTAATCTATTGAAGGTGGCAGGTGCATTTGTAAGCCCGAATGACATAACCAAGAATTCAAAGTATCCATATCTTGTGTTGAAGGCCGTCTTCGGGGTATCTTCTTCCTTGATTCTTATCTGATAGTAACCAGACCTTAAGATAATTTTTGGAGAAGTTCTTAGCACCTTGAAGATTATCAAGAAGCTCATCTATTCTAAGAACATGATATTTGTTCTTGACTGTTGATTGATTCAACCCACGGTAATTAATACATAGTCGAAGTGTCCCATCTTTCTTTTCTGGAACAGTACTGGTGCTTCCCATGGTGAACTGTTAGGACGGATGTAGCCCTAATCTAGTAGTTGCTTGAGTTGTTCCTTCAACTCAATTGCTTCCGATATAGACATTCTATAGGTTCTCTTCACAATTGGCACAGCTCCTATTACTGGCTTGATCTCATGATCTACTTCTCTTTGAAGTGGGCGTTTTTGTTAACTCTTCAGAAACTACGTCCACGTATTCCTTCAGCCAAGTGACCAATTCACTTTACTTCTTTATCAATATTCATAGTCAAGACAATCGGGAAAAAGTTTTATTCCATTCATATCAGCATAGCCCTTTCGGGGCACAATTATTTCTTGGGCCGATGGAACAAGTTGATACATTAATTCGAAGAAAATAAGATATTGTTGCATTCAGCTACAGGAACTGAGTAGTAGTACGGATTGGGGTCATCGATTTTCAGGAATCGATAGTTCATTGGAAGATTAGGGTATCTTTTCCTTTGATATCCATTCTTCTCATGACGTCCCAAAACCTTGATTCGGTCGGTAGGGATTCTTTGAATTACTTCTCCGTACACATACTTATTCTGGTTAACCCTTCGACCTCCAACCTGTAGAGTCGCGTTTGCGTGAGCCTCAACAAAGACGAACAGCTTTACGATTTTCAAATCCTCCATCCACTTGATTCTCTTCAAGTTAATTTGAAGGTACGCAGGTCGATAGGCAGTTATGTAATAGATCCCTGAAACACCCATCCATCTCTGTTCCATGTACACAGGCAATGGATTGTAAATGCGGTCTAGGATGTTCATCATCTCAACCCTTTGTCGATAATTCGTGGAATGCATCGCGGTCATGAACATGACTCGGAACACTAAGAACATGTTCCATGCTTCATAATTCTGGAAGACAGCAATCAAAGTAAGGAAATGTTTGGGACACAACATTTGCTTTACTTCTTCTTATTAAAATTTCCTAAAAACAAGTCCTTTGTTGGTTTGCTCTGATACCAACTGTAACGTGTCCACTAGAATCATCCCGGACACGTCTTAGCAGTCCATCGGGAAGGATGTCTAGAAAGCTTCGCCCGGCACTCCCATGGAATGTTACGGGACTTGCGATCTAGGTCTTCCCGCGTCTGCCACGTAGCGGAAGTATCCTGGCCGTTCCCACTTAGGATCGACCTGAATTTCGGTTTTCCTGTTTGGTCATTAGCTAGCAACAACTAGCGTCAGACCCGAGCGAACTACTTTACGCAGAAACTCCAGGTCCGAAGCGGATTCACGCTGCACTTAGTTCAAGGAGAATGGGAAACGCGAGGGAAGCAAGGCTCGACCTCTCTGCCATAAGGCATAGTCCCATTCCGTTCCCCTAAAACAGCATGAATCGGTAATAGTTAATTCTAAGTCATCGTTCTCGTTACTTGTTCCGGAGATGACGATCAACCTCTGTTCGTCGAAGACTTTGAGAAAAGTTCCCGGCTAACCGGGACCACCCATCCATAGGACGGACCCATGGTCCATCCTCCGCACTTTCCTCAGTTTGTTTTAGTTATGTAATTACCTACCACATTAGTTTGACATATAACAAACAGCTTCTTTGATTAACCCTGTTATGCACCGGTCCATTCACGTAATCTTATCACAGGACATAAAGAAAACAATGTCAAACAACTTCTTTGTTATCATTTTATCCTTTTATCTTTGAAATACAAGGAGTTCCCGCCCGTGGGCGTATTCATAATCCGCCCGAAGGCTATCCAGTAATCCACCAGGGATCACTAATCCAAGTTTCTGCCCGTAGACTAGTATGCGGGCCTCGAGATCCAATCCCGAGTCACGTTAGTCTCTTGTGCAAGGCCCGGAAGGCGAGGGATTTACGGCCAGAGCCCCCCTGGCACCCAAGCGTCCTCCTGCTCCAAGTAGAACTCAACGGAGAGACCTCTCACGGCGGGTTCGGTCCACATTCCCGGCGCGGTTAACAACCCCCTTGGTTAGGGTCAGGCAGGCAGTTGGGGGTAACTGAAGCTGCCTCTCCCTTCAGGCTACAACCTGAAGCTTTAGATATCTTTTCATCCTTTAGTTCCTTGAGCAAACAATGCAAACAGTGCTTTCTAAACTATTACAAGCACAATCAATTCCAGTGGTCGTTTTATTTGGCCAACTGTTAAAAAGTGAATCATTCTCTCCGAATGCATCCAGCATTCGACCTGGGATCAAATTGCGACTTGGCAAGATCCCCAAGGGTTTGTTTGTTCGCCCTTTTATCCTTGGGTTAGGGCCATACCCTGTTAACCCAACTTAATCAATACCTTAGGTAATAGTAAATCCTGGCGACCATGTCGCCTCAATTTATTGATTGGTCATTTGCTTTCAGCCAAATACCTAGCTCTCCTTTTTCTTGGCAATTATTCCCCAAGAAAGGTGAAGTAACAGGATGATTGCTCATCCTCTTGTAAGTTAAATTCTTTCAATAACTTGCCAACCTCATTTCGAGAAATGACAAAACTCTCTTGTGGACAAATCTCAAGTCTATACGATGTTGCAACTTTTTGCACATGTGTTGCATCTATTCCAGGGGATCATTTCACCCATTGAATGGCGTCCTCCGGCCGAGTAGCAGGGTTTAGGGCGTCTTCTTACCCAGCTCATTATATTGGGCCATGGTCCTAGGAATTTCCAACTCAGTCGGAGTTTCATCATTTGAACGAATGATCCTTAGGATAAAACCTTAGATCATTTTATGTATGAGCATCCAATTGACTCGACATTTCGTGAATGTGTGTAAGATCTTTGGGTTTGCGGGTTTTAACTTGGCAACAAGTGTAAAACTAGGTCGAATCCTTATCGCGCTAAACACTAGTTAGCACTTGGGATATTTGTCATATCGACTGAACCATGCCCATATGAATCTCTTGTGGTTTAGGTGACTTAGACAACTCAATATACTTGTCTTGCAACAAGGATGAAACCTTTCCTAAAGGTAATAAACTAGATCTAAAGGAGAACAATAGATACAACTTCACCAATACGTGTAAACATGCGATTCACTGCTTCTACGCATCACATGGTTCACAATAACCCTATCTTTCCTTGGCAAAGTAAAAATGCCTGATAATCTGAACTCTAACTTTCCTAGGTCCTACTAGGACTTACATCAAATAATCATGCCACTTGCAAGTCCATAGATCATTTTCGTGCCCTTCTATTCCTTTTCGAATAACATCTTATGAGTGTTAACTTTTCCTCATGAATCATTACAAGGAAGATTCATCTAAAAATGGGACATGCCATTAATCTTTCCATGCCTAGTAAAAAGGTGTACCTCAATAATTTCAACCTTGTAATGAGGCAACAGTTGTCCTAGGCTCGTCACTTTTGAATACACAAAAGGAAACTTACTAATAAGGTCCTGCAAATGCATAGACACCTTATGCTCTTTTCATTAACTCCATTGAACGTACCAATGATCAATTTTCATATCTTAAGCTATTTCTAATAAATGTTCAAATAGCCAATTCATTTTCCAGTTGCTTTTAACTTGACTAGTTGAATTTGAACATGCATGAGTGTTTCCTAATTCATGAAGTTTATCATGATTAACTCAATACTTCTGTGTGGAATCCAAATAGATCAAACCTGGACTTGTGGGCTCCGGGAAATATCCACGTAAATATTAGGAGAAGATCCTTCCGCCGGCGCGTCTTGTTTCTTTTTAGGGGCCATTATGACATAATTACAGCCTTCTAGGTTGCCTTTTCCCTTATGCAATCGGTGAATTTGCTCGCCCTGGTACGCAGCCTCAAGATCTTGCTCTTTTCTCCCTGGTACGCGGGAGATCCCTTTCGAAATGTGGATCCTTGAGAATACCAGCTTGGGGAATTTGGCCTTATGGAAGGCCTCGCGGGGTTGGAGCTTGGTTTGTGGAAATGGGGCTCCTATAAGATCTCTTGGAAATGGGGATTTTATGAATGGAGTTTCAACAATTGGGGCCTTACGAGGATGTTCGCGGAAAGGGCTCTTGCAAATTGGCCTTGCAAGAATGGAGGCTTTAGAGTCCTTCTTCTCCTTCCCTAAAATCCTAGGATCGGCCTTGTAGGTGATTAGCGGGAAGGGCCTTTATGGGCTTCCTCTCTTATTCTTCAAAATCCCGGCCCAGGGATGACTGGTGGGAAGGGGTTTTTGTAGCCTCCTCTTCTTCAAAGTCTCGGGATGGACTTATTGGGTGATTGGTGAGAAGGCTTGTAGCTTTCTTCTCTTCAAAGTCCCGGGGGGGGGGGTATGAATAGACCTTTGGGGAGATGTAGTGGGAAGGGCCTTAGTAGCTTCCTTTGCTTCAAAGGCCGAAATGAGCTTATTGAGGAGCAAAAGGGAGGGCTTTAAAATCCGCCTAGGGAATGGCTTGTGTGAGATCCAAAGGGAAGGGGACTTAAAAATCCCGGGGTAAAATGGGCTATAAAGGGACTCCACGGGAAGGGGGCTTTGAGAAGCCCCCTTAGAAGCTTCCTAGTGAAGCTTCTGGCAGCACGTGCATGTCGGCAGGGGGGGAATCGTAATCCAGCAGCGGACTGAAGTGGCCCGGCGGCTTCACGGCGGTTATGGCGGACTGGGCAGACTGCACGGCGACCCCTTCTCCACGGCCACCTTCCACACGACAGCCTTCTGCCGCCTTCCCTTCCTTCACACGACCACCTCCCTCACACGACAGCCTTCTGCCGCTTTCCTCCCTTCCCCCTTCTCACAGCCCGTCCACCACGGCGACCTCCCCCAGCTCGTCCAGCACGTCCGGCACCCCTCTCCCTTCACGTCCGGCACCTCCCTTCACGTCCGGCCGTCCTCCAGCACGTCCGTCTTCTGCCGCCATCTCCTTCCTTTCTTCCCCCCCCCCAAGAGGGGGTTCTTATAGTCCAAGGGGGGGAGAGGGGACCTCCCCACGTGGCCCGTTGCATGGCTCTCTCCTCCCCACCTCCTCATGCTGCCCATACTAGCCCATCCCTTTCCCCCAGCCACACATTGGCTGGGGAAGATAATAAAAAAAAATTGCAATTACCTTATCCTCTTGACCTCTTCCCAAGAGGCTGTTTTCCCGTGGCTATGCGGGTTTGAATCCCCGGCCTTATTTTGCTAAGGTGGAGTGTCTCCATTTCTCGCGTGTGGTTATAGATTAGCTGCTGGCACTAGTGATAATCTTTGCACGAGATTTACACGACGTGCGGGAAGTTAATATTTACGGTACGTAGTACGCGGAAATATTACAGAATCTACCATTGGTAGCCACTCTAAAATATGCACTAATTCCTCCAACACTAGCCAATCTTCAGCCATGATACCGTCTAGCCAAGTTCATTGTCACACAAAGCTCTTCAGGGTTTTTAGGAAGCACTCTAAGAAGAATATCCATCGCGTAGTATGGACGGGTCCTACAATATCCACTTCATTTATGAGATGCACCAGGAGGTGAGTTTGTATTGTGAGCATGTTCATGGGTAATGAATTCTCAAAGAGATAGACCATCTCCACCACTTCTTGCCTTGAAGATTCAATAGAGGATGTCTTGATCTCCTTTTGTGAGATGCATTGCACTGAACTTGACAACCTATAAATCGCCTCACGTATTTCTGGAGTGAGGCATCCTGCAATGATTGCAATCAATAGTGCAAACTTCCACAAATAAAGAAGCATTATGAACACTAAGTACACACTAAATAGCAAAATATGCAGGCTACTTACAACCAAAGTTAAGACAAACCTAACATATCTTATGCCAATCATGGGATAACCGGTCATCTTTAGAGAAAGCATACCTTAGAAGAGTGTTTTAGGTAAAATGGGAAAACTCTCATTCCCAACATGTCCAATTCTTTTTAGATTTATTTAACCCCTTTCTATTACTTGCCTTTTGTAACCCTTTTTTATCACTTGGTCTAGATTTTGAGTCATTATGGAAATCTTCTTGCTATTTATCATTCTCAATATACAATGAGGGCTTGGCTATGCAACCAAGTAAATTGGACAAAGTTGAAGGTGTCAAAGTTTAGGATCATTCATTGTTTTTGTACTATAAAATTTAGCTCAAACTTTATTTGCTAGAATCTTGACAAGATAAAAGATTGTGTTTTATGGTTTATAATAAGTCACAATGAGCTTATGGGACCTTAATATCAATGGTTTCGGCTTTTGTGTTCCCCTTGGATTATGAGTTTTCAACAAAAAATTGAGACCTTAACTTGGGCATGTAGACATCCACCTTATCAAGTGTTCAAGTTGAAGAGTATTCTACTCTTATTAAATAGATTTTGTGCCCACGTTTTCAGGTTAAAGAATAGACTTTCAAAATTTTAAGTTTTGTAACGTGCCCACTAGTATCATCCAGGACACGTCTTAGCAGTCCATCAGAAAGGATGTCTAGAAAACTTTGCCCGGCACTCCCATGGAATGTTACGGGTTTTGCGATCTAGGTCTCCCCGCATCTGCCACGTAGCGGAAGTATCCTGGCCGTTCCTGCTTAGGATCGACCGGAATTAGGGTTTTCCTGATTGGTCATTAGCTAATAGCAACTAGCGTCAGACCCGAGCGAACTACTTTACGCAGAAACGCCATGTCCGAAGCGGATTCACGCTGCACTTGGTTTAAGGAGAATGGGAAATGAGAGGGATGCAAAGCTCAACCTCTCTGCCATAAGGCATAGTCCCATTCCGTTCCCCTAAAATAGCGTAAATCGGGTAAGACGTAACTCTAGGTCATCATTCTCGTTATTCGTTTTGATGATGATCATCATCCCGCTGTTCTTCGAGATTTTTGAGAAAAGTTCCCGGCTAACTGGGACCACCCAATCGTAGGACGGTCTATGGCCTATCCTCCGCACTTTCCTCGGTTTGTTTTAGTTATGTTATTATCTAACACATTAATTTTGACATGTAACAATCAGCTTCTTTAATTAATCTGTTAAGCACTGGTTCCTTCACGTAATCTTATCACGTGACATAGAAAAACAATATCAAACAAATTCTTTATTATCATTTCATCATTTTATCTTTGAAATACAAGGAGTTCCTCCCGTAGGCTTGTCCATAATCCGCCCAAAGGCTATCCAGTAATCCCCAGGGATTACTATTCCAAGCTTTCACTCGTCAACTAGTATGCGGGCCTCGAGATCCAATCCCGAGTCACATTAGCCTCTTGTGCAGGACCCGGAAGGCGAGCGATTTACGGCCAGAGCCCCCCTGGCACCCAAGCGTCCTCCTACTCCAAGTAGAGCTCAACGAAGAGACCTCTCGCGGTGGGTTCGGACCACGTTCCCGGTGCGGTGAACAACCCCCTTGGTTAGGGTTAGGCAGGCAGTCGGGGGTAATTGAAACTGCCTCTTCCTTCAGGCCTTCAACCTGAAGTATAGGTACTCATTTAATTTGTAATTCATAATTCAAACAGAGCCCTAAAATCTCTAGCAAACACAAACATTTCCATTAATCAAC
Organism: Lygodium microphyllum; assembly: GCF_053477565.2. Classification (NCBI taxonomy): domain Eukaryota; kingdom Viridiplantae; phylum Streptophyta; class Polypodiopsida; order Schizaeales; family Lygodiaceae; genus Lygodium; species Lygodium microphyllum. Next base: position 36,813,171 of record NC_141143.1, read on the forward strand.
CCAGTTGTTTGGCAAACTGCTAAGGAAGTGTTCTTTCCTTTTTGAGTGTATCAGCACTCGTTCCCAAGGTGTCTTGTAAATTGGCAAGATCTTTTACGTTCCGGTGTAGGGCATACCCAACTTGGTTAACCCTAAAGTGCCTTAGATATGCTAGTTTTCGGTTTACAACTTTCCTTATTTAGAAGGATATCCAAAAATACGTCTTTTTACAAGATAACTTGCGTAGGGATCTGCCGTCCTTGATGAGGGTTTTTACCCTTTCTCCTTGTGAATAAATCACAAGACTAAATGATTTCATACTTGTTGCGCAAGTCCTGCGATGGAATAATCTGTTTAGATTCTTTAAGCTGACGTATGTCAGGCCTAGGGTTTCTTCTTTTAAGAACCTTAGGGACAAACCCTAGTTTCTTATCTTTATGAATTTATTGTCCCTACAATAAGGAAAGTAGTCAAGTGCTTAGGGTATGAATGTTTCTATGTTTAGATTGGTTTAGTTATCTTTCGAAAGGTAACATTAATCTTCTTGTCACGGTTTTGCTATCCTTGTGACAATTTACTTTCCAGTCAATACAGCTTAATTTTAACTTCCGTTTTCCTTACAGATGAACTCATGCCAAATAACAACATTTGCCTTGCTAAGATGTGTAATTAGCAAAGATAACTTCCTAGTAATTTGAGCATCAAAAGAAACCTTTCATGAATTTAACCATTTACAACAATTCGTTGTGAAATGAATAAGACTAATGGTGCAAGATATAATTTCAACAACTTAGGATTTAACTAAAATATACTACTATAGTAAATGGCTAATCTTGCTCGTAATTTATAATGCTTGATGCAATTTGAAGAAATCTAAGTTGTATACATTGTCATTCATAAGCTAAACTCCTTCATTACAAATAACTCGAACAAATATAACCTATCCTTAACAATTTTTCTTTGCATGATCGACTTAAAACCAAATTAAAGCCAAGAAGAAAAACCTGGTTTTGGGGTGAGATATCCACATGGATACCGGGAGATGACCCTCCCGCAGCTACACCTTGGACTTTCTTCGGCGGCATCGTAGTTCAAATGTGAGATAGCCTTTTCCTCTTTCTTCTGGAATTCCACCGTCTCTTTGGATCAAAAAAAGTTTATGGGTGAGTGTGGTTTTGCAACCACGGAATGCTTGGAATAGTAATCCCTGGGGATTACTGGATAGCCTTCGGGCGGATTATGAACAATCATACGGGTGGAACTCCTTGTATTTCAAAGATAAAATGATGAAATGATAATAAATAATTTGTTTGATATTGTTTTTCTATGTCACATGATAAGATTACGTGAAGGAACCAGTGCTTAACAGATTAATTAAAGAAGCTGATTGTTACATGTCAAAATTAATGTGTTAGATAATTACATAACTAAAACAAACCGAGGAAAGTGCGGAGGATAGGCCATAGGCCGTCCTATGGTTGGGTGGTCCCGGTTAGCCAGGAACTTTTCTTTGGGCGTACGCAAATGAAGACCATGTCTCCTTTCTCGAAGATTCTATCTTGACACTTCAAATCTGCGTATGCCTTTTGTCTATCCTTGGCGGCTTGGATGTCCTGTCTTATTGACTTTACTTGGTCATCCATCTCTTCCAACATCTGCCTTGAAGCTTAAACCCTCAAGGTTGGATCTGAGAAGTTTAGGGGACTTCAACAGTCATGACCATACAATGCTTGAAAAGGGGTCATCTGAATACTTTGTTGGTAAGAAGCATTGTAGGCAAATTCAACCAAAGGCAAGTATTGAATCCACCTTTTTGGTTTACAACAGCAGTGTGCCCTTAGCATATCCTCGATGACTTGATTTACTCGCTCCGTTTGGCCATCAGTTTAGGGATGGTAAGCTGTATTAAAACAAAGTTGAGTCCCAATGGCTTCAAAGATAACTTTCCAAAAGTGTGATGTGAAGAGAGAATCACGATCACTAATTATTCTTCTAGGTAGCCCATGTAGCTTGAATATCTCCTTGATAAACAACCTTGCAATGTTTAAGGCTTTATAGTTTGTCTTTACTAGAATAAGGTGTGCAACCTTAGTAAGCATGTCAACCACAACCATGATGGAGTTGTATTCCTCCCTGAACTTGGGATAGGCCAACAACAAAGTCCATACTGATGAATTCCCATTTCATTTGGGGAATGTCGAGTGGTTGCAACTTCCTTGGCATCTTGACATGTTCGATTTTAATACGTTGATAAGACAAACACTCAGTGACATATTTGAGAATGCCACCTTTAAGACTCTCCCAAGAGTAGCTCTTCCTAACTGCATTGAGAGTCTTGGCATAGCCAGGATGTCCTGAGAAAGGGGAATCATGAGCTTCGCACAATATCTTCTGCTTAAGTGACTGGCTTGCCGGTATACATACTCTCATTCTATAGTAGACAAGTCCACTATTGACAGAGAATTCATGATACTTAGCCTGTAGCTTTTATTGCTGGTCCTTGATAGAGGTTTCCCTTATCATCTTTTGATAGGCTGGATCATGGCATGCTTCTTCTCTAGCTAGCTCAAGTATTGGGTTGTTTGGCATGGACACCTTTGTGGCTAGAGATCTAGCTATTGATGGATTTTGCAAGATTGGAGAATTAAGGAATGCCTTGCGACTGAGTGCATCGGCAACTACATTTTTCCTTTCTAGGTCGGTACTTGATCTCAAGGTCATACTCCTCCAGCACTTAAATCCACTGACATTGCCTCATGTTGAGCTTGTTCTAGGTAAAGTTCCACTTGAGACTTTAATGATTAGTCACTAGTGTAAACTTGTTACCCAGCAGGTAGTGTCTCCAAAGCTTGACAACTAAAAGTTCAAGATCATGGGTAGCATAATTCTTCTCATGGCTCTTCAGTTTCTTGAAGATTATGCTATAGGATGACTTTCCTACATGAGCACACATCCTAAGGCAAGCATGCTAGTATCAATTACTACCTCAAACTCCTTACTGTGGTCTAGAAGTTTTAGGATCGGTACTGATACCAAACTTTGCTTCATCCTATCAAAGCTAGTTTGTTCGGTAGTTGACCATGCAATGGATGTTTGCTTCTTCAGTAAGTCTGTCAAAGGTGCTGCAATCAAAGCATAGTTTTTGATGAAGACCCTATACTATCTTGTCAATCCAAGCAAGCTGCGTATTTCTTTGACAGTTGTTGGTATTTGGCCATCCTAGAACATTTCTGACTTAGGCCGGTTCCACTGAGATCCCTTCTGCTGATATGATGAATCCCAGATAACCAATCTGATGTTTGAGGAATGCACATTTCGTCATCTTAGCATATAGCTTGTGTGACCTCCTTGTCTCAAGAAAAATCCGAAGTTGGGGTTCATGATCTCCTTTCTGTTTGGAATAGACTAGAGTGTCATCAAAGAAGACAAGCACGAAATCATCAAGATATGGTCTAAAGATATCTTGCATTAATCTATTGAAGGTGGCAGGTGCGTTTGTAAGCCCGAATGACATAACCAGGAACTCAAAGTGCCCATATCTTGTATTGAAGGCCATCTTTGGAATATCTTCTTCCTTGATCCTTATCTGATAGTAACCTAACCTGAGATCAATCTTGGAGAAGATCTTTGCACCTTAAAGACGATCAAGAAGCTCATCTATTCTAGGAATAGGATACTTGTTCTTGACTGTTGATTGATTCAACCCTCGGTAATCAATACATAGTCGAAGTGTCCCATCTTTCTTTTTCTGGAATAGTACTGGAGCTCCCCACGGTGAGTTGCTAGGCCGGATGTAACCCTGATCTAACAGTTGCTTGTGAGCTGTTCCTTCAACTCAATTGCTTCAGGTATGGACATTCTATAAGGTCTCTTTGCAATTGGTGCAGCTTCAGGTACTAGCCTAATCTCATGATCTACTTCTCTTTGAGGTGGAAGTTCAGTCAATTCCTCAGGGAATACGTCACCGTATGCCTTTAGCCAAGAAGGTCCTTCATGAGACTCTTGCTTTTGATCTAACTTGTTGAGTTTGATCAGGTAAATGGGTAATCCTTTTCTGACTCCTTTTATGATCCGAGATACTTTGGCTAATTGGATTCTTGGCACTCCTGCCTCACCTTGACTTGTGACAAATTCCCTTTCAGAGTTTCGAAAGGAAACTTAACCCTTTCCACAATGAATGTGGGCATCATTAGGCTTAAGCCAATCCATCCCGAGTAGACACTCATGGATACCTAAATTCATGACTCTGAATTTGACTAAAGTCTTCTTTCCTCCCAGAAAGAATTCCACCTTAGCACTTTGCCTGGTACAAGTTACCTCACGACCATTTGCCAACTCCACAAGCAGGGTAGGTGCTTCTACTGTGGTTATTCCTAAACTTTTTGCACATGCTGGTGAGATAAAGGAATGTGTACTGCCACAATCAATCAAGGTTTTGAAACCTTTACCTTGATAGTTTGACGGTGTCTGAATCACCGAGAACTAGCGATTCGGCCCTTTCTTGTGTAAAGCGGCATGGACTGTCGCTCTTTTGAATTCTGCTTCCATAGTCGGATCTTCCTCTTCTTCTTCTTCACATCTTTGCCTATTGGCAATGCAAGCGGTTCTTCCTCTTCCATGGGTAACGGCTCCTTGACCGCGGCCTGCTCCTTGGAAAGGCGTTTGGTGATGTCCTCCGCTGAGCTTGGGACATTGCCTCTTGAAGTGACCGGGCTCGTTGCAGTGGAAACAACAGAGGTTTCGGCCATTACTTTGAGTAGGAACAAAGTTGTTGACGTTATTTGTCCTTGCTTTCTTCCTTTGTCCCTGATTATGACCTTGATAATTACATAACTAAAACAAACCGAGGAAAGTGTGGAGGATAGGCCATAGGCCGTCCTATGGTTAGGTGGTCCTGGTAAGCCGGGAACTTTTCTCAAAAATCTTGAAGAACAGCGAGATGATCATCATCATCAAAACGAATAACGAGAATGATGACCTAGAGTTACGTCTTACCCGATTTACGCTGTTTTAGGGGAACGGAATGGGACTATGCCTTATGGCAGAGAGGTTGAGCTTTGCATCCCTCTCATTTCCCATTCTCCTTGAACCAAGTGCAGCGTGAATCCACTTCGGACCTGGCGTTTCTGCGTAAAGTAGTTCGCTCGGGTCTGACGCTAGTTGCTATTAGCTAATGACCAATCAGGAAAACCCTAATTCCGGTCGATCGTAAGTGGGAACAGCCAGGATACTTCCGCTACGTGGCAGACGCGAGAAGACCTAGATCGCAAAACCCGTAACATTCCATGGGAGTGCCGGGCGGAGTTTTCTAGACATCCTTTCTGATGGACTGCTAAGACGTGTCTTGGATGATACTAGTGGGCACGTTACAAGTTTCCCCAATGGCATTGAATTAAATTTAGTAAAGAATAGTTCAAAACTCTATTCTTTCAACTTTGAGAATTTTAAGTTTGTCCATCATTATATTTTTTCAATCTTCGCAACAAAAAGGGTCAATTATACTTTTATGGGCAACTAGAGGGCTTGGTGGGACCTAGTTTACCTTTACTTTTTTTCTTTTAGAAACGTGTGACAAAAAATTTGAACCTCTTCATGTAAGAAATTGTACATTTAATACATATATCAACCTCCTCATTATAAAAACATGATACAAAGTGATTTGTAACTTACCCATGTTTTTTGCATATTAATATGGTATGCACATGAATATGATTACATATTTTCAACTTTATAAGATGCCCTTTAATATATAAAAAGCAAGGTTGTGCTCTCCACCTTGTATACCAATCTATGCAATAAGATTTTAGGATCATGAATCTATTAAGTTTTTTAATAAACACATTCAATTAGGTATAATGTGACTATCACTTTGATGACAAAGAAGTTTGATGCAATAACTTACTTCAAATTGCCTTGCCTAAAATATTTTAGGGTATACTTAGATATCATGTTGTTATCATCTTTCAATTTGACATCATAAAAGTTACTCTAAGACTATAATTGAAATCTTGTCAAGCTCTATGCTCAGGCCTAGGTGTACTTTAACTTGATTCACTGCAAGTCTCCTTAGAATAGGATAGACTTTTACGTGTATTGAAAATTACTAAAGCACAAAATTTATCAAATTGTGCTCTCTTTCAATATTTTATTGATCTCAGGATTAAGATTATTTGGATGTTCTAAAGCTAACCTCAATCTCATAAAGGATATCATTGAGCCTATCCACAAGGTTATGCTCAACTTGAAGAGAGTTTGATTGTATTATGGAGCTTTGTCCATGGTGCCAAGTATTCCTGCTACATTAGTATTAACAACCCATCATTTTAACCCAAGCATAGAGGCATAGGGCATGGTATTTGTATTACAAGTCTTCAATATGGAACCAAAAACTCATGGCAATGAAGGAATGAATTCATGTCAATACTACATAAATATAGTTTATTCTCTAGGAACCTGTACACATTATCAATGTATATACAAGCTTAGAGCTCAACAAAAACATACATCATGGATACATACATGGTTCCACTATTTTCCTGTATTGATTTGGTATGATTATGAGGTGTCTTTGGTAGAGATATTGAGCATGTTCTCAAGCTCATACCAAACCTCTCCTTATGGGAGAGGATCTTACCAAGATGATTTCTCCATGTCGCCTTGAGGCCATTGAAAAATAGTTTCTTATTTCTCATTGTGAGATAGCTATGAGATAGCATGCTTGAGAAGAAAGAAATTTAGTGTGTGCTCAAGCTTCTATCAACTATGCCTTTGTGGGGATTGAGGACCTCTATCTCTGAGCAGAACATGGTAGTATCTCTTATCTTATTAAGATGTTTATGAGAGAGAGCTTGAGCATGTGCTCAAGCTTGTGTGAGTACTATCTTTCTTAGGTGAATTTCCAACATGTCTTTGAGATAGATCTTTAGCACATGCTCAAGGTTATATCAACTCTTTCTTTGTGAGGAAGGAGCTTCACAAGACAGGTTCCTAGTTTCCCCTATCCCTTTTAGATGTGTTGGAGAGAGGACTTTAGTGTGCGATCAAGCCTATACCAACCTTCTTTATTTGATATGACATCCAGCTGGTGTCTTTCAAACACAAGGGAGGTCATCTTCTTATATTCATGTTCCTTATGACTCACATCCACTTGAGTTTTCTAATCCCACACAAGTAATATCAATTATGTAAGCATTAGACCATGCTTTTCCTATGGTAGGTTAAAAGATAAAATGAGAGTCCTATGATGTGAATATAAACATGTTTTTGAAGCATTTCAATCATCGAGTGTGACTATGGGGTAAGAATTTGAGTTGAACTTTCAAACAAAATGTTGAGTGAAATTGAACATATAAAAATAATTTCACGTAATATGCACATGCCCATTTTTCACTTTCACATCGTTATCGTGATGTTATGAGGACACAGTGTGAAAAAGTATGGAATGCATCATCATGCGACTTCCTTATTGATATAGAGAGTCAATGTGATCTAAGTCATTAGTATTAGTGTGAGTTGCATGGATTATCCAAAAATACTAGATTTTGGGATAATTTTAGTCTATTTTTTATATTATTTATTGTAAAAATCTAAAATTTTTTAGAAAAAGCTTCTAGATTAGGATGACATGTAAAAAGCTAGTTGCTTTAGGGGTTTTTCACATAAAGGACAGATTGATGAAATCGTGCGCATCGCGATCGCTATAAACAGGCTGAAAACTGCAGATTGAACTGAAAGAAGGAGTGATCTGGGAGATCTGTGAGCAGGTGTCCTGGTGTCTTGGGGTTTTACCCCCCTTTCGGAGCCAATGGAGCCATCCGATTTGGGTTCCGAGCAGTAGAGAAGAAGTTGTAATTTTGATGCACGCTTTGTCCTACGAAGGAGCTCCAAGAGAACTAATGCCTAGAGATTGCTTATGAGTAGTACGAATATTCCAGGTTCTTTCAACACATATTGATTCAATTCATTGTGCTTTGTCTTTGTGGTGTTTACCACTTGGGTATTCTCTATCTTCTCTTCCATCTCATATCTCTACTTCCTTCTACTTCTAATCCCCGGTTGATTCGACCTTTCGACAAAAATCCCTCCGACATTGGTGAACCCAACCTGAAAGTTGACGGAAGGCAAGTAGACATGGGTGACTTATCATGAGGCATAGTTCCAGCTGTGAGTTCTATGGAAGATTTGAAGCAGTTTATTCATAGGTGTTCTTGGATAATTGAATTTGGAGATGTAGATATTGGTTTCAAAAAGTTTTTATTGGACACATGTAGACAAATGTATGAGCAACAAAAGCAGATAGAAGAGCAAGGACAAAGCATATTTGAAGAGGTGAAGACTGAAAAAGAGGATTTGATCAGGGATTATTTTCAGTGGATGACACAACATATTGTAACTCATATATATATTTATGATAATGATGCATTTTTATAGCTCATATACTCTAATTAGGCAATATGTTATGAATGATGGGCTATGTGCCAAATTGTTGTTGATGATGGCATAGATTCTCATTGTAATGGTTTCTTTTCTATTTCCATCATATATCATCTTTGTACATAATCATTAGAAAATTCTAGTTAAAATAATTGACCCATGTATGTATCCATCCTGTATGTTTTTGGTTGAGCTCTAAGCTTGTGTGTACATTGAGAGTGTGTATGGATGCTTTGAGACTAAACTAATATAATGTAGTATTGAAATGAAGTCCTTCCTTCATATCCATGAGTCTTAAATAGTGCTTGAAAAGCGCTATCAGTCTCAATGATGAGAGAGGAAAAGGTTTCTTCCATGCCCTCCAAGGGAGAGGGGGAAACCTTCTTGACAAGATCCTTCCCAATGTGAAGAGGGTTTTCCAAGCTTGAGAATGTGCACAAGTGATGACCCAAAGAAATATCAAGGAGTCATTAAATAGATAGGGTTTAGATACAAGCTTGAGCACATGCTCAAGCGCACTATCTCAATGAGAGAGGAGAAAATATTTTTCCATGCCCTTAATGAAACATGGAAAAATCATCTTGAATGACTTGTTTCCCATAAGAAGAGGGCTACTACAAGCTTGAGAAACTGCTCAAGCTCCCTCCCAAAGACACCTCATAATCATACCAAAATAAGAAGGTTGCTATAACAGGCTTGATCAAGGGCTCAAGCTCTCTCTCAAATACGTCAAATAGGTACACCTCATAATTATACCAAAAGAAGAAGGTTGCTATAGGCTTCATCATAGGCTCAATCTCTATTTACATCAAATAGGTGACCCATGTATGTATCCATCATGTATGTTTGTGGTTGAGCTCTAAGCTTGCGTGTATGTTGATAATGTGTATAGTTGCATGGAGCCTAAACTATATTTCTAAAGTATTGATATGAATTTTGAGTTAATACTAAAAAGCCCATAAATGTTGTAGTATTTATGCAAAAAACCATGCTTTATGCCTCTATATGTGGATTGAAATGGATTAAAATGATGGGTTGTTACACTAATATAGTAGAAAATACTTAGTTGAATGGATAAAGATCAATAATGCAATCAAACTCTCTTTAGGTTGAGCATGGCCTTGTGGATAAGCTCAGTGATATCCTCTTTGAGATTGAGGTTAGCTTTAGAGCATCTAGAAAATCATAATCCTAAGGCCAAAAAAATGGTGAATGGATATGATGCTTCAGTATTTCTCAATGCACATAAATATAAAATTAAATTTGATATGTTAATTTTGTAGAGACTCGGAAGTCTGAATTTACAACTGGAAAGAAATTGAATATTTGTTCATGTTGCTATCAAAAAATGATACAAGGGCTGTCTTCGAATGGAATGTGCTTTAGAATAAGATCACAAGGTAGTGTGCCATAAGTAGGAAGTCATCAATTACAATTCCCCTAACAAGGCATGAAGAAGATCATGACATGCAGAAAACTTTCAAAAGACAATCCTTCAATATCTAAATACTCACCCAGGCCATGAAAAAAATCTGTAATCCTAGTCTAACATTGTATATGATTGTGGTCTAGAATCTGGTTTCTTACAAATCTCTCATGATTACTAAATGTATTAGATTGAACAAATATTTTGTCACTTTTAAATCATTCATATGATTTGATTGTCCATAGTCCTTAATCTTGGATTTGAGTCAAGATGTCATATTGTACCCTACTCTAAGGGTATTTGACAAGTTTTCATTGTGGATGCATTTTAATATAGTTTAAATAAACTTGTCTACATTATATATTCACTTTCATAAAAAAGGTCAAAGTTTACGGTATCCTAAGGGGGCTTTATATTAATCAAGTTATAGTATGCCAAGTTCTAAGCACATGACTTAAGAAGATTCTAATTATAGTGTTAGAGTAATTTTCACGATGTCGGAGGGGTTTTTTTCGAAAGGTCGAATCCACTGGGGATTAGAAGTAGAACGAAGTAGAAATAGGAGATGGAAGAGAAGATAGAGAATACCCAAGTGGTAAACACGACAAAGACAAAGCACAATGAATTGAATCAATATGTATTGAAAGAACCTGGAATCTTCGTACTAATTAGAAGCAATCTCCAGGCATTAGTTCTCCTGGAGATCCTTCGTAGAACAAAACGTGCATCAAAATTATAGCTTCTTCTCTACTGCTCGGAACCCAAATTTGATGGCTCCATTGGCTCCAAAAGGGGGTAAAACCCCAAGACACCAAGACACCTGGTCTCGGATCTCCCAGATCACTCCTTCTTCTTTCAGTTCAATCTGCAGTTTTCAGCCTATTTATAGCGATCGCGATGCGCACAATTTCGTCAATCTGTCCTTTTTGTGAAAATCCCCTCATTGGCTAAAAAAGCAATTAGCTTTTTGCATGCCATCCTAATCTAGAAGATTTTTCTAACTTTTTTGGATTTTTACAATAAATAATATCAAAAATAGACTAAAATTATCCCAAATTTTAGTATTTTTAGATAATCCATGCAACTCATACTAATACTAATGACTCAGATTACATTGGCTCTCTAGATCAATAAAGAAGTCATATGATGATGCATTCCATACTTTTTCACACTGTGTCCTCATAACATCACGACATCCACCCCCTCTGAACCTACACATCCTCCGGTATGCGCCACAAAATAGTCCTCTTGGATCGAAGGGCCACAACATTATCTTCCAAAGTAACTGCCGCATAGACAAAGCACCTCTAGGATTAAAAAATCCAATGATCTTCCATCCAACATAGGAACATCTCACTATCCAAAATCACCCCTCCTAGATCATAAGGTTTTATCAACATATTCAAGCCACATAGCTTCGCTTTTGAAGACCCTCTAGATACTATAAACATACTCACAATGTGCCCATCTTCATAAACATAACAACACCCTTACTCCTTCTGAATCCATTGCTTTGGAAGCAACCCATGTTGATACTTTACTTCTTGATTTTTCACATCCAAGATCTTCAAAACATCATCCATATCCAAGCCATCCATAGCATCATGATCATCCAGAAATAAGGTATCCATTGTAGTTCTTGGAAAAGCATCAAATGGCATCCTGCATTCATTAGCAAGGTCTTCTGACTGCGTAAGAGCCATAGGCATGGTTCCTTGAAGCACACTCTCCTCAGCAAGGTTTAGGTTTATGAAGAAGCTACTAGATCTGGAAGCGAGGAAGAGCGTGATGCAGCCTATCTTTCTAGATTTCGATGCCACGGACCCAGCCGTCCAATCGGATTGCGAATCGGAGTCTGTTTGCACCCCCAAACAGACTGAAAATCCTTCCATAGTAGTGTGAAAGTTGTTTTTTTGAAGTGGACATTTTATAAATAAAATAAAATGAAACTCTAAATGAAAAAAATATGCAAAAGTATGTCGTGATGCAGGGAGATGCGTTTTTTGATTGACGCCCCATTTTTTGGGGATGTGGCTGAGCAAAGAGGTTTAGCACTAAAGAATGGTTACTGGTCGGCCTGTGGGCGACCAGAATAATTTTTAAAAAACCCGCAACATGCAAGACACGCCGTATGCTCCAATTTTACAAAGAAATTTGATAGTTTTTGTTGTTTCATGGTCAAAATGTTGTTCATATGATGCAATGAATTTTTGTTTGAACCTTGTTTGCATCATGTTTGAGGGTTATAACTATAGAAATACAAAACCCGTAGTGATTTAGGGTCGTTATTAATTCTTTAAAACCCGCAAAATGTCATTTTTAATGGAAATTAGTGGTTTTTTCAAATTTGAGTTGGGAAAAAGGAGTGGAAATGGGATAAGATCAAAGAAAATGTTAAGTTTCAGTCAAAATAATAATCCAGTACAAATAAATTAGAAAATACCTTTCACGGCGAACACCATGGCTAATCCCTCCCTTTTCGTTGTCGAATAATTCATTTCTGTCTCAGTGAGTTGCATGCTGGCAAAACTTACTGCGTAATCTAGGTTATGCTCACTAGGTTGGCACAGCACTGCCGCCATGGCAAACTTAGAGGTGCCAATGTGTAGGTGGAAAGTAATGGTCAAGTCTGGGGCTCGTAGAATAGGTGCCGTTGTTAGAGCCTTTTTCAAATCTTCGTATGCCAATTGGCATGCTTCGGTCCACTCGAAGACAATTAGCAGCTTATACAATGGCCTAGCGATCAGCGCATAGTTCAGTACAAACCGTCGATAGTATCCTGTGTGACCTAAGAAGCATTGAACTCCCCTGTAATTACTTGGGGGTGGAAGGTCAACGATAACTTTGACCTTCGAGAAGTCCGTGGCAATGCTGTTCTTTGACACCACGTGTCGTAAGATGCATCCGTGCTTCACCCAAAACTGACATTTCAAGGGGTTTAGGGAGAGACTGTATAAGCGACACCATTCAAAGACCGCACGGAGTTTGTCTAGGTGTTCAATCCAGGTCGAATGGACACACAGGTCATCGACAAAGACCTCTAACTCCTTGCGAAGCATGTCCTTGAATATGGTGCACATGAGGCGTTGAAAGGTGGCGGGGGCATTGGTTAGCCCGAAGGGCATGACTATGTATGCAAAGACGCCCCACTCAGTGGAAAAGGTGGTCTTGTGCCTGTCTGTAGGATGCACTTGTACCTGGTTGTACCCTGAGAAGCCATCTAGAAAACTGTAGGCTTCCTTGCCTACCACTCTCTCAAGCATGTGCTCGGTGTACGTCAAGGGATAATTGTCTCTCTTTGTAGCGGCGTTCACTTTTTTGTAATTGACACACACTCAAATCTTGCCGTTTTTCTTCATCACAATGACTATGGGTGACACCCAGTCTGTGTGCTCAATTTCATAAATGAATCCAGCTGTCATTAGCTTGTCAATTTTCTCCTTGACAGCATGGGCGTGTTTTGGATTCATGGGGTACGGTCGCTGCTTGACCGGCATTGCGTCCGATGTCATGGGTATATTGTGAGTCACAACACTCAGATCTACCCCCCGTAGCTCTTCTAAGGACTAGGAAAATACGTCCATGTACTCCCGCAAGAGAGCGACAAGACTCAACTCTTCCTTACCAGTTAAGTCACTGGCAATGAACACTGGTCGGGGTGTCCCCCCTTCCACGGCTAGGTTAACCTCCTTGACCTTGCCCTTCGATCGATTCGCTTGTCTGCCCTTGACGCTTGGCACCTAGCAGAACCACTACCCTATCCCCTTTTTTGAATTTAGTGAATCTCTTAGGGAGGTCCTGTGGCTTCCGCTGCTCGTCGGATCGTGTATCTTTGGGGTGCTTTGCCCTATCCTGGTAAGACCGTTTGCGTCTCAGGTAGACGGGTATGTCCCCCTTGGTGCGTCTGGTCATGGGCGGCCTAGGGATCTCTGGGTCGCTATCCGAAGCAACTTTCGATTCGGAGTCAAACCCTCCATCTTCACTGGAAGAGGTGGTGTCCCCTAGTGGAAGCAATTCGGATGGCGATCTGGTTCTAAGTATTGATGCCGTTCTTGCTTGGGCTAGGCCTGCCTGCTCCAGGTCTATGGCCCCCATACATTCCAACCACGCACGATCACATTCCATGCACATGACTCTGTGCTCCAGTCTAAGGTCCTGCCTTTGCTGTGGCTTGGCGTCTGCTCGTATCTGCTCAATTTTGCGTCCATCCGTGTCATACTCTATTGTATCCACTTCACCCTTGCTCTCACCGCTGAAAGATTGGCAATCTTCGTATTCATCGCAGGAATCTTTGTTGTTCAACTGTCCATCGTCTCCTAGGGCTTAGAGTGCTCCATCTCGTTGGTCTCGTATTAGGGCCCAATTATACATGAGGTTCAGGTCGTGCACTCTGGTCCATTGCCACTTAGGATCCTCTAAGAGATCCTGGAGCAGCTTGAAGTTGGCAGCCGGGTTACCCACTAGCTGGTCTGCTAGATATTCCAATACCCCCTCGAGTTTCCTTTTGTTGGATGGTACTTGGAAGATGATAGGCTTAGGCCCTTCATGGAGGCTTGCTGCCATCATGTAGACAGGTATAGAGAGTGTTTCGTTTGGCTTGCCAAATGTTTTGATAGCCTGCTCGTACGCCTCATGGTCTAAGAACGGCAGGTCAAGTGTAGCGAGAACGTGCATCCAATCCCGCTCATCCTCTGGGCATTGGATATACTTAGTTAAGGACCCATAGGGTTCCTTGACCTGAGTGTTCCCTTTGAGCATAGTAGAGATGGCATCTAGGTCGACTGGTGAGGTCTTCCAAGTGTCCATCTCTATTCTCACGGCGTCAGTTCGGTTGCCAAGGAAGATCGGGCTGTTACCCCAATCTTCAATGACTCTAGCATTGCCCATCCAGGGTCGACCCAATAGGATATCATAGTCCACTCCCTTCATGACTATAAAGTCAACAGAGAACTGGACTTCTGCAATCTTTACTGGCCATTCTTCAAGACCCTGAATGGCTTCACTCGCATACCGTTTGCTAGCGTGACATTAAACCGAGCAGCTTCGACAGGCGGGTTTCCCCACGTCTGCAGCACTGCGTGGCTAAGCACACTAACCCCAGCTCCTGTGTCTACAATTTGTTGAGATATCGAGCTCCACTCGTGATACGTCAGGGTGACCGTTGTGTATTTATGTCACCGACTTGTCAGTTGCAGACGCGGTTGGTACACCGCCCATGAATAATAGCTACATGATAGCTATCCTTATCTACTCTAGTTCGTGGCTCAGTTAGTATGCCACCTTAGTTAGTTGAGTTTGGTTTGAGACCCATATATAGGGTTCTTCTATTTCTTTGTACTTGAGTTCTTTTGGCTTACACAACTAAGAAGAGGAAAACTGTTTTCAGCCTCCACCCTTGTGTGTCTTCCCCCATTGTGTAAGCAAGAAAGCTTCAAGCGAGACTCCTTCCTTCTCTCCCACAATCTTGACACAATTCCCTTCCTCGTTGCATCCCCCAGGGCTAGGACCGCCGGCAGGACTACGTGCATCTCCGAGCCCTCCCAGAAGGCGTTGATGTGCAAGGATTTAGGCCCGGAGTGTAGCATCAAACTTGGCAATTGTGTTTCCGCATCCTGGTCTTGAGGATCTGCCGTGGCCTGCTCTTGCGATCCCTCGACCCACTGCTTGAGGTCTTGCCATAGGGCAGGGTGCTGCTTAAGCAGATCTCCTAGGCCAAACGTTACAGGGGTGGTCACTAGTGTGTTCAGGAGATTGCTAAACACTCATCCTTCCTTTAGGCTAGACTGTCGGGGCCAATGGCCGCGGTTGATCTGCGGCTCTGTTACATCTAGGCTTGGCCTCGATGGCACTGCTTGTGGCATAGTAGCCTCGGCCGACTTAGGTTGAGGCGGTGACATTGGCGTGCTTATGCTGGAGAGATCATCGATCTCGTCCTCCGTGATGGGTTCAACATCTTTGAGGTGCTGTTGAGCCTCCCTCACCCATTCCTTCACCTTTTCTATGGCCTCTAATTGCCACTTGGGGTGTGGGTATTCCCCTATCTTAGCGCTTCCCTTTTGGGCTATTTTAGGGGCTGAAGTCTCTGCCTCTGCATCTGAGACTTTCTTCCCATTAGGCAAGGTTGTAATACTATCGATTTTTAGTGCGGGTTTTTAGTGCGACCTTAGCTTCCGATCTCTTCTTTTTCCGCCTACGGCTTTTCTTTCCTACTGAGGTCACGTTAAAATTGCTAGGACTTGGCAGAGAGATGCCGGCCTGCTTCGTTTGTGCTCGGGTCATAACTCGCAAGGGAATAGGTGTGGCCTCCCCATCGGGGTTTTCAACACCAAACAGCCCCAATGGGACGGATGGCAAATTAGCTGAACCAGAAGGCGACTTCTATTTTGGGCAGTCTATGAAAAGATGGGTGATTCCGCACTCTGTGCACCTTTGGTCAGCTTTGTCCCTATTTTGCTGCTCTCTTTCGGGGCAGTGCGATGAGACATGACTGGGATGTCCACAAGTCCAACAAGTGACCGGATCCTGTGGCTACCCTCCTAGGCCTCTACCCCGTCCTCGTCCTAATGCTATCACCGGTACGAGTCGATAATCCATGAGGACCGCGTTGCCCTCGTCGTCATGCGAGACGTAAGGGTATATATAGGTCTCTTCGTCACTGGGCTCCTCCACGTAGTGTACGGGAGCGTCGCTCGCTGGGTGGGTCACATAGGGACCAGGCAGTCTAGGAATGCCGGTAGGATTTATGTCCAGCCTAGGGACAGCTGGTTTCATATCGTTAGGCACAGGTAGGGCTAGTGGGGCTCCCCGTCCGAAGAATGGCTGCGGCCTGTTAGCCGGATAAGGCTGGCCGTAGGGTTCCGCATATGGTAGTCTTCGTGGTAGTCTGCAGTGTGCGGCATCGTGGCCGAACCTACTGCAGTTAGCGCAAGGTCTTGACCTAGGGTCTTGACACTCTGCTGCAAGTGGTTTCCTCCACAGTACACGCACTAGATGTGCGGATGCATCGGTTGCCTCAACATGTCTTGTATTTTGGCCAATTCCATCTTGACCTCGGCCAAGCCTTGTCTCAGTGGTTTTCCCCTTATCTTGGGATGATGGGTTTGATCGCTCGCTAGAGGTTGACGTTCGATCTATGCTTCGCGGGTTAGTCTCTTCCAGAGTGAGCTCCTAGAGCTTTGCTCTTTCAACTGGTCATCGACTCTGATGGCTTCCTCAAAAACCCTAGCCACCACGTCTCGCTGCAAGCTTGAATTGGCTACCAATGCCTTGTACAACTCCTCATCTCTAATTCTGCTGATGAATACAGTTGATACTGCTTTGTCCGTCGGTCACTTGCCCAAGGGGATTCTCTTAAAGAGACTTCTCACGTGGGTCACATAGTCGCGGATGTCCTCATTCTCCTTCTGTTTGACATTCATCAAGCATACTAGCAGGTTGTCGGAGTATCCAGGCTCGGCAAACCTCTTGACGAAGAGATCCTTGAGGTTATTGAAGTTGGCTCGCTCTACGGCATCCAAGCTTGTATACCACGTCCTATCCTTATCGCTTAAGCAAAGTCCAAATGCTTGCGAATGTTGAGTCTGGTTGTTGAGTCCATTGGCTTCGCGGACTTGCTCAAACTGCTCAACAAAGCTGTACGGATCGTCACGTGGTTGGTACTTGTCGAGTTGCTTGGCAACAATTGGTATTTTGGCCTGGTTCTTTGAGCCCTAGTTTGCCCCTAATCCTGCAAGCAGCAACATTGCTAGTGTAGTGGCACTTTGCTCTACTGCGGTGTTATCTAGCAGCCATTTCATGAGGAGCTCACTCAGCATTAGGTCTCCCTCTAGTGCTCTTTCCTGGTCTGTCCGGTTCCGGCCAGCCAAGTTCAGCACTCATTGCACCTCATGCAGCTCCATGCTTTTCCTTAGGCTCCTGGCTTGTTGATCCCTATTATACTTGGCTATGCCTTGCAATGCCTTGCGAGCTGGCCTTCTCTCCTCCTCTAGGTCCGCAATGATTGCATCTGTCGTCCTGCCACGGTGCTCGTACCGGGCATGCGCATCATAACTGCTCACCATCTACTGTATAGCGTCTGGGAATGCGCTCAGATCGAGCTCCTCGGTAAAGCGATGCTCTGAGCCTTCCTCTGTCATGGTTGAATTATTGCGCCTCGCTGCACTCTCGATCAGGTTAACCAGTCGTGAGACAAATCCTTGTCGTTGATGCTCCTTGCTTGATTTTACCTTGCGCTTCGTGCGTTTGCCTATACCTTGGGTCTTCTCCTATTGGTGGGTTTTTTGAGCGATTTATCTGAGTGAGTTCCTTTAATTTTTGAATGCAGTGCTCAACTTATGGTCACTCGTGAGTGTGTTGTTCCTCGTGCACTTGTGCTCAATGAGGCTTTCAGCTTTCCTAAGTGTACTTCAAGTGCGGAAATTCAACATGAGTGTTGCAAGCAATTCCCCGGTGTCTTACTCACTCTCACTCGTTTCGGGCTTGATAGGCTTTGCTACTCCAGTCCTTGCCGTTCTAACGGGTTCTAGGGTCTTATGCTGCTTCCTGTTGTTCACGCGGGGGTGGGTCGCTGGGGAGTGCCCCATTGTGTCTCTGGATGGGTCAAGTTTCTTTTTTTTGGTTTGAGTCTAGGAATCGGACGTCCGATTTACCAGTGTTCGATTTACCAATGGTCAGATTTTGGGAATCGGACCAGGTGTATCAGGGCTGGGTGGCAATCTCAAAGTCCGAGTGTTCGATTCTAAAAAATTGGATAGGCAAGTGTTCAATGAATCGGACAAGGGGGGTCCAATTCTGGGCTAGTCCGATTTTGGGTGATCCGATTCGTCCGAATGGTCCGATCGGATAAGGTGGTCCGATTTCTAGAATCCAGCAAACTGGTCCGAGTGTTCGATCCTAGTGGTCTGATTATGGGCGGATCCGATTCTAGGAATCGGACCGGGCAGGTGGTCCGATTGGTGACGTGTCTTAATTCGTCTGATCGGACAGGGTGGGTCCGAGTCAAAGCGTCCGAGTCTCTGAGCGTTTGATCGGACGGTTGTCGGAGTGTCTGATTCTGGAAATCGGACACGGGGTCAGACGTCCGATTTCGCTGGCCCGACGAGCTTGCACACACGGATTCACCCAAATATCTCCAGATGTCTATTACTATTGACCACGAAATTCACCAGCGATGGAGTTGGAGTGGTGAGGGGGAGATCGGTGTACCTGGGGATTGCCGAATGCAATGTCACTTCGTGCCCTGGTCGATCAGACGGTCGCCAAGCTCTCTCTCTCTCTCTCTCACTCTCCGTTGGTTGCAAATGGGGGTTCTCTTGCCATTCCAGAATTTATACCCTGCTGGTCCTTCCCTGAACACTATAGATCACTCTCCTGGCATTTCCTACGCAGTTACATTTGCATTTCCTCTATTTTCCCCCCTGTTTTCTCCGATTTTCTCCCTGTTTCACAGCAGCAACCCTCTGCCTCTTTGTGTGTGATTTCATATTGTTAATCTACCCTAAACACAATATAAATCGAAAGCAAAACGTTGAACTAGTTTCTCTATGTTTTCCAATCATCAAACAACCAAAATATCCCAAAATACTTACCTGTTCTGAAGATCGAAAACACCCAACTTCCTACCTATCTGAAGCTCAGTTTCGGGGATGAATACCCTACTTCGATGCTCGATATGAGGTGCGCAAGTGCTCAAGCTTGAATCCGCTGGTCCCGGCAACGGAGCCAAAATGTGGCAGCTTTCGCTCTACCTCCAAGACCCTCGGACCACTTATTCTTTCAAGTGTTTCAAGCAAGCTCTAATGGCTATCTCTCACCTAGCCGACGCGCCGTCGATCCTACGAGTGTAGTGAGCTTACCTTGATGCTTGATTGAGTACCCTCCTCTCTCTTGCACTCCGGTAGCTCCACGATCCTAGATGCTAGCTCAAGAATCCTCAAGCCTCCTCCATCTCCAAGCTCCATCCTCCATAGCCGCGTGTGCAAGAGAAGAGAAGAGAAGAGAAGAGAAGAGAAGAGAAGAAGAGGAGAGGAGATGGTGAAGAGCTTCACCCTCTTGATCCCTCACTCTCACACACACTCCCTCTCTCAAGAGCACACACAAGCAAGAAGGAGAGAAGAAGAGAGGAAGAAGAAGACTCCTTTTGCCACACACCAAAGAATGAGCTTCTTATTCACTTTTCAACTTTATATACATGCCCTAATTTCCATGGGCGGTCATCCCCCTTTTTTACATGGCCGGCCATTAGCCTAGGCCCCTTTTCTCATTGTCCTTCTATCTTCCTAGCTTCCTTTCCACCGCCTGTCTACATTTACAAATTGCACGGGTGAGAGCCCGACGCTCTTTTACAAGATTTCAGGGTACGTCTTTTTATTTTAAAATGTGCCTTTCCCCTTGTGCATTTCCCTTGGACTTTTAAGGTTGCCCTTGCGCTTTTGGTCTTTTTTCCTCTTCTTTCTTCAGTCGGGCTACCTTTTTTTCGCCTTTGCCCTGCGTCTTTTCCACTTTCTTTTGCTTTTTTCTTTTGCTTTCTTCATGTTGGGGTTAACACTTATACCTACCAAAATTGAGAAAAAGGTATATGGACTAAGGCAGTCACTGAGAATAGAGGAGTAAAGAAAGGCTTCTGCTCACATAGTCAATATGGCCTTGATGGTTGAGATTGTGAGAAAAGTAAAGGAGCCAATAGATGAAGCACTTACCAATCTAGCATGGATAGTAGCTATGCAAGCTGAGTATGATAGCATCATGAAGAATGACACTTGGGAGCTAATGGATCGTCCTAGAAAATAGGAAGATTATTGGCACTAAGTGGGTGTGGAAGGTAAAATGCAAGGCGGATGGTAGCTTTAAAAAGTACAAAAGGAGGATTAGTTGAATAGGGATTTTCAAGGGCTGAAGGATTTTATTTTCAAGGATCATTTGCTCCATTTGCTAGAATGACAACTATTCACATAGTACTTGTAGTGGCTACTCATAAGAAGTGGAAAATTTACCAAATGGATGTTAAATCAGTGTTCTTGAATGGTGATCTCAAGAAGGAGGTGTATGTGACTCAGCCACCAGGGTTTAAGGTCCCCCCAATTTTGAGAAAAAAGTGTATAAGTTGAAGAAGCCATTGTATGGGCTAAAAAAAGCTCATAGAGCATGGTATCAACACATAGATAAATTCTTTTTAGGTTTGAATCTCAAAAGATGTTCCTCAAATGCTAACTTGCATGCTTATAGGGATAGTGAAAAGTCTATAGTGATTTTCCTATATGTGGATGACCTACTTATTATAGGTGACTATGAAGATATGATTCATCAGACTCGAAAGGCTTTGAGCTCTAAGTTTGAAATGACAGACTTGGGCTTATTGTACTATTGTTTGGGGACTAAAGTTGAGCAAGAGCTTAGTAAGATCTTCATCCCTCAAAAGAAGTATACATGTGAGATCATAAAACCATTTGGTTTGACTGAGTGTAAGGAGATAGCTACACCTATGGAGGTCAATGTGAAGTTATCCATTGAGGATACATCAGCACTGGGAGGCATTGGGAGCTATAGGAGGTTGGTTAGCAGCCTCATTTACTTGTGTAACACTAGGCTAAATATCAGTTTTTTTGTTGGTGTTTTAAGTAGATTCTCAAATAAACCATGAGAAAGTCATTAGAAAGCTAGGAAGTGGGTGCTTAGATACTTGAAGGGAACTCTTGACTATGGTATCACATATAGTTCCACAAGTCCTCTTATGGGGAACCGTGAGCTAGATTGAGTAGGTAACAGAGATTCGAAGAAATTTTTTTATGGATACTATTTCTCTTTAGGTTCAAGAATTTTCTCTTGGATCAGTAAGATGCAACTTATTGTGAAATGTCCTCTACCGAAGTAGAGTACAAGGAAACTTGCTTTGCTACATGTGAAGTAGTATGGTTAAGGAAAAATCTATAGCATATGGGAGTATGGGATGAAGATCCAATAGTGCTAAGATGTGATACTTGGAGTTGCATCACCATTCTCAAAAATCTAGTTTTTCATGCATGCACCAAACATGTTGAGATCCGGTATAACTATATGCTTAACTTAATCAAGGATGGGATATTAGAGCTGCCAATAGCGAAGAATGGAGCAAATATCATCATCAAAGCTCTTACAAATTATCTCCTTTGAATTTATCTTTAGAGACTCTACATTGGGCTAAGAATGTATTCTGTGTGGGTTGATATTGAAGGGGGGTGTTAGATATGCTCAATACACCATACTTGTAAGGTTCCACCAATAACCCATGTTGCTCTAAGTTGTAAGGCCCCCATTATCAGGGGAAGCCATGTGTGAGCACATACATTGGGTGAGTGCTGATTTGCATGTTAGAGGAGCTTGATATGACCAATTAGAAAAAAGTGATCTTTGTGGATCTAGCCTTTGGGTTAGATAGAGTAGTTATGCTGGTAGCAATGCAAGGCACATTGCATTGAGTTGCAAGGTGTGGGAGTTATCAAGGGCCTCTACTTTGGTGTCCAGGGGATGTAGAAGGCGGTTTGCAACCCTTGGCCGGGGGTCTCAAGGAGGTTAGCAACCCCCCTCTGATGGGGGTCTGAGGGTAGCGTCCTTGACTTGACGGTAAAGGGAATATTTCTTGAAATATTCCCTGGTCGACTAAGGTTCATAATATGGTCAAACTTGCTGCAACCAAATACCTTTATGGGCCATAAAAGTATTCAAGGCATGGAATTCAAAGCTTGTCCTGATATGGGTATCTGTGAATATTGTGCACTTGGAAAGATTTTTTGCAAACACTTTCCATTTCCACCACAACTCATTTCGGATATTTTCTTGATCTTATTCACAACATTGATATTTGTGGACCTTTTTCCTCCATCGGAATCTCATTATTCGTTTTTCATGACTTCTTTTATTTATGATTTCTCAAGGTATGCCATTGTTTTTCTCTTGTGACACAAGTTGGAAGCTTTATTATCTTTTTAGAAATATCAAAAAGCTACAGAACTTTATACAAATCGTCACATCAATAAATTTTGCAATGATAATGATAAAGAATACATTTTAAATTATTTTGATGATTATTGTAATAATCAGGGTGGTATTCATCATGAATATACATTTTCCTACTCTTCTTAACAAAATAGTATTGGTGAATGTAAAAATAGGACTATCCTTAATGCCATGTGATGTATGCACATTCATTCTAGATTACCTCGATGTCTCTTGGCTGAAGCAATCTTAATAGCAGTATTTGTGCAAAATCATCTTCCTAGAATAATTGGTCCTTCTAGTAAAATATTAATTACTACTTGGATAGGTGAAACTCCTTTTATTTCATACTTTCAATTCTTTGGATGTATTGCTTATATTCATGTACCCAAAGAGACTCGCAAAAAACTTGATCCTTTTGGTTTGAAAGTTATTTTCATTGGATATTCAAAATTTTCTAAGGATACAAGTTTTATGATCCATCTTGCAAAATTACTAACATTTGTGCTGAATTTTTTTGCAAAATACGAAGGACAATAGAAAAAAATATAGTGCAAGTATATTAAGAAATAGATCTACTTACCATCAATATGAATATAAGCATTAACATTAAAGTAAATCTCTCTTTGCTCTAATCATGACCATATACATAAGTATTGAGAAGGCAATACTAAAAATCTATATAAAAAAGGATATTTCTTTTTGTGAGGATATTCCCTAGGGGAGAAATCCTTTTGAGGAGTTCTTTGGCCTTTCTTTAGTTGTTTAGTCATTGTACCTGATGAGTTTATATCTGTACTTATTACAATTGTTAGCACCTCTCCTTCCATATCAAATTTCCACATGACTCCTTGGAATTGTTGCACCTCTCCTTCCATATCAAAAGCTTTACTATTTCATACCAAGCATGCTCAATATTATCACAATCCCTAAAAAACTATATACACTAGAGTAACAAGAGTGTCATTCTACCATTATTTTGCAATGGGCTATCTTTTGAGTAAAAATCTATCTTAAAGTTAACTATTCCTCACGTTAGCATATAATTTTATAGTTATTAAAATAAATTAAATGAATTGATCTTCTAGCATTGGTAATGACTCTCCAACCACATGAATGGCTATCTTTTTTATAAAGAATCTACAACTAACAACACATATTGAAAATATCGAACATATTTATGGTGATTTGGGGAGGTTACCTTCTTAACATCTTTTGATCAAGAGTTCACCATAACTTGTTCGTACTAAGTAGATTAGAAGGCATTAGAGATATATTGTTTTCCACTTCAATCATTCTTTTTGCATCTCCATATAAACAATAATTAAATATAGAGAAATTTTAAAAAACATGAACTTGAATGATCAAGAAAGCTTAAAATGTTTCCTTACATCTTAGTATCTCTATGGGCGTCCTTTAGAAAATTAAGTAAATAGCATTTCTTATCAAAGTAATTTATTACAATCAAGCTCCAATAGTCATATGATCATAATCTTGTAAAGAAGTATTCTTAAAAAAAAAGATATAACAATAAAGTACTTACTTTTCATGGTATGGAAATTATAGAAGTTCCATAGTTTCAAAATCAATTGGATTGAGCTAGTATTCAAGTCCACCTACATCAAGCTCATTTCTCTTATATTTAAAAAGGGAAATCATGTATAATGCACCTAAAGAAGAAGATAGTATATGAATGAACAATCAATACAATCAACTTATTTTTCTTAAGAAAAATATGTAAATATGTTATACCACAACCCAGTATGCAAAATAAAATCATTTACTTCTCTTCTTTTATCCTTAAGGATCTAAATACATTTTGAATAAACAACAATAGTATCCTTTCTATTGCCGAATAGAATGCACATGGAACCCTTAGAATAGAAATTTACTTCTCTTCTTTTATCCTTAATTATTTGAATACACTTTGATTAAAAAGCAATAGTATTCTTTTAATTTCCAATATCACCACATAAACAACAATGCACATGGAACCATGTGAATCAACACTTTGAAGTAGGTTAGAGAGCTTAGTTTCTAATGACCCTAGTTACTATACTTTCTTTTCTTTTGATTTTTTTCTCTTTTTCTTGCTCTAATTCTCCACTTGTTCTTTTGTAGATTTTATCATATTTTCAAAATGTCTTGTATCTTTTTCATGTGTGATATTGTTAATATCTAGGGCCTTCATCTACCTTTTTCTTCCTATGTGGTGGCATATTCAACATATTATATGTTTTTACATCTATAAGAGGGACTAGCTCAATAACCTTAGAAAATATATATCTCAATGTTCCTAGCATATATATCTAAAGATTTTAGAAGCTTAGAAGCTCTTGTGCATGAGTTGTAGTCTATCTAAAGACTAGATGGATCCCAAATGACTAATAGATGCATCAACTTTCTGAACCATTTGGAACTTTTAATTCCCTTTGTCTTTACCTATAAACCTTGTAGATCCACTTGAAGATATGGGGCTATTCAATCTTTGAGACCAAGGGCTTAATGTAGATGTAGTAATAGATGATGTTTCTAGTTCACTAAGGCTCCGTGATTCTTGCTTTTCTTTCTACACATAACTATCATCATCATCATCATCATCATCATTTGATGCATTACCACTAGATGTGTACCAACTGCTCCTCTTATAAAAAATAGCATCCTTGCTCACTCTGAACTCACCTACGATGACATGGCTATAACAATGATATCAATGATATCCTTTTTACTTTAAAGAGTATCCGATGAAAATATATATTTTAGCCTTTGGATCAAGCTTCTTTTGGAGCTCGTGTGGTACATGAACATATGTGATACAACCAAACACTTTCAAGTGTGATACATCTGGCTTCCTGCCTGTAAAGAATTCCTCAGGGATGATCTCATAAACTACAATTGTGGAAATTCTCTTTATAATATAGATAGCACTATGAATAGCTTCAAACCATATTTTGCATATTCTTTTCAGCCACAATCAGTGCCACTTTTGCAATATGCCTATGTTTTCTTTCTACAATCTTATTTTGATGTGGGTTATATCTCCAAGTAAATTGGTTTTTTATCCCATGAGACCTCAAGAAGGCACTAAATACATTAGAGAGATACTCTTCCCCTCCATTTCATCTCAAGCACTTGACTTCCAAGACTATTTCTGTTTTAACAGTAGACTTGAAAGTTTTGAAGTGCTCAAATATATCACCCTTTTCCTTCATGAAATATACCCACAACTTCCTTTAACAATTATGAATAAATGTGACAAAGTATTTTCTACCACTAAGAGATATGTATTTTGTACGTTGCCAAACATTTGTATGTACATCATTAAGTATATTTCTACTCACATCTCTCTGTCATTCGAAAAAGGTTGTCTTGTCTACTTATAAAACTGACATGCTTCACACACTTTGTGAAAATTTGCAATTCTGAAAGAAAACAACCCTATAACTAATCCTCTTGATTGCATTGATTTTAGTATTTGTACATTTACATGTCCAATAAATTTATGCCATATTTTAATGTCTACAACCACTCCTTTTTTAGCATACATAGTAACATTCATTGCGGGAATTCGAACATCTAAAGTGAACATGTTGTCAACTTTACTTCCTTTTACCACCAACCTATACTTATTATTAAATTCTTTACAAAATAATCTTTTGCATTAAATCAAACGTGCAACCCTCCCTCCACCATTTGGCCAAAATACACTAAATTGTTTGTAATTGATGGCACATGTAATATATTTGATAGACTCTTTGTCTAGCCATCATGGAAGAACAAGGAAATCTTTTCAATGTGTGAAACTAGGTGGCATGAATCATCACCCATTTGTACATAACTTGGATTTTGTAAGTCTTATATTTGTCCAAACCATTCAATATGATTGGTCATATGCGCAGCGTGGAAAGATGGTGGCCATCAAGATCGTGGACAAGAAGAAAGTGAAGAAGCTCCCACAATAAATTCTAGACCACTTACTATATAGGAAAAAAAAGAGAATTTGCTAATTAATTTTGCGCATAACTAGAAAAAATCACATATTACTAGATTTCCAATCTAGAAAAATAGTCTTGAATATACATATATTTCTCTAGCGAACTTACTATGTAGAAAGTTTATTATAATAAGTATCTACGCTGCACTATATATTTTGTATTGTACATTGAAACACTAAAATTAGTTATCACATAGAAAATATAGATATGAAAAATTCTAAACATGACATCATCTTTGGACTATATGCCCTCAAGAATTCCCACTCCTCCATTAAGACCTCCGCCCCTTCGTGAGACATTGTAGTCAAAGCTCCATGCAACCATCGTGTTGACATAAACCATGGCATCTCCTCCATACCCTCGGGATATCAAATTAGTCGATGGCACATACTACGTCAAAATTTAGATCGCGCTTTCTCTCGATCTTACCTAGCGATTTGGTACCTAGCGAGCCACATCTCCATAGAGGCATGGTACAACATATAAAAGCGATTAACCTTCTCCTCCATTGCAGCGTCCATTATTTTTTCTACCCCATTTCCAACCACCACATCTCCAGTCAGTCTATCATCGTCCTTCAGTGACCATAGCATTTTATTATCTGGATCCATCGTTGATAGCCATTGTGAAATATGTGCTAGCACCTCAAACACCAACCAACCTTCAGCCATGCTACCTTCTGGTCGAGCTCATTGTCGCACAAAGTTTTTTAGGGTTTTTATGAAGCATTCCAATAAGAATATCCATCACGTATGGAAAGATCTAGCAATCTTCACTTCATCTACAAGATGCACAAGAAGGTGGATTTGTATTGTGAGCATGCTGGTAGGCAGGTATTTCTCAAAGAGACAGACCGTCTCCTCTGCTCCCCATCTTGCGGATTTAATAGAGGACATCTTTATCTCCTTTTGTGAGATCCATTGCACCAAAGTCGACAACCTGTAAATGGCCCTGCGTATTTCTGGAGTAAGGCATCTTGCGATCACGATTAGTAGTACAAACTACCATAAATGAGAAAGCATTATGAACAATGGCTACACTCCAAATAGCAAAATGCGCATGCCAATTACAATCCATTCGTAGTACAAACTTGACATATCTTATGCCAGTCATGGGATTTTAGCCCTGATAATTGGTCATCTTTAGTAAATGCAGACCTGAGAGAATGCATCATACCCGTCGGAGTGCGGATAGACTTGACTATTGCTTCACAATGCGCTCTTCTTTAGTGGAAAAAACCCAAGGAGTGCGAGGTAGCTGCACACAACCATCAACACTTCAAGCGCCTCCATCTTGCCTACCTCCTTCAAATCCATTCGTACCCCTATAGTGTCTCTCTTTCCTGTGATTTGGTGGTTCCATAGCAAGCTG
Source organism: Lygodium microphyllum (assembly GCF_053477565.2). Lineage (NCBI taxonomy): Eukaryota > Viridiplantae > Streptophyta > Polypodiopsida > Schizaeales > Lygodiaceae > Lygodium > Lygodium microphyllum. Next base: position 36,841,344 of record NC_141143.1, read on the forward strand.
CCCACATTCTTGAAAATATGCATGGGATCCAACAAGTGGTTGATCTGTAAGTGGGTCCAATATGGCAACTCGTAGAAAACTGAGAACCATCACATTCTGTTTGGATGTGACTGTGCGTGGACCATTTTTAGCTCGTACTAGCTTGCGGCATTCATATCTGTTGGATTTCATCCAAGAATACCTTCCCTGAGTTCATGACCCTCTAACAAAAAAGCGGTGTGTCCTTGATATATCATCTTCTTCATGGTTCGTGACCTTCGGGTGTTTAACTATGGCCCGCACAATGAACATGCATGATAACTTGAGGTAACAAGACAGGTTCCAACACCTTTATCCAGTGAATACAAACTTGAACGAGATAAAATATAGATATTACCAATGAGAAGAGAAGCCTATTCATTGAGCACTCTCTGAATCCCAGAAAGTCATGCATCTTTCACATGAGAATGGCTCGAAAATTGGCAGACTGTCGACCATCACGCTTGCTCATATCTTGCACGGTGACCCCCTCCTCCCACAAAGTCTTAAGCTCATGACTAATGGACGAAGATATACGTCCATATTTTTGACTTTGTAGCGGCCGTGGACGAGTAAGCTAAGGATGAGATGTCCTTTCTTTGTAGAAAGCCATGGAGAGATATTGTAGTTGACAAGAACTATAGGCCACACACACTGTAAGAAGTTGAGCGCACACTGAATGGGTTCACGCCATCCATTGCAAGACCGAGCCAAAGATTCCTTGGCTCTCAGGCAAATCCTGGGAAGGTAGAGTCAATGTGGCTCCATGTGCGTGAATCCGTTGATATTCATTGAACTCCATTTTTGGATTATTCTGCGCATGCCATGTTGTCAAGCTCACCATGCAAGACGTAGGAAACATGTGGTTTATGTGGGCAATAAGCAAAAAGTGTCTAACAACTTTTTGAGGAATGGTTTGCCCTTGCAAGTCCTATCGATACTTGTGAGCACCACACTTTGGATATATCTCCATAGTCTCGTATTCTCCTCAAAACAGTATGTAATAATTGATACATGCATGGATATTGTTGTAGTGCATGCCAAGCTTTTGTAAAACATGTCGTGCATCATCAGGAGACTCAGGTATGATATTTGCAGGTGGTAATATATGATATTTCAGTAACCTGAAAAAGTTATAAAATACCTTGAAAAAGCACAAATGTTTTTAATGATAGTGCCGAAAAGAAATCAACGAAGCGTATATACAAGGTAGTTGAACAACTTGATCACACTCGCATCGCTCCACCTATATTTTGCTTGCACACTTAGGAGTTCAAGTCGTGTCTTCAGGCAAGATACTCGGTACCCGTCATATAATGGTATAGATGCTTCCTCTCTAAGCAGATCAGAAGTCTCGACATCAATGGGAATCAATGCATCGTTCATTGCCTCCATCTCAGGTTTCAAGATTGCAGGTAGGTCTGGAAGGTTGCCTGTCTCCTTTGGTATTGACGGTATAGATTGGGTAGTACCTGCCAAGTGGTGGATTGGCTCAGTCACTCCATCTATCGCACGCGCTCAAACTCTTCTAATTGGCCGCAAAGGGTACAATCCTCCTTGGGACGAGACGTCACCTCCTTGGATAGAAAATTTTCTAGCCACACCCAATCTTCTTGTATATGGTATTCAATTAGCTTGCGAGTACAATGCATGATTGATATTAGCTTTTCTTACTATTTGCTGAAAATCCAAGATTACCTGATTAATGATCTCAGATTGAAACTCGCTGAAGCGTCATACATCTTCTATAGACAATTGACGTTTTCCTCTAATTGCCAGCTTGCATTGAGAGCAAGGACATAGGACACGGTGATTAAGATATGCCTCGCGATCTTTGAACAACAAGACCTTCATCGTTTTCCATTTCATCTACGTTATGACAAACAATTTGTTTTTGTTATCATTCTTTTTTTCTTTCTTAAATTGTTTGAGAAGGGATTTTTTCTCTTGTAACTCAGCAAAAATTAACGTATGTAAAGTCTCCATCCACCCACCCACAGATTAACATATATATATCGGAGAGTTTTCCATCTCGTGGTATTGCACGGGACCTCGCCACCACTCTCTCTTTGTTTTCTATCCATTCATTATCTCCTCTCCTTCCATCTCTCTCTCTTTTTCTCTTTATTTATTATGTTGGATGTTTATTCTCTCTCTCTCGTTCCTTCTTTTTTTCTCTTCCTCCCCCTCTCTCATTTTCTTTAAGGATCACAGCTACGACTACGATGAAGACCACGACCACAACTACAACTACGACTACGACCACGTCGACTATGACCACGACCATGACCACAACTACGACTATGACTAGGACTAGGACTATGACTATGACTACAACTATGACCACAACTACGACTATGACTACAACCACGACCACGACCACGACCATGACCACGACCACAACCACGACCATGACCCCGACCACGACCATGACCAACGACCATGATTACGATGACCACGACCACGACCACGACCACGACCACAACTACAACTACAACCACGACCAAAACCACGACGACCACGACCACAACTACAACTTCAACCACGACCATGACCACGACGACCACGACCACAACTACAACTACGACCACGACCACGACCATGACTTCCACTATGACTACAATACAACTACGACGACCATGACCACGACTATGACTACGACCATGACCACGACTACGACTACCACTGCCACTACAACGACTACAACCACCACATCTACCACTATCATTATCACTACCACGACTACGACCACTATAATAAACAAGAAAAGAAGAAAAAAAAACAACAACAATAACTACTACTACTACTACTACTATAATAAACAAGAAAAGAAGAAAACACTACTACTACTACTACTATTACTACTACTACAACAAAAAACAAGAAAACTAAATAACAATAAATAAGAAAATAAAAAAAAACTACTACTATAACAAACAACAACAATTGATTTTCTTTTCTCTCTTCCTCTCCCTCTCTCATTTCCTCTCCTTCCCTCACCCTCTCCCTCTCTTTCTCTCTTTTCCTATCAAGTTTAATGTTTTTTCTCTCTCATTTTCTCTCTCTCCTCTTCCTCTCTCATTTCCTCTCCCTCCCTCACCCTCTCCCTCCCTTTCTCTCTTTCCCTATTATGTTTAGTGTATTTTATCTCTCCTCTCCCTCTCTCATTTCCTTTTCTCTCTTCCTCTCCCTCTCTCATTTCCTCTCCCTACCTCACCCTCACCCTCTCTTTCTCTCTTTCCCTAATAGGTTTAATGTTTTTTCTCTCTTTTTCTCTCTTTTTCTCTCTCCTCTCCCTCTCTCATTTTTTTCTCTTTCCTCCCCATTTCTCATTTCCTTTTCTCTCTTTCTCTCCCTCTCTCATTTCCTCTCCCTCCCTCACCCTCTCCCTCTCTTTCCCTATTAGGTTTAATGTTTTTTCTCTCTATTTCTCTCTCCTCTCCCTCTCTCGTTTTTTTTTCTCTCTCCTCCCCCTCTCTCATTTGCTTTTCTTTCTTTCTTTCCCTCCCTCATTTCCTCTCTCTCCCTCACCCTCTCCCTCTCTTTCTCTATTTCCCTATTAGGTATATGGGTTTTTTCTCTCTTTTTCTCTCTCCTCTCCCTTTGTCATTTTTTTCTCTCTCCTCACCCTGTCTCATTTCCTTTTCTCTCTTTCTCTCCCTCTCTTTTATACGCTCCCTTCCACACCCTCTCCCTCTCTTTCTCTATTTTCCCTATCAGGTTTAATGTTTTTTCTCTCTTTTTCTCTCTCCTCTCCCACTCTCATTTCCTTTTCTCTCCTCCTCTTCCTCCCTCACCCTCACCCTCACCCTCTCTTTCTCTTATTCCCTATTATGTTTAACATCTTTTCTCTCTTTTTCTCTCTCCTCTCCTTCTCTCATTTTCTCTCTTTCCTCTCCCTCTCTCATTTCTTCTCCTTCCCTCACCCTCACTCTCTCTTTCTCTCTTTCCCTTTTATGTTTAATGTTTTTTCTCTCTTTTCCTCTCCCTCCCCCTCTTTTTCTCTCTCCCTCCCTCTCCCTCATTATTTCCCTCTCTTTCTCTCTTTCAATGTTTCCCTCTCCCTCTCCCTCCCTCATTTCCTCTCCCTCCCCCTCCCATTTTCTCCCTCTCTCATTTCCTCTCCCTCTCTCAATACACACGAATTATACCAAAAACAAGTAAAAGAGATAGAGAAAACTCCCTCTCCCTCTCTCATTTTCTCTCCCTCCCCCTCTCTTTATCTCTTCCTTCCTCTCCCTTGTTCAAAGATGAGAGAGAGAGACAGGGAAATCTCCATATCCATGAGCCTTTAGGCTCTCATTGTGTTTTTCTTCATTATGCAGAATAATACTAAACCACACAATACAATGTAAAGGAAACTAGACTAACTAGATTGACTAACTCTAGTCAAGTCACTGACTAACTACTAACCCGACTTATTGAATGTAGTCACATGGATACATCTACACAAAGTAGCTGTCACAGATGTTGGTTACACACCAAAACAAACTGATGGGTGGAGCTTGATTTCTAACACTCCCCCTCAAGCTCAAACCAAAAACTCAAACCATCTGCATCACTCCAAGTAGCTGTCTAAAGTGAATGAACTTATCTTTACCAAGTGATTTGGTAAAGATGTCTGCTACTTGGTCTTCAGTCTTCACATGCTCCAAGTCAATCTGATCTGCTAAAACCATTTCCCTGATGAAATGGTAGTGAACCTCACTGTGTTTCGATCTTGCATAATAAACAGGATTACTTGCTAACATGACACTGCTTAAATTATCACAGTATAGCCTTACTTTGTTGTCCAAGTGTATTCCCAAGTCATTCAGCAAATTCTGTAACAACATAGCTTCACAGGCTGCTAAGGCCACACCACGATACTCTACTTCCGTACTAGACAGTGCAACTATAGGCTGTTTCTTACTCTGCCAATTGATCATGCTACTACCCAATCCAAATGCATAGCCGCTGGTTGACCTCCTGTCATAAGTGCAACTAGCCCAGTCAGCATCAGTATACCCCATCAAGTCAAGGGGTTTCCCATATGCATAAAACATCCCATGATCTGTGGTACTCTTTACATATCTCAGAATTCTCATGACTGCATCCAAGTGTGGTTTGCGAGGCTTCTGCATGAACTGACTGATTAGCCCCACAGCATATCTCAAGTCAAGTCTAGTGATCTTGAGATAGATCAAGCTGCCTACCATCTGTTTGTACATGGTAACATTCTCAATCTCTGTCCCAACATCAATCTGTAGCTTGACATTCTAGTCTAAAGGCGTATCCATAGGCTTGCAATTAGCCATACCATATTTCTGTAACATGTCCTGAGCATACTGCTTCTGTAGCAGCCATATGTCTTGAGGTGTAGAGACAACCTCAATCCCCAAAAAATATTTCAGCTCTCCTAGGTCCTTGACCTTAAACTCAGCCTATAAACATATCTTTACTTCAACAATCCTGCTTTCATCATCTCCTGTAATGATTAAGTCATCAACATAGACAACTAGGAATACATAACCATGATATGTCGTTTTCACAAACAAACTATGATCAGCATCACCCAATCGGAAACCATGTTGCTACAAATAACTGCTGATGCAAGCATTCCATGCTCTGGGTGCCTGTTTCAGCCCATATAATGTCTTTTTCAGTCGGCATACATGTGCTGGAAATTCTGGATGCACATAGCCTTGAAGCTGTTCCATGTAAACTTCTTCCTGTAACTCTCCATTTAGAAAGGCATTCTTTACGTCCATCTGCCATAGTTTCCAGCCTCTAGCTGCTGCCAAAGCAATCACAGTTCTAACTGTAGCCATATTTTCTACAGGGCTGAAAGTCTCCTCATAATCAAGACCATACTACTACGCATACCCTTTTGCAACTAGCCTGGCCTTGTATCTTTCCAATGATCCATCTGATTTACATTTTACCTTATACACCCACTTGTAGCCAATAGGTAATTTGCCCTTAGGCAACTGTACCAAATCCCATGTGCCATTTTCAGCCAAAGCTGAATATTCCTCATCCATAGCAGCACGCTAATCCTCATCTACAACAACTTCCTCATCAAAATTACTTGGTTCTCTAAAACCTGTTACTTTCATCATACAAGCATAATGACGGGCTGAATATCCAATGTAAGTGTATCTATCAATAGGTCGTCTGACCCTCTTTGATCTCCTGAGTTGTGGCTCACTATGAGCTTGCCTCTCATGAGGCCGCACATAACAACTCTGCCTAGCACCTCGCATCATAATAGATGGAATCCCCAATTCACTGTCTAAGCTGTCACTGCTAGATGACTCATAACCTGTAGTGAGTGGACTTGTTACATCTTCAAAATCCCTTTCTTTTCCCCTATTTGTTCTCCCCCTCACTAAAATATCCGTGTGAGTGGATGCACTAGTGTTACTACGCAATCGTCTTGTACAAGGACTCACTGTAGATGATACATCACCTGTTGGACCACTCATGGAAATACTCTCTGCAGGAGTATTTTTGGCATGACTCATACTGGGTGAGCCATCAGTAGGCACTGCAATAGGATTCCCATACCACAATGCTAACTCATCAAATATCACATCTCTCCTTATGAGTGTCTCATGAGTAGAAGGTACATAACACTTATAAGCTTTCCATTCTTGTGCATATCCCACAAACACACTCTTCATTGCCTTAGGATCCAATTTCTTCCTCTTTTCATCTCGTATATGCACATATGAAATGCTGCCAAATACTTTCAAGTGCGAAATATCAGGTTTATGACCATACAGCCTCTCATATGGAGTGACATCATGAATCCCTGCTGTAGGGGTTCGATTCAGTACATAGACAGCAGTCATCACTACTTCAGCCCAATAACCATTTGGTAGACATTTCTCATTCAGCATAGCTCTAGTTGATTCCATCAAGACCCTGTTTTTCCTCTCTACAACACCGTTTTGTTGCGGTGTATAGCTGTAAGTAAGCTGTCTTTTGATCCCATATTTAGCAAGATACCTGTCAAGGTAATTAGAGACATATTCACCTCCTCCATCTAATCTCAAACACGATATATAGCAACCCAACTCATTTTTTGCATGCTTCTTGAAGTCTTTGAATGCATCAAACACATCATTTTTATGCTTCAAAACATAAAGCCAAGTGTACCTGCTAAAGTCATCAATAAATGAGACATAATACCGTGCACCTCCAAATGAAGCATTATGTGAAGGACCCCAGACATCAGAGAGCACCAACTGTAAAGGCCTAGTGTTGTTTTTTACATGTCTCATGAAAGAAAATCGTGCCTGCTTCTCAAACTTACATGCAAGGCATACATGACCAAAGTCATTATACTACTTCCTTCTACTGCATAGATTTTAGCTTTTGTACATTGACATGACCAATCTGCTTGTGCCAAATCTCTACATCCCAAATGGCACTCTCATCATGAGTAAACATGGCTGCCTTAAGTCACGAAATGGCCACATCCAATGTAAACATCCTGCCATCCCTTCTGCCCTTGGAAATTAACTTGCAGCCATTTCCATACTCCTCAATGAAACATCCATCTTTGTTAAATCTCACTTGCAGATTTTGTTCTTCCATTTGACCCCAGACGAAAGATTCTTTGCTATGGTCGATACATGTAATACATCATGCAGGCCTTTCTTCTTGCCATCAGGCATCATGAGAGGAACAATCCCTTTATGCTTTATGTCATGTTGGGTGTCATCCCCAGTACATACATGACCATGTGTACCTGCAACCATCTCATCAAACCACTCTCCATGCGGTGTTATGTGGTTTGACACTCCAGAGTTAATGTACCATCTATTATCTCTATTATGTCTCGATGCATTTTTGGATACATGCTACATGGCAAAGAGTCTATCAACTTGCTCATCATGAGCACCACTGGAAGATGCATAGTGCCCATGCTGTCTGCCCTTTGCCTTCATATCTCCCTGCTTCTTGTAGCAATCCTTTGCAATGTGCCCATACCTGCCACAATAATGGCAATCCTTGTCCCTGTTGGACTGATCAGACGGCTGCCATGAACCACATCCACCACCTCTACCTCGAGGTAATCTCCCCCTACCTCTAAACTTTCCAGAACCATGCTGGCCTTGTGTATTTGCTCCATGCCAATTACCCTGCTGATGCTGCTATCCATAAGCATTACGAGTGTCACCACGACCTCGAAATGAACCATGACCTCTAAATCCTTTGCCACGTTGGCTAGAGTATAACACAGTGTCTCTACTCTGAGATACACTAGAACCTGTATTCAAACCAAGTTCGACCTCCTCATGCAGCAACAAAGCAACTAGCTCTTCCTAGGTAGGGGGATCTTCTCTAACAGAAATGGATGTGTCAAAATCTTTGTACTCTTTCCCTAATCCATTCAAGGCAACATCAATCATATCATCTTCTGATACACTTGAGCCAATGGTAGCAAGTTGATTAGCTATGGTCTTAGTCTCTGTGGTATATACATGGATGCTCCTGCCATTCCTATACATGTTGTTGAACTGCTGTTTCAACTGGATCTTTCGTACATGTGTCATGGTTCCATAATTTTTTATCAGTATGTCCCAAGTATCCTTTGGAGTCTCACATCCAGTGATTTGAATTACCATAGCATCAGATATACATAGAGAAAACCAATGGAGCACCTTGCATGCTCTCTCATTCCATAGCCTATGAGCTCTTTTCTATTCATTAGTTGGATTCGTTGCAGGCAACTCAGGAGCAGCCTCATCTCCTGTACATAGATCCCAATAAACCCTGCCAACTAGAAAGTTCTTCATTCTGAATTTCCATAATGCAAAGTTCTTGTTGTCTAACTTCTCTCCAACTATCTGAGTGATATTATCAGTCCCATGTGCATTAGCCATGATACAATAGACTGTTTGTCAAATGTTTAACTACCTGCAAACCAATAAATATGATTGACCAAGTTCAGTCCACAATAGTTTATGACACTTTTGTGCAACTAATTGTAGGAAAAACCCAGGGTATTTCAGCCCATTGATAACCCAAAAAAGTCCCAAAACAAATGGTCTAACCCGTAGGTAAAACAGTCAATACATATGCTATGTATTTGTTCAGTTTAAACTCCTGCAACCTCACTGCCACGAACCAAAGATGCAATATGAAAACTATAGATTGTGTATAACCAGTAACAATTTCAAGTCCAAAAACAACATGCATACATGTCATACATGTCCCAGAACTTCCTAGATAGCTACTAGTACATGTGTCAAGCCATACGTAGGCATAGAAGCACAAAACAGTGCATAACTAGCAAGTACAAGTGTCAACTAATTTGGTTACAGGTTGCAATCAACCAAAAATCAGCATAACAAGCTTTAAGTAGCTCCAAAGTGTCTTCAAATCATGTCATACATTTGCTCTAGTGTGATAGAGTCAATATATGACTATGCGGGTAACTCTAGGCTTCCTACCTTCAATGAGCCAAGTCATACATTACATTTACAGTCTATATTCATCCAAGAAGATAAACTTGCATTTGCTTCAGCTCCAAAACTTTAGCATTCAGTAATATCCAAAGCTCTCTTTGATCCTCTAAGAACTCAGCATACATATGTCACCTCATGTAGATGACGGGTGCCCAAGGTAGCATGTAATGCTTTCAGTGGAAAGTGATGCTTGTTGTCCACTATTTAATGACAGTTTCCAGCCTCTCAATGGCTTTCAAATCTGAGTATTCTGAGCAAAAAATCTCAGCTCCAAGACATTAGATCCAATGTATACATGCTTTGACACATTTTTGTACTTTAATAATGCCTTCTAAGTGTAACACAAAGCTCCTGTATGTCAATAATGACCAAATGCATCCTGTCCATTCATTTTCTCAGCAGTTCAGAACTGATTACAGGTCTGTGTCTGATTACTCCAGCTCATAATAGAGCTCCCACACAAGCATTTGCTTCTTGTACTCTTCAAGTACCTTCAAGAGCGAGCATTCATGCTTTATGGGTCTTGTTCATGTGCCCCATTTGATGTTTCACACATTGCAGTCCATTCTGCCCTACAGGCGCAGTTCACGCAGAATGAGTAGGGGTTGTTGCTATACATGATGACTAATATGAGCCTATACAAGGCTTGCATAGGCTCAATAAGGCCTTTCAAATGCTCCAACAAGTTCACCAACAACCTCGATCAATGGCTAGTCTCCTTCAACAATGCATACCTCTGTGTGACCAAATGGTAAAAATGACAATCAGTCCTCTTCTTTTTCCAGCCCTTCAGGTCAATCTTGAAGTCATATTATGCAATGCTCTACTTCACAGAGCCCACTCTTATGGATGCTCTGATACCATGTTCAAAGATGAGAGAGAGAGATAGGGAAAACTCCATATCCATGAGCCTTTAGGCTCTCATTGTATTTTTCTTCATTATGCAGAATAACACTAAACCACACAATACAATGTAAACTAAACTAGACTGACTAGACTAACTAACTCTAGTCAAGTCACTGACTAACTACTAACCCGACTTATTTAATGTAGTCACATGGAGACAGCTATACACAGTAGCTGTCACAGATGTCGGTTACACACCAAGACAAACTGACGGGTGGAGCTTGATTTATAGCATCCCTCCCTCTCCCTCTCCCTCTTCCTCTCCCTCTCTCATTTCCTCTCCCTCCCTCTCCTTCTCCCTCTCTTTCTCTCTCATTTCCTCTCCCTCTCTCAATACACACAAATTATATAAAAAACAAGTAAAAGAGAGAGAGAAAACTCCCTCTCCCTCTCTCATTTCCTCTTCCTTCCTCTCCCTCTCCCGCTCTTTCTCTCTCATTTCCTCTCCCTCTCTCAATACACACGAATTATACCTCATTTCTTCTCCCTCTCTCAATACACATGAATTATACCAAAAACAAGTAAAAGAGAGAGAGAAATCTCCCTCTCCCTCTCTCATTTTCTCTCCCTCTCCCTCCCCCTCCCCCTCCCCCTCTCCCTCTCCCTCTCCCTCTCCCTCTCTCATTTCCTCTCCCTCTCCCTCTCCCTCTCTCAATACATATGAATTATACCAAAAACAAGTAAAAGAGAGAGAGAAAACACAAAAGAAAAGAAAGAATGGACAATGCACTCATCGTAAAGGCTTGAAGAAGGGTTTGGCAGCTCCTCTTCGCGATGGCGGCTTCTCTTTGCCCTTTGTATACCTCCGCCTCTTCTTCACGAACCGCGGTGGTGACGGTGGCGGTGAGAAGCCTTCTTTCTCCTTCTTTCTCTCTTTCTCTCCGTCTCAGCAAGATGCTCGCTCTCCCCCTCGCTCTCTCTTTCGTAAATGTGTGAAAAATGACGTGCTCATGTTTCGGCCCACGTTTTTTTCCTCTGGGTATTGTTGCTATTTGCGATATAATATCGATACAAATAGCAACGTCGCTATTTCTCATCACTAATGGGCGTCACTATACCCTCATATCCTTGTAGTGTGAAACCCTGATAGGTCCGCGTCCTATAGTAGGGTGGTCCCAGAGAACTGGGAGGCTTCTCACAAGTTTTATCGTTCATTGACCCTTAGGTATGGTTAAGTTAGAACCCGATTCACGCCATTTTAAGGGATCGGAATGGGACTATGCCGTATGGGCAGAGAGGTTGTGCGGCACATGCCTCTCGTTTTCCATTCTCTTTGAACCAAGTGTGGTATGGATCAGCTTCGGATTAGGACGTATCTCTGTGTAAAGTAGAATGTCCAAAACCTGATGCTAAGGATGCTGTCAGGAGACCTTGATCCGTACAAACCCAGATTTCAGGTCAATCTAACCCCGAAAGATTCCATGGGAGTGTTGGGCCATGACACTTAGATTTGTTTCTCAATGGATCGCGAAAAGGTAATTGGACAACCGATAGGCAAGCACATTACAACTAGCCAGACCTCTAAGACACACAAGATACCCCCTCGAGGAAGTTACTATATCTATATCCTATACATCATGTGCGTTCAAGGCCTATTTATAAATATCCTTATTTTTGAGATTTTCATGAATAAAATATATATTTAAAAACACCTTAGTTTGAAGCCACGTGATGCACACATATTCATGAGTAACTTACCCGAGGATACCCGCTACGGCCCATGGCCAAGAGTATCTAAAGGACACACTATCTTAAACTCTAATATCGATCTTGCATTTGTAATAGAATACAATCCAACATTTTTCCTCTTCTACTCCTCAGAGGGAGATTCTACACACATTAGTATATTATACCATGTATCACATAAATAGGAGGCAACCTCCTGGCTAAGTGCCACGACTCCATTACAGCTCTCCTACATCTCAAGGATTGGCGGCTTTTGATGCGATGTTCCAACATAAAGAACAAATTTACAAGTTCTACTCTTTTGTATATCAAATGATCCAAGAGTTGATATTTTCTTGCTAAACTTACCCTAAGGAATCGCTCATCTATCCTACAGTCTAGGAGTCCTCACACACTCAATGTTGGTAATCTATTTAGGCAATCAAGTGCTATGCATCCAGGTTTTATACCATGTGGTATGCAAAATGTAGAAGTGTATGACCATTGCGTGAAACCATTTTATGATTAGAAATCAGCCACGTGGTGTGTAAAACAATCAGCCATGTGGTGTGTAAAACAATTATTTTCATCCTATGCATTAATGTGGCGTTGCTAAAGACGAGCACTGAGTTTCCTCATTCTATTAATCTCTTTAAATTTAGATTATTATCTTACAATCTCTTTTCACCTAACCGGTAAGGCTTTGCAAGATTGCATAGGTATAAGGTTCGTTTTTATGTCTTTTTCAATGTAGAAAGCAATAAAACCCCACTAAAATATACAAACAAGGATGAAATGAGACTAAATCCTCATGCCTCAACCTTGTCACACATCCACAAACATGGATCCTATTTTATCTTATTTATTTATTATAAGAAACCTAATTTTCTCCATTTATCTCTGTTTATTTCTTAAAAAATTATAAAAAATATAAATTCATAGCTCTCACCGATCAAGATTAATTAGCACCATTTATATGTATATATTTATTTCATGAAAACTCAAACACTCACTAAAACCCCTAATTTTCATGATTTTTAAAAAAATCACACTTTGCGGGTTTTACGTATTTTGAGAAAAAATTATTATGTCATCAAAATTTTTGGTTTTTTTCTTTCATTTTAGAGATAATTTAGTACGTCTTTACACTGCCTTACAAGTGGATATTTCATTTTTTTGGGAAAAAATGTACTCCAATTCGAGATCCGTCTAGACAGGTGGTTTTACAACATCAAAATCTATAAGCATGGCCTTTGTTGTGCACTTTTCGGCTCCCAAATCCAGTAGTTGCTTTATAATGCCAAACCTTGCGTAGATTAAATGGGAGGGCAAATGGACTCCGATTGATGAACCGAGACTTATGTTGGATTCCTGATGTTGAAATACATCTCAAAAAACTCTAGCTTGGCTATTCGCCACTATTTGATTTCTCGTGAAAATTTGATTTTTAGCACTTCCCATGCACTTTTTGCTCAAAAAATAGCCTCAAATGCTTCAAACACGGCTCAAAATTGGCTCCTAAAATCCAACTCTCATTAGCAACCACGGGATAGAGTGACTCACCCTATCAAATCCCATGAAAAATCATAAAGAACATCAAGCTTATATAAAACATATGATCAACAAAGCACAAAAAAGCTCTCACTGTACCCCCTAACAAAATCAATGTATGAAAATCCACAAGGGATAGGCCCAACATAACCTAACAAATATCCAAAGTGAGTCTCTAACCAGTTGCTTGAACATGGAGACTGGCTAAAAACTTATCAAAGAGGTCATCCTGGTGGTGGTCTGAGCTACCTACCTAACTTAGGACAACTCAACTAGGACCTAAACAAGGACTCCTATAGCCTAGTCATCATATTATTCTAGTAACACATTTTTCATTCAAGGTTGCACACTCAAGCATGTGGAGTTAGCTGAGCGTAGAGTGATCTAAGGAGAATAGGGCATGAGTCTCATATCCTAACTCCGTATCAAAGCACCTACCAAGCTCTCACGAGGTGGCACTTAATCCTTGGTTCTCATGCCTACTCGTGGATTTCATGCCTTGGTCTTGTAAAGGGTAGGATGAGAGCTGGTATGGGTTTTATTGTGTATATATTTGTATAAGCTTCATGCTCCTTGTGATTATGTTTATGTGCAGGTTTTTTCATGAGATTTGACAGGCTGAGTAATCCTATCCCATCGTCGCCAATAAGAGCTGGATTTTAGACCCAAAATGGACCCATGCTTGGAGCATTGGAGCCCGTTTTGGAGTCGAAAAGTGCCCGAGAGGCGTTAAAGAGCCAATTTTCATGAAAAAGCAAACAGTGGTGGATGGCTGGAGCTATAGTTTTCCTAGTTGCATTTTGACGTCACGAATCCAATGCAAGTCTCAGTTTGTCAATCGGAGGTCATTTGACCCCTCATTCAGTCCCCGCAGGGTTTGGCGTTCTAAAGTACCTATTGCATCCAAGAGCTATAAAGTATGCAACGGGGCCCAAGTTTATAGATTTTGACATCATGAAGTCAACCATTCAATCGAATCGTGAATTAGAGTCTATTTCCATCCCCAGACAGGCAAAAAATCTTTTTGTGGCATTGTAAAACTACTACTGCTACTGTTACTGCTACTGCTACTGCTATTGCTACTGTTACTGCTACTACTATTGCTACTGCTACTGCTACTGCTACTGCTACTGCTACTGCTACTGCTACTGCTACTGCTACTGCTACTGCTACTGCTACTGCTACTGCTACTGCTACTGCTACTACAAATAAGAAAATAAGGAAAAAAACAACAACTACTACTACTACAATCCGCAAGGCATGGATTAGTGGAGAGGGTTTATCTCTTTGAGAAAGTACGCGATGCTCACGATACAAACCCACCTCCTGTTGCATCTTGTAGATGAAGTAGAGATTGTGGGACTTGTCCATATGTGATGGATATTCTTCTTGGAGCACTTCATGAAAACCATGAAAGTATTTGTGTGACAACAAGATCAACTAGAAGGTAGCATGACTGAAGGTTGGTTAGTGTCTGAGGCGTTAGTGCATATTTCACAGTGACTACCAATGGTAAATTCAGACAATAGTATACTATGGTCACAAAAGGAGGATGATACACTGCTAGAGATATGGTTAAAAATGGGGTAGAAAAAAGGATGGATGTTGCAATGGAGGAGAAAGTCAATTGTTTTTGTATGTTGCACCATGTATCCATGGAGACATGGCTCACTAGGTATGAGCAAGCCCAAAATTATCATAAATATTCTATGTGCAATGGTTCAAAGTGGTATTGGAAGGAGTCGGGGCAACTATTTGACGAGGTCCATCTAGATTCTGAAAATAGATTTCGAAAAAAGATGAATGGATCTGCGTGACACGTTTTTCTTAATTTTATTAGGACATGGTACATGTCACAAATGTTGAATCTCTCTAATGTGATTTTGAACATGTAATTTTCTATCCAAACCCTCGACAACCTTGATGGTGGTATGTTGTGCCTTCAGCTCCTTGAAGTGTAAGAGTGTATGATGAAAGCAATGTTCTCAGCATAGATGAGGATACTATACAGATGGAGGGATCGATATTGCAAGGGGTGGAGGTCAAAGCATGTAGAGGAGGCATAATCGGATAATGATGACAAAAAGACAGAAGGCCAAGAATTCTTTGAGAATGAGGTAGAGTCATCCTTTTGTGGTGACATGTTTATCGATCTTACAATGTATGCGGAGTTGTGCAAGGACATGGTAGACCAACAATTGTCCTGGACATCATTAGGCCATTCCGTTAGATCTAAATCGGCATGCTCTAATGCTTCGGTTTCTAGTAGATGAGGTCGACACTCCATACTTGGGAGAGATAGAGGGAGTATTTCTACAGGATGCTACAAAGACATGGATGCAATAAGCATGTGGTCAGCTCAAGTTACAAGTGCTACTCCTTGCTCTCGTGCAGGTTCGAGAGAGGGTGGCTCAGGTGGTTGCTGTGGAGGCAGTGATGCAGTGTCTCCTTCTCGTCATTCTGGTGGATTTGCATCACCCGTAGGATTTGTCACACCTTTGAGGGCATCTACTCGAGTGACTCTTTCTCAGCCATCCACACGGGGCACCACTATCGGTGCTACTCTAAGAGATACCACCCTCATGGGTACACCAAATATACAGGAGTCCCCTGGTTGTTATGCCTAGGAGCGTGGTCATAGATGGGAGAGGACACATCTTAGACATACCCCAGAGGGGTATGGATATCTTCTAGAGATGACATGACGGGAGTCATGATCATGAATGATGAGGGGAGGAGGGTGATGGCGCATATAAGAGAGTTGTGCCAATAAGTTTTTTGGCACAATGTCTTGGACCATTGGAAGAACATACATGAGGGGAGCAAAGGACTACATAGTAGCATCCTTGAGGAGTTTCCAATTCCCACTACGATATAGAGGTTTTCCACATGCTAGATGATGGAGTGTAAGTGTGCATACATGTCACACAGACGATGGATGCAAGGCACTCAACAGTGGCACCTCAAAGCCGAAGTGGCTAGACACAGATGACTCACGCAGACTCAAGGAGGAGTCTATAGACTCTTTGGGACGTTGGAGACAGTAGCACGAGGTAGCGAGGGCATAATTGGCGAGAGGGATGGTCCATCATTTTGGGAGTGGTCGCCATAGGACTTATCTAGAGGACTTTGTAAGTTTTTCTTTTGTTCTTCTCACTTTCTTTTTTGCAATATCGCTTGTACTGACAATCATGTTTCTAACAATTGTATTTTGTTTTATTGTAATACTCCATTACAAACCATGATCCCACTAGCTAGAGACTCGATATGCAAAGAGGCATGGTCTCACTGCATTGATTAATAGACTATATTCACGCATTAGCCCAATAAGTTACTCATCTTTCTTGTCTGTATTTACTATATTTGCTAAAATGCATTATGCATGGTGGACTGATGTGTAGTTTTTTTCTTCTTGCAAAATCCATTCGATGGTTCTTGCATCGAGATGAGCTTTCAGATGGCGAGGATCTATAGCTTGCACTTGGATTCGTAGAGTGCACATCCTCTTTCTTTTTGGTCTTATGAATTATGCAACCATCTTCTATGTACTATGCTATTATCATCCTTTATATCTTGCCATGATTCTGTGAGCTTTAATGAGCAAGCTTGTATTTATTCTATGTTTCAATCTTGTGGGTTCTAGTATATTTTGCACTCATTTTGACAACCATTGTATACATAACATGTAATCCATTTGTAGAATGTAAATACAACACATAGTGCTACATGTGGCAGGATAGCTTACTGCTGTGCCACAATTTTTTTTTCTCTATAACCATCACTATTAGCATCACAAATTTAATGCACACGTCACTATTGGCATCACAATATGCATCGTAAACTGTCACTATTGATGTTAGTATGTGCATCCTTATTTATAGCATCCCCAAAGTGACACAAATATTGACGCCGATAGTGACGTCAATAGCAATAGTTCCATGGAGACACTAATACCAACACGTTTAGCCACAATGTGGAAAATTTTTTTAGTGAACATTTTCATCACTTTGAATGTAGGTATGAGGCTTGTATCTTGTAGTGATCCTCTCATCATCTTGCAATAAATCCTACTCTTTCATAGTCTTTTCTACCCTACAAATATAAAGCATGGAAGCTTTGTTCATTTCTTTAATCCTTTGGAATTTCACGAATGTGCTACTAATAATCCTATGAAGCTCAAAGTAAAAGTATCCTCATTGTAGCAATAGTAGGGGGGAGATTTCTTCTTTAGTATCATTGTAGTCTCGCATCACAATAGTACTTACTAGAAACCTAGCTCTTGAAATTCTATAGCATTGTCAAATAGTGGATAATCCCTCAATATATCTCTATTTCTTACATCATTGACATAGATTGTCATAAACTACAATGCTATTCTATTATCTTTGATATTGATTCTTGCACACAAAAAACCATCATCGAGAACTTTAGTCTCCATCCTTGTTGTACTAATAAATTATTAACCTAATATCTCTAGTTATAATGAAGAATTCTACATAAAGAAATGGTGATCATCCTATACATCTCATATATGGAAATGAATCCTACTTCACCTTTAGAGAGGCAACATATAGGTCTCCTACAAAACTGTTGGTTGTGTGTATCCCCTTTACATGGTCAACCTATGTAGGTCATCTTCCATTCTCATAAATACTTCTCACCATGACATTTATCTGTGAGCCATAGTCTATCAATGCAATACATGGATTTTTCATTTCACCTGATGTAAACTTGGCTTTGCTATTTAGGATCCTCTCTTCCAAGAACTTTTTAAGAGCCTTTCTGTATTGGGCTATTAGGGCCTCCTTCTCCACTCTTATACTAGGGGGCAATACTAGACTTATTTGAAGGCTTTGGCACCTAAAACCTTGGATCTAGCTCTTACTTCCCTAGATCCATCCAAAACCTAGTGCCCATCAATCACACCCCTAATCAAGCTAAGCCTCTTGTTAATGATTGTCCCTTCCTATCTTTTACACCCAAAAAAAGATTAGGATACTTATGACTTCTTTGGACTTCTTGTACTTTCTTGACTATAATATAAGTTAGCTCACCATGAAAAATCAAGAAATGAGAATCGTTGCCAAGCTAGAAATTCATGTTACGTAGGTGTACATGTATGGCATAGTAAGATAAATGGAGAGTATAGAATCCCCAAATCATTCCATATCCTCTAATAATCCTCTTTGATGTCCCTAGTTTTTTGTCATCTTCTTTTGTTTTGTCTTTCACTATTACATATGTATTTTGTTGCTTCAGAAAATAAGCATAAAGAGAATAGGAACTCATAGGGGAATCCCACCTAGTCTTCTCTCTAATACTCAAGCCTTCATCATTTAGCTCTATCTTTGGCATTTTACCCTTACCTATAGACTGCATGGCATGGGTAACTCTATTTACTTTCCTATATTAAAAATTAGAGATCTCTCTATTTGCAATCTATAGATAGCAACATCTATTGTTATATATGCATTTTTCACATTATAAGATCTTCAAGAATCTTCACCATACCTTCCTTCTTGAAGTTTGTAGAAAGGGGCATACCACTTTCTTTTTTATGAATCTTTCCATTCTTCCCAAAACTCACATTCTTTCTTAAAGTATCTCTATATGAATCATAATCTTTGTGGTCATGCTTTGTAATATCACACCATATGCAATGATGACCAAACTATCCTAACAAGGGTCTTCAAAGTAGAATTTTTCCATAAACCTTTAAGTTTAACAAATTTGATATCTAAATGTTCCATATTTTAGAGAAGTTCATCCATGAAGCTTAAGAGTCTTGATCTATAAATCTCGCATATTTTTTATAACTGCATCCATGACAGTGAGTTTCAAAGAACTTAAAAAAGGCATGGAAGATTGATGTCTAATCATTGGCTCTAACACCCGTGTTGACCAACCTAGCATAGTTCTAGGAATGAACAAAAACTCTCTTTCTCACTAGATTTGATAGAGCATCTAGTATGTCTTTCCATTCCCTCTTTATGCCTTGCTCTATAGTATCATTCCCTAATAGTTATATAGCTCTAGTTATAGGTGGTGAAGGGTCTACAACTGGTAAAAACAAAAGAGATTTTTCTTGAAGCAAATATAATTGCTCTACAATGTCCAATTGATCATACTTTATCTTAGACTCTCTTTGTAGCTCTGGAGTGAAGAGGCCCTTTCTGTAGGTTTATGAATCCACTCTAGAAATGTCAATGTGGTTATTATGTTTGTCTGTTCTATGAAATACCCTCTTTTAGGAATTTCTTAAAATTACCCCATGTATTTTCATAATTTGTGAAGATTGATTCTATGTGGCTTCAAATTAGATAAAAAACAACCTTGCTAAAATATATCGATAGTTGTCTACTAGTACATTGGCGAACTCTAGCTTCTTTTTGCATAGGAGCAAAGAAACCTAGAAATATTTCTACTATCCACTTTTTAATCTCCACAATCACTTGCACTACAACTTATAGACAAAATAGAGACATTTGAGGAAACAAAACTCTTCATGGAAACAATTTCCCCCGTCATCTTTCTATTCACATCAATATTAGTGATGTGATAAATTCATTAGCGATACAATAAATTCATCGCTATATACATCACTACTAGCATCACTATTTTCATCACTATTAGCATCCCTCTATAGCGATGCTAATAGCAATGTTGTAAAGTAAATTTTCGACACAAATAGTGATGATTATAGAGGGAAAAAATTTGGATGGCAGGACATGCATCCCGGAAACTCTTCTAGCTATATGCATTATATATTATTGTATAATGCATTTGCCAATGTCATGTACATATAATGTCTAAAAAATGTGCATAAAATTTTCTAAAGAAAATGAATTCTATGATTGCAAAAGGTAGATATAATCAATTCAAAAAGGTATTACACAAGGAGCTTTTTTATCACTTGCTTATGCCCCAAAATAAGAGCTTGTGACTGCAAAAGCTAGATATAATCAATTCGAAAAAGTATTACTTAAGGAGCTTTTCTATCATTTGCTCGAGAAAGAGCTTCACTTCAAATCTTCAAAGGCATTCCATGCCTTAGAAGAGGGTGTTGACCTGACCTCACCCTCAATCTCAATGGTGGGGATGTCTCAAAATCAAAAGAATCAAGCTCATCCTCCCCCTTCTCAAACTCCATCTCTTGAGCTATAACCTGTGATGTGAGGATTCATCTTTCTGACATATCCACATATCTTTGGCTTCTCTCTTATATCCTGAATCCATCATAATATTTCCTACCTTTGAATACATTTCCATTCTCCATCCTTCTCCCTTCACATAATACTCCATCACTTCTTCATATTCTTGGAGTCCTCGAGGTTGGTATTCTTCTAGATAGGGGTAGTCGATGTAGAAGTATTCTCCTTCTAGGTGGTAGTCGATGGGGAAAATATTCAGGATAATAGTATCAATGTGCTTGAGAAGGGTATTCGTTATAGGGGTATTCATCTTCAGGGTAGCCTTCTTGGTAGTAGTCTTCAGAGTAGTAGTCAAGGTAGTAACAATTGGTTCCTTATTATTGGGGACGAGGTGTTCCAAGATCTAGGCTAAACGCATCCTCTCCCTTTTCTTCCTCATCATCTTCATCTGACCTAAATACTTCATTTTTTTAATATTTTTCTTCTTTTCTTGGCTCGTTAGTTCTTTTTTTGTCGGCTTCACTCCATTTTTCAACTATGAAATTCTTTGGGCTCTTGTCTGCTTCAAGTGTGATTCAGCCTACTCTGTGGCTTCTTCGGATCTAGAGGTAGCCTTCCAATTCCACCTGAATATGATTTCTTCTTTTAGCTTTTCAATGCGGTCTCGAGCCATCTTCACTTGCCATAGCCTTTATGTGTGTGTGTTCTCTCTCTCTCTCTCTCTCTCTCTATTTTCCCTTCTTTTCTTTATTTTTCTCTCTCCCTCCCTACCTTTATTTCTCTTCCTCCCTCCCTCCCTCCCCCTTCCACTCTCCTCTCTCTCTCTCTCTCTCTCTCTCTCTCTCTCTCTCTCTCTCTCTATGAATCTCTTCATATAAACAATAAGAAAGAGAGAAGCGAAAAAAGAGAGAAGAGAGAATGAACTTACCTCAAAGCTTGAAGAATCATCCTTTTGTACTTCTCTCCTTCTTTTTCTTCTCCTTGACGGGTTCTCCTTCTCCTTTGCAGTTCTCTCCTCTCTTTTTATGGATGGCAATGGCAATGGTGGTGGTAGTGGCCTCTCTCTCTCTCTCTCTCTCTCAATCTCACTTGCTTTGATCTCTCTCCCTTATTCTCTCTACACATCTTTTCATCAACCAAAAGAAATAGAGAAGTAAAGAAAATAGAAAAACAAAGAGAGAATAGAGAATGCACTTACCTCAAAGCTCAAAGAAGCATCCCTTCATACTTCCCTCCTCTTTCTTCTCCTTCGTGAGTTCCTTCCTTCTTCTTTACACTTTTCTTCTCCGTCTTCGTGGATGGTGGTGATGGTGGTGGCCTCTCTCTCTCTCTCTCAACCTCCCTTGGTTTGAGCTCTTTCCCTCTCTCTTTTGCTCTCTCGCTCTTGCTTATTTAAAAACTTGTAAAATACCATGCTCAAGTCTCAATGCTTTTTTATGAAGCCTCTCTCTCTCCCCTTTTTTATTTCTTTCCATCCCTCTCTACTTTCCCCTCCCTTTGTCTTTCTATTTCTCTCTCTCCTTCCCTCACCACTCTCACTCAATGCATCTCATTGCAAAAAAATAAAAGAAATAAAATAAAAAGCTTCAAAAACAAAGATATTGAAAGCAATGTCTCCCCACCTCTCTTTATCTCTCCCTCCCCACTATCCATTTACTTTTTTTCTCTTTTCCTTCTTTCTCTCTCTTTTTTCTCCCTTCTCTCTCCCTTGTTGTTTCTCCAACTAATCCTGCTCTCTCCTTCCCTTCTTCTCTCATTTCTCTCTTTCTCTTTCTCTTTCTTCCCTTTCTCCCCTTTCTCCCATTCTTGCTCTCTTCATCTCCCTTCATTCTTCTCCCTCCCTCCCTCTCCTTCCATTGTTAACCTTAAATTGGAATGGTAGAAAAATAAAGGAAAAAGCACAAAAAGAACAGAAAGAGAGCAATGGCGTAGAGGCGGCCTCAAAAACTAAGCTGAGGCAAAAAAAGCAATTGTAAAGGAAAGGTACCTCAAAAACTCTAAAATCTCTTGTTAAAGAGCACCACGCTCGCTCCTGTTCCACTTGTAAAGGAATAGATGGGTATATGCATGAAGCAAGAAGAGGGAATTAGGAAAAGGGACCTTGCCACAATGCCCACTCATGTAACAAGGAATGGCACCCATGGGGTTTTTAGGGTTTGTATATATAAAGTTCAAAAAGTGAATGAAAGCTCATTCTTTGGTGTGTGGGTAACAAGAGTCCTCTCTTCTTCTCTTCATATCTTCTTGTTGCTAGTGTGTGTGCTCTTGAGGGAGAGAGTGAGCGTGTGCAAGTGAGGAATCAAGAGGATGAAGCTCTTCACCATCTCATATTCTCTTTTCCTCTATCTTCCCTTCCCTTCTCTTACCTTGTATGTGGCTATGGATAATGGAGCTTGGAGATAGAGGAGACTTGAGGATGCTTGAGCTACCATCTAGGATCGTGGGGCTACCGACTTGTGTGAGGGAGGAGACAACTCATTTTGGCATCAAGGTAAGCTCACTACACCCCAAAAGGATCGATGACGCATCGGCTAGGTGAGAGATAGCCATGAGATCTTGCTTGGAATGCTTGAAGCAATAAGCGGTCCATGGGTCTTGGTGGTTGAGCAAAAGCTCCAAAATTCGGGTTCCATTGCTGGGACAAATGTATTCAAGCTTGAGCCCTCGCACGCCTATCGAGCATCGAAGTAAGGGATTATCCCCAAACCAGAGCTTGAGGTAGGTAGGAAGTTTGGGTTTTTTCATCTTCGAAACAAGTAAGTATTTTGGGTTATTTTGTTGGTTTGATGATTGGAAAAGATGGAGACATCATTTCAGTTTTTTGCCTTCGACCGTTGTTGCATTTAGAGTAGGAAAGGATTAGAAAAGCGGATAGGAAAAGCATAGGGCTTGCTGCTAAAAAATAGGGTAAGATAGGGCACAAGTCATGCAAAAATGGGAAAAAAAGAGCACTTGGGATGTTAATGTCGGCAAGTGAGTGATTGGGGACACCGAAACCTTACCCAGCAAGGGATTTAAGAGCCAAGGGGACTGGGAAGAGATCATTTCATGTCCTGACATTGAGAGAGAGTGAGAGTATGCTTTGAGCATTGATTTGATTCGATCTTTCCATTGAGGAGCTCTCTGTACGATTTAGGTATATTAGAACCTGTTTGGTATGTATTTATTGTGATCTGGAAGGCGTCGTGCTCGGTGGTTGTGAGAATCGTTAAATTTGATGAAATCATTCCCGATGGGACCGTCGTTGCGCATGGCTTGGCCCATCCAAGTGTTGACGATTTTGGGCCGAGTCCTAGAATCGACCCTTGGCCCACTCAGCCAATCAGCCCTCGGCCCACTCATCCAATCGGCCCACTACACTCGGACGCCT
This sequence comes from Lygodium microphyllum, assembly GCF_053477565.2. Classification (NCBI taxonomy): domain Eukaryota; kingdom Viridiplantae; phylum Streptophyta; class Polypodiopsida; order Schizaeales; family Lygodiaceae; genus Lygodium; species Lygodium microphyllum. Next base: position 36,865,466 of record NC_141143.1, read on the forward strand.
TTCACTCGGCCCGTTTGAGTGAAGCATTTGGATCAACTTTGAAATTCAACCCTCAGTCCACCGACTCAGCCCAACCCCACTTGGACAAGTTGGCATTCCACCTGATCGAATATACCACTTGGCCCTCCGGCCATTAGCCTCGGCCCATTAGACTCGACCACTCAGTCTACAACATCATTCGGCCCTCGGTTCATTAGCCTTGATCCACTTGACCTTGACTCTCGGCCCTCGGTCCTCTTGACTCAGCCCTTGGCCCGTCTGAGTGAATTCACTCAGCCTACAACACCATTCGGCCCTCGGCCCTTACGAGTGACACACTCGACCCCTGCAACTTGGACGAATAATCTTAAGATGGACAAGATGGAGAGATGCGGGTCAACAAGCCTACTAAGGTCTAAAATGAAGTGAGAGGGTACGTATGCCATTTAGAAATTTGTTTTTTGCACTTACCCTTAATTTCTGCACCTGAAGTACACTTAAGGACAACAAAAGGCTTGGTTGAGCACAAGTGCACGGGAAAGAACACACACATTGAGGGGGGATAAATTGAGGATTGGATGCAATAAGTCAAGGAACTCACTTAAATAAGCACCTCAAGGAACCCACTAGTAGGAGAAGATCCCAAGACGTAGACGGGCAACCAAGGTATAGAGTAGGACCAAGCAAGCAGCATTAGAGAAGTGGATCTCGCCAGCTGATGCAACGTGATCAACAGCTTGGTAAAGCACGAGAATGTGATCATGTTAGAGGAAATCTCAGACCGCAGGCCGAACAAGGAGCTCGACTTAGGAGTTTTTCCAGAGGCAATCTAGCAACTAGTAAGCAGCTACGATGCGCACACTCGATATGTGCACTGCGATAGAATAGTAGAAGCCATCATAACAGACTTGGAGGAGGAACGAAAGCTAGCCCACAAGGCACTGCAAGATATAGTGAAATACAACCAGGATTAGCGAGCTAGGAGCTTAAGGTAAAACACAGAATTGCGCTAGGTACAATGGGTGCTGAACCTGGGAGGTGGGAATCAGATCGATCACGAGAGAGACCTGGAAGGAGACTTGACATTGAGTGAGCTTCCCATGAAGCGATTTCTCGATAACACCACACGAGAGCAAAGTGCTATAGCCCTAACGATATCATTACTAACAAGATTAAGAACAAACCAAGGTGCCTCTAAGGGCCAGTCTAGAATTCCAATCATTTGCAAAGGAACTCAACAAGTACCAGCCCCATGACGACCCATACAGCTTTGTAGAGCAATTCGAGCAAGTCTACGAGGCCAACGGCCTCACTAACTTGACTTAATGCTCTCAAGCATTCGCACTTTGCTTAGGTGACAAGGACAGGACTTGGTATACGAGTCTAGATGTCGGAGAACTAGTGGATTTTAACGGCCTGAAAGACCTCTTCATGAAGAGGTTATCCGAGCCTGGATACTCTAATAATCTACTAGTGAGGCTAATGAATGTCAAGCAAAACGAGAAAGAGGACATACGGAACTATGTCACCCACGTAAGGAGCCTCTTGAAGAGAATCCCAGTGGGCAAACGGCCTACCAAGAGAGCGGTATCCACCGTATTTATTTAGTGGAATATGGAGCGAGGAGCTGTATAAGGCCTTGGCAAGTAATTCAAGCTTGCAGCAAGACTCAATAGCTAGGGTGTTTGAAGAGGCCATCTGAGTTGATGACCAGCTAAAAGAGTGGAGCTCTAGGAGCTAAAATTCAAAAGAAACTAACTCACAATGTTTGGAGAAAGCATCAGCCTCAAGCGAATGATTAGGTCCAACAGACTAAGAGAAGGAAAAGGCCTCTAAGATAAACCAAGACTTGACTGAGGTGAAAATGGAGATAGCCAAACTGGAGGATATGTTGAGACGACCAACGCACCCACACGTACAATGCATGTATTGTGGCAGAAGCCACTTGTCGGCCGAGTGTTAAGACCCTAGGTCACAACCTTGCCCTAATTGGAGTAGATTTGGTCACGATGTTGCACACTGTAGATTACCAAGAAGAAGCCGTTACTCATAACCCTACGGCCAACCATACCTGGTGAGTAGACCCCAACAAATATTTGGAAGGGTGGCCCCATTAGCCCTTCCTGTGCCTAACGACGTTAAACCGGTTGTTCCTAGAATGGACATAAATCCTACAAGTATACCAAGACTGCCTGGTCTCTATGTGACTCATCCACCAAAAACTGACGCGCCAATCCATTATGTGGAGGAGCCAAATGAGGAAGAGATTTACGTATACCCATAGGTCTTGCACAACGATGAGGGCAACGTAGTCCTTATGGACTATCGGACAGTGCTGGTGATGGTGTTAGAAAGAGGCCCTGAACGAGAGCAACCAAATAAAGATAAGGAAGACCTAAGATGCCCAGAGTGTGGAACCACTGACCTCTTCATTGATTGTCCCAAGAGAAAACCCCTCTTAAGTTTAGCCAACGTGCCATCTGTCCCATTGGGACTGTTCGGCCTTGAGAATCTCGATGGGAAGGCCACACCTATCTCATTGCATGTCATGACCTGAGCATAGACAAAGCAGGCTGGCATATTGTTGCCAAGCCTGAGCAGCCTCGATGTAGCCTCAATCAGAAAGAATAGCCGTAAATGGAGAAAGAAGAAACTCGAAGCTAGGATCACGCCGAAAACCAAGATTACCACCACTCTACCTATGGGAAAGAAGGTTACTAATGCGGAGGCAGAAACCTTAGCCCCTAAGACGGCCAAAAGGGAAGTGCTAGGATAGGGGAGTACCCACGTACTAAGCGCCAACTAGAGAATATCAAGAAAGTAAAGGAATGGGTAAGAGAGGCCCAAGAGCACCTAAAAGATGTGGAGCCCATCCTAGAGGACGAGATCGAAGATCTCTCCAGCATAAGCACATCAGTCTCACCCCCTTGACCGAAAGTAAGAGATACAGCTGCGCCACAAGCGATACTGCTTAGGAAAAGCCTCAATGCTATAGGCCACTAAATCAATCACGGCCATTGGCCAAGACAATCCGAAATATGAGAAAGGCAAGTAATCAACGACCTCCTTACCACGTTGGTGACCACCCCTGTGACGATGAGCCTAGGAGACCTGCTTAGGTCGCATTCCACCCTATTGCAAGACTTGAAGCAGTGGGTTGAAGGATCACGAGAGCAAGCTGTCATAGACTTGTACAATTGTGACACAGAGACACAAATACCAAGCCTGATGCCGCACTCTATGCCTAAGTCCTTGCACGTTAATGCTTTCTAGGAAGGCACCGAGATGCATGCGGTACTACCTATCTTAGCCTTAGGCGACACAACTTGAAAGGGGATTGTAGACAAAGGAGCGAGGGTTAGTGTACAGAGCCACATAGTGCTTCAGACATGGGGAAACCCACTTGTGGTGGAGATCGCCAGGTTCAGTGTCACACTAGCAAACGGTATGAAAGTGAAACCATTTGAGGTACTTAAAAACTGATCGGTGAAGATCACAAGTGTCCAGTTCTCAATCGACTTTATAGTCATGAAGGGAGTGGACTACGACATCCTATTAGGCTGACCTTGGATGCACAATGCTAGAGTCATCAAGGGTTAGGGTAATGACTTAATCTTCATGAGCAATAGGATGGAAGCTAGGAGGGTAGAGATGGACACGTGAAAAACCTCACTAGTCCACTTGAATGCTATCTCTGAGATGCTTAAGGGTAACACTCAAGTCAAGAAGCCCTATGGGCCCTTGACCAAGTATATCCCATGCCCAAAGGATAAGCGAGACTGGATGCATGACCTTGCTACAATTAATGTGCCATTCTCAGATCATGAGGCATAAGAACAAGCCATCCAGATAGGTGGTAGGACAACAGACACACCCTCCACACCAATCTGTATGATGGCAAGAACCCTTTGTGGGTGACCTAAGCCTGCTGTCACGTTCCAAGTGCCAATTAACAAGAAGGAGCTCCAAGAGATTCTGAAGTATTTGATAGGCACACTAGCTGGCAATCGAGTAGCATCCTTCAAGCCACTCGAGTATCTGCTAGATGGACCTAGGTGGCAATGGACCAAGGTGCATGACTTAAACCTCATGTACAATTGGGCTCTTGTCTCTAACCAAAGAAAAGAGTTGTGACAAAACCTAGTGGACAATGAGCAGTTAGAAGAAGATGATTCTATGGACAAGTATGAAGACTTTCATTGCTTCAGTGAAGAAAGTAAGAGCAATATAGACATAGTGGAATACAACATTGAGGGACGAGAAATAGAAAAAATATGAGCGGACTCCAGCCCATAGAAAAAGGGTGCTTTTAAGATGGAATGAGGGGTCATGTGCATGGAATGTGACCGTGCATGGTTGGAACACACAGGAGCCATAGATTTCGAACGAGCAAGCCTAACCGGACCAGGTATAACACCAATGCTTAGAGCAGAGTCACCCTCTGAACTGCAACCGCTAGGAGAAACCACCTCTTCTAGCGAAAATGGTGAGTTCGATTCCGAGTCGAAAATGAGATCAGATAGTGACAAGGAGATACCTCAACCCATCCAAGACCAGAGGCACCAAGGGGGACCTACCCGTCCACTTGAGCCGTAGACAATTAAAGGAAGATAGGGAAAAACAACTGCGATACACAAACAGAGGAGCAAAGGAAGTTGCAGGATTTCCCAAGGAGATTTACGAAGTTTAAGAAGGGTGACAAGGTAGTGATCCTGTTGGGTGCCAAACGCCAAGGGCAAATGAGTGAACCCATCAAGGGACCAGCCAAGGTCAAGGAGGTGAACTTAGCACAGGAAGGGGAGGCACCTCGACCGGTCTTAATTGTTGATGACTTGACTAAGAAAGAGGAGAAAAGTCTTGTTTCTCTCTTACAAGAGTATGTAGATGCATTTGCTTGGTCCCTGGAGAAGCTTAAGGGGGTGGATCCGAGTGTAGTGACCCATAACATACCCATGACACCAAACGCAACACCGGTCAAGTAGCAACCATACTCGATGAATCCAAAACACGCTCATGGAGTCAAAGATGACAAGCTAATAAAAGTAGGATTCATCTACGAAATCGAGCACACTGACTAGGTGTCGCCCATAGTCATAGTAATCAAGAAGAACGAAAAGATTAGAGTGTGCGTCAATTACAAGAAGGTGAATGCTACCACTAAGAGAGACAATTACTCATTGCCAACCATACATCAAGCACATGCTTGAAAGAGTGGCGAGAAACAAGGCCTATAGCTTCTTAGCGACTTCTCTCGATACAATCAGGTGCAAGTGCATTCTTTCGACAAGCATAAGACTGCCTTCGCCACCAAATGGGGCATCTTTGCTTACATAGTCATGCCCTTCGGGTTCACTAATAACCCAGCCACCTTTCAATGCCTCATGTACACCATATTTAAAGACATGCTTTGCAAGGAATTGGAGGTCTTCACTATAAGAGAGTTCAATACTTCCTGGGCCATTCGGGGTACTATCGACGGTTTGTGCTAAACTATGCATTGATTGCCAGACCTTTGTACAAGCTATTGATCATTTTCAAATGGACTGAAGCACGTCAACGAGTGTAAAAGGAATTGAAAAAGGCTTTGACTATTTCACAGATATTACAAGCCCAGATTGGACCGTCACCTTCAAAATTCCTCGTGGGGGTAGTACTATGCCAACTTGGTGAACGCAACCTTGACTATCCAGTGAGCTTTGCTAGGAGACAACTCACTGAGACCGAAATGAACTACTCTACGATAGAGAGAGAATGCTTAGGCATGGTATTTGTGGTAAAAAAATTTTAGCATTATCTTTTGGCTATGCCTTTTACTTTCTTCGTGGACCATCACGCCTTGCTGTATCTAGTGAACAAACCTTGCGCTACAAGATGCATGGCTCGATGGCTCCTTATACTTTTAGAATTCCACTTGTCTGTGGTGGTATAGAAGGAAAAGCAGCACTACATGACTGACCACATATTACACATTTCCATAGGAGAGGCCGCTAGACAAGGCATTGCCGATGAATTGCTAGACGCCCATCTAATCAACCTTTCCAGTGAAAGAGATTTATTCAAGGTTGATCTAACACCATACTGGGCAGATGACATCGTCCACGTAGTGGTGCATGGACTATATGAGCGGCCAATAAAAAAGGCCCGCCGACTTAGGCGACTCATCCTCAAAATCCAGTCCTATCAATTGATAGTAGGCCAACTATATAGGTTAGGGCAAGACAGGTTACTGTGTAGATACATATGCGAGCATGAAATGCACGATGTGCTCACAAAGGTGCATACCGAAATCACTAGAGAACACTTTAGCGGTGACATGATAGCCTGCAAGGTGCTACAGTCTCAACTATGGTAAGCCATGCATTTTCGCAATGCAATGTAATTCATTATGCATTGTGAGAATTACATTGCATTGCGACGAGTATGAACGGAAAAAGGTATCGATTCACAAGGATCAAATGGAGTTAACCCCAATCATTGCACGACAATCCTTGAAAAAGTGGGCAATCGACTTCGTAGGACCCATTAGTCCTGCGGCATAGTATTTGTAGGCCAAATATATCATTGTGGCCACATACTACCTAACGAAATGGGCAGAAGAGAGAGCGACACGCAAAAATGACGCTCGAATGACTGCCAAGTTCTTATGGGAATAGGTAATCTCACAGTTTGGTTGCCCCATTGAACTAGTCAGTGAGACTAGCTGGGCATGCACTTCATCAATGAAGTGATAATGCATCGTCTATCCATCTTTCTTATCATCCATTGAAAATCCTCTCCATACTACCCTCAGGCAAACGGATAGGCAGAATCCACAAATAAGATCCTTGTAAATATCTTGACCAAAGTAGTCTCTGCTTCATGCAGCGACTAGGAAAACAAGCTAATGGCAACCTTGTGGGCTTATCGTATAGCTTATAAAATGGTTGTTGGCCAGACCCCCTTTAGGTTAACCTATGGGACTGAGGCAATTCTATCAGTAGAGTTCTTCGTCCCTAGCTTGAGAATAGCACTTCAAGAATGGTGGGAAGGGAAGGAGGCATGGACGCAATGCATGGTAGAGCTTGAACGCCTCTTAGAAACATGCCTTCTGGACACTCATGCGATCATATGAGAGAAGTCACGACACAAGAGCTGGTTTGACAAGCTTTTCAAACAGCGCGACTTTGAGCAGGATGACTTAGTGCTCCTGTACTCAATCAAAGGACACAAGCAAAAAATGAAGTTTAGAGGTCTTCGGCCTTTCAAGGTTCTTGTAATCAGCTGAATCAACAATGTTGAGCTTGAGACTCTAGACGGCAGAGCCATTGGCTTCTTTAATGGCAGTTGCATTAAGAAGTACTACCCTCCCATGCATCCACTGCATGAGCCACCAATGTTGGAATCCCCTGCCATGATACAAATTGCCACAATTATGGAAGTTAGTGATACGAACGAAGAAGCCATAGAACCTGCATACCTCCACATCACGGTCACTACCCAGCAAACATGTGTTTTCAATGCCTTAATCGACGAGGGAGCAGACTTCAATGTCTTAACTCACGATCATTGGACCTGACTTGATAAACCACCACTACATCCCACTAATACCCAATTAAATCCATATGGGGGCCACTCATATGCACTCCTTCCGGACTGCTATTGCTATCAAGTTTGAGACTATACCAATGATCTTTTACATGCTACCGAACACTAAAAACGTGGGCATAGAGTCACTGCTAGGGTGAACCTTAAAAAAGCAAACTCGCTGCAATATCAAACAATTTAATAATAAGTGTAGGTTTGTGGTAAAAGGAAGTAAAGTTGACAACATGTTCACTTTAGATGTTTGAATTCCCGCAATGAATGTTACTATGTATGCTAAAAAAGGAGTGGTTGTAGACATTAAAATATGGCATAAATTTATTGGACATGTAAATGTACAAAGACTAAAATCAATGCAATCAAAAGGATTAGTTATAGGGTTGTTTTCTTTTAGATGTGCAGAATTTCACAAAGTGTGTGAAGCATTTCTGTTTTATAAGTGGACAAGACAACCTTTTTCAAATGACAGAGAGATGTAAGTAGAAATGTACTTAATGATGTACATACAAATGTTTGGCAACCTACAAAATATGTATCTCTTGGTGGCAAAAAATACTTTGTCACATTTATTCATAATTGTTAAAGAAAGTTGTGGATATATTTCATGAAGGAAAAGGGTGATATATTTGAGCACTTCAAAACTTTCAAGTCTACTATTGAAATAGAAATAGTCTTGGAAGTCAAATGCTTGAGATGAAATGGAGGGGAAGAGTATCTCTCTAACGTATTTAGTGCCTTCTTGAGGTCTCATGGGATAAAAAGACAATTTACTTGGAGACATAACCCACATCAAAATAAGATTGTAGAAAGAAAACATATGCATATTGCAAAAGTGGCACTGATGGTGGCTAAAAAGAATATGCAAAATATTCTTGGCTTGAAGCTATTCATAGTGCTATCTATATTATAAAGAGAATTTCCACAATTGCAATTTATGAGATCACCCCTGAGGAATGCTTTACAGGCAGGAAGCCAAATGTATCACACTTGAAAGTGTTTGGTTGTATCACATATGTTCATGTACCACACAAGCTACAAAAGAAGCTTGATCCAAAGGCTAAAATATATATTTTCATCGGATAGTCTTTAAAGTAAAAAGGATACCATTGATATCATTGTTACAGCCATGTCATCGTAGGTGAGTTTAGATTGAGCAAGGATGCTATTTTTTATAAGATGAGCAGTTGGTACACATCTAGTGGTAATGCATCAAATGATGATGATGATGATGATGATGATAGAAATGTGTAGAAAGAAAAGCAAGAATCATGGAGCCTTAGTGAACTAGAAACATCATTTATTACTACATCTACACTAAGCTCTTGGTCTCAAGTTTGAATAGCCCCATATCTTCAAGTGGATATACAAGGTTTATAGATAAAGACAAAGGGAAGAAGAAAGTGTCAAATGGTTCAGAAAGTTGATGCATCTACTAGTCATTTGGGATTTGATGAATATTCTAGTGGTTTAGAGAGTTTGGATGATGAGCTTGCTATTCCTTTTGCCAAGATACCAAGTGTACAAAGAGCATATGATCAGGGTCCATTAACTGATCTAGTGGTATCCAAGTCTAGGAAGCTCAGATACTATGTTAAAATATTTGGTTTTGAAGATTATGCAGCTCACCATTATGATTATATGGTAAAGGTAGTTGATGATGTTAAGGCCACTTGTTTTCAGGATGCTTTTGGTCATGCTCATTGGGATGAAACAATGGATGAGGAGGTGGTTGCATTAGAATCCAATATGACTTGGGATTTGGTATCCTTTCCTAAGGGCAAGATAGCTATTAGTTGTAAGTGGTTTTACAAAATCAAGCACAACACAGATGGTTTGCTTAGCAAGTATATGGCTAGGCTAGTTGCAAAAGGGTATGCTCAAGCATCTGGCATAGATTTGGAAGAGACATTCAACCCAATTGCAAGGATGGAAACTTTTAGATCTATGATTGCTTTGGCAATAACCAAAGGTTGAAATTTGTAGTAAATAGAGGTCAAGAATGTCTTCTTGTATGGTGAATTGCGACAAGAGGTGATGGACCAAGTAGTAGGTTATGGGGATTTCGAGAATCTCACATATATATGCAAGTTAAAGAATGTGCTCTATGGGATGAGGCAAGCACCTAGAGCATGGTATGTCAAGATCGAACAGTATCTTGTCAATATTGGCTTTTATCTTTGTGATACTCACCACTCACTTTATGTGAGAAAGGGAGTTATGTGAGAAAGGGAGATTTATACTTAGTCATCATAGTCATCTATGTGGATAACTTGACTATTATAGGTAACAATGATAGTGGGATTGTAGAACTTAAGGATTTTTTGAAAAAAAAGATAGAGATAAAGGATCTGGGTGAGTTGAGGTACGTTCTTATTATTGAGACAATCAGTTGTGATAATGGTATATGGCTATTCCAAAGATAGTATGACTTGGATATGTTATCCATGTATGAGATGACAGTATGTAAGCCTCTTTTAGTATCATTGCAATAAAATGTGAAGTTGAGTATTGATTTTGGGAATGAGATAGAATACCTTACTATGCTCAAGAGGATAGTAGGTAGTCTAATTTACGTGACTATCACAAGGCCAGACTTGAGCTGCAGATTGGGCTGGTAGCATGTCAGACATAAGGTCTAACAATAGATTCATATTTTCCCTTGGTAGTGTAGCAGTTATATGGAGCAACAAAAAGAAATCAATAGTTGCTTTATCGAGTACAAAGGAAGAGTATAGAAGTGTTGTTATGGTAGCATGTGAGGTTGTATGGCTACAAAGTTATTGGGTTATTTGGATGTGTAGGGAGATGGTCGAGTTGTCATTCACTATGAGAACATGAGTAGCATATAGCTAGTTAGAAATTTAGTGTTCCATACTAGGACAAAACAAATTGACTTGGACTACCACTTTGTAAGAGAGAATGTACTTGCAAGAGAGATCTACTTAGTATACGTCAGCACATAAGATCAGATAGCTAATATTTTCACAAACGCATTGGTGTAGAGAAGCTTCAAAATTTTTGAAGTTTACTTAGAGAGGTAGAGATAGAGTTGAGCTTGAGGGGGAGTGTTGAAATGACAAGCTCAACATGTGTATCCATTGATGGAGTGCCTTGCTAGATGGGTCTATATGTCTACACTTAGCATGTTAGCAACTATTATGATCCTCACATGGCCAATGACTTATTACTTATTACCTTGAGTTTGTTGCACCTACCTATGACTAGCATAGTTATAGCACCAGTTACTTAGTATAGAAATCTATTACATGCACTCTCTAGAACATATATTTTATGGAAAACTATATCCTACATTATACCCTACCTCTTGTAGTTAGTTTTGGGTTGATGTTGGGACTATTTAAATACTATGCTTACTCTTTTCTTTGCAATTATCATGGCATCTGCTAGTGGGGATACTGCCATCTTTAACATAGACGAGTGAATGGCACCAACTTCAATTATTAGAAGACTTAGATTTGGCAAGTATTAGTGCCAAAGAAGCAAATCACATCATTGAAATGCAAAGATTAAAATGCAAGGATTTTGATGTACAGGCATGGGCTAATTTGGATGAACTATGCAAGTCCACTAACACCTTACTTTAAACTCCTATAAAGTAAAGTTCGTACCATCTAACTTACCTTTGATGAAGGTTAGTGAATGAGTTATCAATGTTTAAATTGTTGGTACAACATCACCACCATTGGATGCCCCAATACCACTACTTGATGCAATAGAAAATATTTCTTCTCCTCGCTATTGAAGCCCTTGACTCTCACATAATCTTCACTCCTCAAAGCCCCTTTGGCTTTGATACCATGTAGAAATTACACAACACAGCAGATAGAATCTAAGCCACGAGTATAGAACACACATAAAACATGAGAAGAATAGAGAATATATTAATTTCAAACAAATTGATACAAGGACGGATTTGTCAACATGTGTGCTTCCACTGTGAAGCTTAGATGGCAATCCAAACAAATGATATGAAAATAGCTATTAAACCCCAAAATAGGGGCCCTTGATAGATCCTGCTCCTTATAACTTGATGCATTGTGCCTCAAATTGCTAAGAGTATAACTATTGTATTTAACCCAAAGGCTAGATCCACAAGTATCACATTTTTTGCATCCTGTCACATAAACCTCATTTAACATATAAGTTAGGATGACCAATTCAATTTCTGTGCTCAAATATGAATTCTCCTCACAATGGGGGCCTTACAACTTAGAGCACCATGGATCATTGGTGGCACCTTACAAGGGCAGGGTATTGAGCATATCTAACAAAAGTTTAGTGCTCAACTTTATTTCCTCTCTCTTTTTTATCTCCTCATTCTGCCTTCTTTTCTTTAGCTCGCATCTACCTTTCTCCCTTTTTCTTTGCTATGGATATAGAAATCTAATCTTCAATAAGGTACCCAAACTCTCAAATCACGTCTAAATTGATATTTAATTCATTCCAAAATGATGGAATGTATTTTTCTACTATTATAAACAAATGTAATTGGATCACGATGCAATAAGTAAGGTATAGGAAAATACAAAGATGTGAGAGCTCTTTCATCTCTACTTAGAAGAAAATAATCAAATATTTTAGACTTGGAGCAAATAAGGATAATGTAAAAGAGATACTAGTACAATATGCATTTACGCATAGACTTATGTTTAGAATCTAGAACCTCAAGTCAAACTTGGTATTAGATTATATTATAACATGTTTTGTAGATGTCTACCCATATATTCTTGACAAATGGCAACCAAAAAATTCTATTATAGATATTAATAATATTATATATTGTCCTATTATAGAATAATTGCATAAAGGTAGGAGAAAAACACATCTTCTAGAGGATGGGGCATTCTTTAATGACAACTCTTATATTATTTCAATAGAACATTATCAATGTTGAGCGATATTCATCCATCCTTTGATTTACTTTTCAAGTTTTGAATGGTCTTTGTCAAGCCTAGCGACTAGTAAATGCTATAGATATAGAATATTTTCTAAGATCATATAGAGAGCATATTTGAAATGCAATATCTTAAAGAGGCTAAGCAAGATCACTTTCTTTATACCTATTATTATATTCATTGATTTTTATTCCAATGCTGAGTTAAGTATATTAAAGGCCATGTTCAAAGTGAAAAGACTAAGGTATGATCATGTCTTGCAATTGGTTGATGAAGGATGGGATACCAAGATAAGGTTAGATAACTAGTAAATACACCATATAATGTTTCTTGTAAATACATGATGGCTACTCAAAATTTTATCCTTAGCTTTTATTTAGTGTATATGGCATTATTTTGGTGGAAATCTAGTCTTAATGTTTGGTCTAATGAGTATGTTATTGATGGTGATATTCTTGAGAATGCTCTCAATATCTCTGGAAGACCTTGTCTCTTATAGTGATGCCATGTCATCCCCACAAAAGAAAAAATGGTAGGAGGCCATGGAAGCTGAGTATGAATCCTTATCTCTCTATTGCATCTTTACATATCTTCTCTCTCTAAATTTAAACATGATATTAGAGCTATCACCATCGACTACAACTAATTCCTTGAAGAAGATGATAAAAAATTATACCTATGTAGTATATATTCTATTCCTGATTCATGTTATTTTTATGCTTAAATTCAATGTATTGTGTATATTATGAGCATCTTATACTATGAATTTTCAGCATAGAAAAAGTTCACTCGATCATCATTGATCATCATTTAGATTGTAGATATGCCTTGCTTGGACACTCTAAAAGTTTATATTTGACAAACTCTTAAGAAAGCACCTTTCTCAAGAGAACAAGTTTTTATTATGTGTTATGACTCATAAGCTTTCTTCCTATTAAATCAGTGCTAGTCAATTTGGAGTTCTATGTCAAATGTTATGTCAATTCACGGAAACTTGACTTGAAACATGAAAACAAATAGGACATTAGCTTTTTGTTTGCAGATTTCTATGACATAGGTTTCATCATGATAACTCACTCTTCATTTTTACATTTTTGCTAAAATTAGCAAGATCATCATTTATTCTTGGTCGAAAAGTAAAGTGATAACATTTTGAGCATTGTTCAAATTTCTCGTCTATGTTGGACCGATTTCTTTCCTCACACGTTTTATCTATTTTGGGTCTCTTTATTCTTGCCCACATTTTGTCTATCTTGGGTCTCTTTCTTTTGGGGTATGCCTTTTAAACCAAACATCTTTCCTTATAGCATAACTCTGCGTACAATTTGTTGTGATGCACTTTCAACATTGTTTCCTACATGGTATGTAAACTCTGTGATCTCATATTGCATGTATGCTCTCAGCCAGCTATGTCAGATTCTATAATCATCAACATTTTTTCTTGTGGAAAATGTTCCATCCCTCACCTTCAAGAACAATGATCCTTGGGTGGAAAGTAAAGATGCTACTAATTCTTGAAGGCGATGACTTACATGATATTATTCTTGGTAATTATAAATGTCCACCTCAACCAATTGATGAGGTCATGATAATACCCTTGTAACTTATGGACCTATCTTTGACAAATGGAAAACTATTTATAATGAGTGGCTCAGATGAGACAAAGAAGCCATGTTAGTATATTCTTTCTACTCTTCAAGAATCTCTTATGCTTGTTGTATGTAATCTTTCAACCACACAAGCTATATGGGAGTATTTGATAGCAATTTTTTAGAAGAAATCTATTACAAAATCCTTTATCTTCATAATCAGCTCACTGAGTTACAATACAATATCCAAAATTCTATGACAGCACATATCAAATCATTGAAGAACATTATCAATTAGCTTGCTACTACTGGTGATGCTATTCCATGAAAACAAGTTGTAACAGAGCTTCTTCACATTGTCAAGGGTCCTGGTCATAATAATATTATTACCATATTATCTAAAAAGGATGGGATCAATTTTGATCTAGCTTATATATCTTTGATTGAATATTCACAATGACATGAATGACGACACACAAATCAACACATAGTTATAATCTCATAAGAGAATACATAGTCAGAACAAATCGACTTTACTTGCTCAAATGCATCCCTTTCCATGCTACACACGTAGGAGTCATCATGGTGGTAACTTCTCTCATCTCAAGTTTTCTAACAGACATTGTTCTTATTGCAATAGAAATGGTTACACTACATATGATTGTTGGGTAAAACCAAATGATGAACAACATGGTATTACAAATAAAGAACAATGTTTATCTAGAGATTATTTGCCTTGTGAGTACTGCAAAAAGAGTAATCATTCAATCCATCTATGTTTCAAGAGATGTGTTGATTCAGATTGAAATATAGCATATGTTGCTACACATGAAAACACTACTGAAGAAGTAAATTGTGTTAGTTATTCTATCTCTCCGAAAATGATACTTCATGTTTGTGATAGATCTCTTTTTATTATTGATTCTAATGCTATGATAAACATAACATATCAGTCCTAGTGGTTACCTAATTATCATTCTATTATTGTGAAGAAATTGGTTTATCTTGGTGATGACATAACGTGTCAAGTCAAAGGTATAGGTGATTTATATCTGGATACTCTTTCTTCAACAAGAATTGTACGTGGAGTTTTAGATGTCCTAGATCTACAAAGGAATCTTCTTTTAGCCACTACAAGACTTGTGGATATTGCTCTCTTTGTGGGTTTTGACCATACCAAGTATCGCATTGAGAAAGACTATCAAACAATAGCTGTTGCTCCTCGAAATGGTAATCTTTTTGAGTATCTTTAAATGAAGATGTTGAAAATGTTTTTATAACTCCTAGCAATCTTAACAACAAAATATGGCATTATCACTTTGTTCACTTTGTTTTTTCCAAGCTTGTAGATCTTGTGACCTTGTACAAGGTATGGAACTCAAAGCTCATCCTCATATGGGTATTTGTGACTTGATCTTATTCACACTAATATTTGTGAACATTTTCCTCCATCAAAATCTGAATATCGTTATTTCATGTTTATGTTTATTATCCAATTGATAATGAGCATGGTACTTGTCATATTTATGATGTTGATATTCTTGACAATGCTCTAAATATATGTGAAGACCATGTCTCTTATAGTGATGCCATGTAATCCCCACAAAAGAAACAATGGCAGGAAGCCATGGAAGCTGAGTTGGAATCTCTTCTCTCTCTATCGCATCTCTACATATCTTCTCTCTCTATATTTTAATAAATATTACAATCTTAAATGCTAGATCATCATGTACACTACGTCAAGTGATAATGGACTAATAAAATAAAGATATTGAATTGCCAAGCTCACTTGTGTTCACCTTAAGAATAAAAGGCTAAGTCTCTAGATGGTATTATATACATTAAAGTATATATTTGACTCCACTTCTTGAAGGGTAAACATTTTTGTTGAGATTTTTTGCAAAATATCAATGAGAATCAAGAAAAATATACGGTGTAAGGATATTAAGAAAGGGATATCTTTACTATGAATATGAACCATGTAACCAAAGCTGCAATCAAAGCTCCATGTAACCACCACATAAACATAGGCTGGGGCATCTCCTCCTCCATGCTCTCAAGATATCAAACTGGTAGATTACATGTACTAAGCGAGCCACTTCTCCATGGATGCATGATGCAACATAAAAACATAATTCACTTTCTCCTCCATCGTAGCATCTATCATTTTTTCTACTCCATTTTCAAGCACCACATCTCCAATCAATCTATCATCATCCTTTAGCAACCATAGCATACTACTGTCTCAATCCACCTTTGGCAGCTACTCTAAAATATGCACTTATGTGTCTGACACTAGCCAAAATTTAGCCACGATACCTTCTAGCCAAGTTCATTGTCGCACAAATCCCTTCATGGTTGTCATGAAGCGCTCCAAGTAGAATATCCATTGCGTAGTATGGACTGGCCCCGCAATCTCCACTTTATCTACGAGATGAAATAGGAGATGAGTTTGTATTGTGAAGATATTGATGGGTAGTTACTTCTCAAAGAGATAGACCATGTCCACCACTTCTTGCCTTGTAGATTCAATAGAGGATGTCTTGATTTCCTTCTATAATGTATTGCACTAAATTCAATAATCTATAAATCGCCTCGTGTATTTCTAGAGTTAGGCATCTTGCAATAATCACGATCAATAGTGAAAACTTCCACAAATAAAGAAGCATTATGAATACTGAGTAGATACTAAATAGGAAAAAATACAGGCTACTTGCAACCAAGGAGGTCAAGAAAAACCTGATATATTTTATGCGAATCATGGGATAACTTGTCATATTTAGGAGAAAGAGGACCTTAGGGAACACATCATACCCGTGAGGGTGCAAATAGACCTGATAATTTTCTTCACAATATGCTCTTCTTTAGTGGATAGACCCCAAGGAGCGTGTGGTAGTTGTAAGCGACCATCAATGCTTGACTATAGCCAAAGCACCTCTGTCTTGTCTACTTCCTTCAAATCCATTCATGCCCCTACATTCTGTCTCTTTCCTTTTATGTGGTCCCATAATAATATGCCCATATTGATCTTGAAAATATATGCATGGGATTCAACAAATGGTTGATCTGTAAGTGGGTTCAATATGGCAACTCATAGAAACTGAGAACCATTGCATTCCATTTGGATGTGACTCCTTGTGGATCATTTTCAACTCGTACCAACTTTGGGCATTCATTCGTGCTAGAGGTCATCCAAGAAAACCTTCCCTAAGTTCATGACTCTCTGGCATGAAAGTGGTATATCCTTGATATATCATATTCTTCATGGTTTGTGACCTTTGGGAGTCTAACTATGGCCCACACAATAGACATGTATGATAACCTAAGGTAATGAGACTTGTCACAACACCCTTATTTAGTCAACACACACTTGAATGAGCTATGTTAGATATCACTAAAACGAGAATGGAGAACACTTGCCTGAGCATACCCCGAATCAAGGAAAATCATGTATGGTCCATATGATAATGGATTGTATGTTGGATCACTGTCGACCATCATGCTTGCTCATGTCTTCCATAATGACCCTCTCCCCCCCACAAAACCTTAAGCTCATCGACTGATGGATGGCGGTGTCGTATTGCTGCGCATTCGAGGAGTGAAAACCACCCGAAAGTTGTGTGTGCGATTTGATACTTTGTGCATACTTAGTTGTTGTGATTGCATTTATTCTCTGCGTATGAGTATAGTAGCGAGCATGAAGGGTTGCTTTTAGTCTATGTTGAACAGGGTCAAGGAGAGAAGACATTACAACTATTCAAACAAATGCATGAGGAGGATATCTCTTTGGATAGTATCACACTTGTCTGTGCTTTAAAAGCTTGTGGCAACATGGTGGTTGTTGATAAAGGCCAGGAAGTCCATATGGAAATTGTAATGAAACATCTTGAAAATGACATTTTTACTGGCAACACTTTGGTTGACACGTATGCCAAATGTGGTTCCCTTTCCGAGGCGTTAAACATTTTTGACAGTCTGCCAGTCCTAGATGTTGCATCTTTTAATGCAATGATAAAAGGATGTGGCACAAATTTAGATGGTAACCTAGCCATAGATCTCTTCAAGTGTATGCAAGAAAAGGGATGTTGTCATGTTCACATGCTTGTTGGGTGCATGCAGTCATGCGAATTTGGCATGTGAGGGCCGATATATTTTCAAGTTGACGACAAATAATTACGGCATTACACTCACAGTAGATCACTATACTTGTTTGGTTGAACCTCAGAGGGAATTCTGGAAATGATGTCTTCCTCACCTTCTAAAGATATGTGGATAGGGGCTTTTTCTGGGACAGGGGAGCCGCGCTTTAGGGGAAAGGATCACGCTAATTTGAGGGAAAAGAGAAAGAAATACAGAAAAACAGGGGATCCATACTGGAGGATTTTCAGGAAAAAGCAGAGGGGGCACTGGTCTTTTTGTATGCGTTGGAGGAGGGAACGGAAAAGGAGATGGGGGAAGGACGTCGGCCTGCCTGCCTAGACGTCTCTGCGAGCATGCTGTATGACCTGATATCGTAACAGAAACTTACAAGAGAGAAAGAGGAATGCGGCCTTGAGCAGGGGCTTCGTCTTCGAGGCCCTCTGGAACGGATGGCTTCGATCATCCTTACAGAATGACAGTCGATAACAGATACAAGAAGGCGGCGGAGAAGAGAATTCAGCTGCAAAAGCTCTCACTTGCGCAGGCAGCTTTTCTCATTTTGAAAACAATTCCTGTGATATTGATAGCTATACATGGGGAGCATGTTCCAAACTCTACAATTACTGCTTGTGCATTTGGAGGGTTGGTAGTTTTGTCAAGGACTGTAGGTCTCAGGTGGAGCTCATCAAAATTTCAGTGACATTCTTGCTACTGCAGTGCCTATCACGAAAAAGTTGATGAACCCCAGGACCTGCATAACATGAAGCAGAAGTCCAAATAGAAAAGGAGTATGTGTAGCCGTCGACTCACCCAACTGACGTAGCATCAGGCCCAAATCCGGCTCGCATTGTCATCAACAGCAAAGGCTGTAACTGGCATCAAAGCCCTATATCCACATTGCCAGATTTGTACACACAGAAACAGATTTTGGCACCTGAGATGAAGAGAACAGGGGGATCGAAAGCACCCAGATGCAGACAGTACCTACCCCCTCAGCCATCCATATTTGAGGCTTCCTATTAGCATGTCGATTTCTATGTTCGGCCGAAGAGTAGAGCTAAATAGCACCCCAGACTATTATGTGTAGTGTAAACTCGTGTAATCAAAGAAGACTACCTTTTGGCGCGTTACCAAAGCAGAAAGATTTGGGTATGGAGGGATGAAACATGAATCAACTCTATTGTAGCTCATGAGGAGATATGTGTGAAGAAGAAGAACAACCTGTCCATAGAAGAGAAGAAAAACAGTCATCCTTGGGAGAATAACAACAGTAATTACAACTGAAACTTGAGCTTGGGAATTATGTTCTCTCATACGGTGTTAATAGATATGGCTTGAAAAGCTTTTGAATCGAAAAGCCCTCATCCAAATGTTGCAAAGCTTTCTTCTAATTCAGATGATGGCATGTCAATGCCTCATGAAGAGCCATCAGTTTTGTCTTTATTTAAGTACCATTAGTCCTTGAACCATACCATCAAACTAACTTGAAGAAAGAAGTCGTGCTGTCCAAATTTCCAGCTCACCGATTGCTATTTCTGCTTTTATGCCTGTGTATCATGATTGATGAGAAAACATGAGATTTCAAGGCAGATTCTAAGCTTTCCTTTGATCATCCATATTCCTCAGCAGAAATTATGTTTGTTCCTGATAAAGAGTGTCAAAAATCTGATTTATAAGCCATAATTGATGACTATCTCTGACAATTCAGAGGCTGCTCAAGTTTCTTCTTCTTGAAACAGTGTCTTGGGATCATTTTCTCATCTTGATTATTTACCTGTTTGATCTTCTATCCTGAAATTATTCAAAGTCCTCTGTGGTTGCGACTTTGCTTTCGAAACCCTTCGACATCTTTGGTGAACCCGACGTGAAAGCGTCGCAAAAATTTCAGGATGGGAGATACTTCAGCCTCTATTTCAGCTTCCTCTACAATTCCAGCTGCGTCTACTTCAGCTCCATCTATGACTGCTGCGTCAAGTACTTCAACGGAGGATCTAAAACAGATTTTGCAGAATATGTCCATGTATATGCAGCTCCAAAATCAGCAAACACAATTGTATATGCAGCAGCAACAACAATTGCATCAACAGCAGTTGTTTCAGCAAAGACAACTCTATTCGGAGCAGGAGAATGCAAACAGCGCGACTAAGGCTATTGAAGCAGTTGAGAGTGAGAAGAAGCTATTTGACGGGCGTAATGTTTCAGCATATTTGAAGACATATGAGATCAAGATGGGGTTTTTTGGAGTTCCTGCTGGACTTATGAGTAAGTACTTCCTTTGTCTTGTCACACCTGCTTTGAGGACAAAAGTGACTGATCTTTTTATTCAAAATACACATTGGCAAGATTTTAAGAAGGCCTTGAAAGAAGAATACTTCCTTGAAGACTTTGGTATGGCTACTCGACGGTCATTCTGAGAGTGGGTCTACATGCCAAACAAAGATCTCGCTGCTTTGGAGTTGATTTGAGAATTTGAGGAAAGGTATAGTCAACTTAATGCTATTGAACAAAGAGCATTGGATGTTGAAAAAGTTGAGCCTTTCTTGCAAGCTGCAGATCTTGCTCTTCAAGAAGAATTGGGTGAGCTTTTTGAAGATCGTACGAAGCCTATGGGTCTTAAAACTGATTGGCAGGATGCTCAGGATGCAGTCTCGACTTTGACCAAGAGGAGGATATGGAAGACTCGCTTACACAATGGTTCCATGACACCTACACCATCATCAGCTCCTATGCCTACTTCTATCCCTGTTATTTCTTCTCCTCCTCAGCCAGTTTCTTGGCCTATGCCAGTGCCTACTGTTTCTACTCCACCTATTCCTCCTGTTCCACGACCGATGCCTACACCTTCTGCTCCAAAACCATCCGCTCCATCGGTGCCTACTTCTCTTGATGACATAATCAAAGGCATCACAGATTTGACACTGGAGTCAGTCAAAGCAGAGTTGGTGGGTAAGTTGAAGGAGCAGTTTGCTTCGACTGCGCCTGCTACTTCTTCTAGTGCTCCTATTGCACCTAGGAGTGCTCCTAGTGCACCTAGGAGAGATCGGAGATGTATTTGGTGTGATAGTACGGAGCATCAGCATTGCAGGGATTGTGACTCTTTCCAGGATGCAAGGAGGCAGAATTTGGTATATTAGGGGCAAGATGGTAAGATTTGGTTGACTGAGACAGGAACTCCACTTGCTACCAACTTTGGTAAAGGTGGAATGAAGAAGTTAGTGGAGGACATGGCTGCGCGTACTTCTTATGTGATAGCTAGAGGTGATGCTTCTGCATATGGAGTACAGATTGAGAAGGGATCAGAGACTCAGTCCGCACTATGGACTTATGCTATGGAGACTGCAAACAAGGGGAAAATTCAGCAAACTGTTTTGACTAGCGCAAGCTCTAGCATCAGATCAGAGACAGGTTGGGACTCGCCTGTTGACAGGTATTCTATTTATGCTTATTTGGCTAAGTCTCATGGTGCAGATGTATTTGTTGAGGAGAAACGTAAGAGGGATGAAGAAAATCCAAGTGTAACTAAGAAGACTAGAGGTGAGTTTGTTACTCCACCTACTGTAGGACCGTCTTCAAGACCAGGGCCAGATCGACAAATGGAGGATGCTCAAAAGAGAGAAAAGAGGCAAGAGCCTAGAGAGAGAAAGCAGCCAGGATTCAGATTGATGTCCGATATTGAGACATCTACAGATATGAAGAAAATCTTTAATGATAAGATACTTGGCAGTGAGGTGACTTTCACTATTTCTGAGATTTTGGGCATCTCAAAAAGAGAGTTTCAGGATCAGTTTCAGGAGGTCCTGAAGAGGAAGAGACATGCATTGGCTACCACTGACACACAGGGAGTTTTGATTGGAGAGTTGGATGAGGATGATGATGAGGTTATGGTTGATAATGCTTCTGTTTTGCCTCAGGTAGAGAAGAGGGTTCAGCCTATGCATTATGCTGAAATTGATGAGCCTGTTTTGATACCGTGTAGTCACTTTTCGCGGAGCCATTGGGCTAGGGCAACTACAGAGACGATGGTAAAGGTTGGAGAGAAACAGGTGCCTTATGTTGCATTGGTTGATCATGGTTCAGAGATTAATCTCATAGTTCGTGGAGT
The DNA here is from genome assembly GCF_053477565.2 of Lygodium microphyllum. Classification (NCBI taxonomy): domain Eukaryota; kingdom Viridiplantae; phylum Streptophyta; class Polypodiopsida; order Schizaeales; family Lygodiaceae; genus Lygodium; species Lygodium microphyllum. Next base: position 36,887,773 of record NC_141143.1, read on the forward strand.
TTATGAGAGTAACAGATGGCCTATGGATGTAGAGCATGGGTGGCGTATGAGAGCCGCCAATAATACTGCAGGTGATTTATATGCTGCTTGCCCTAGTGTCAGGGTTTCTATTGGTGATGTAGAGAAGGATTTTCATTTCTTTGTGCAGGATTCATGCTCTTATCCCATAATTCTTGGACAGCCATTCATTACAGAGATGCGCATGGAAACAAAGGTCATGGATGATGGATCTGCTTATGCACGGATTCACAGTAAAGATGGTATGAGAGCAGTTCAGTTTATGACTGTATGTGTGAACCATGTTAGAAACAGGGATACTCTCAGAGATGCACCCTTACCCACTGTGAGGGATTCGGGTTTTCATTAGGTACCGCCGTTTCGCGAGACGACGGTGGTACAGAGGAGAGGAGATTGGAGTTCTCGCCTCCTGGCAGCAGCGGTGTTTTCTCCTCCGGTTATGTTGGGATTTCAGCAAACAGTTCAATGAGTTATCAGAAGACTTCTAGGTTGCCTAGAGCTGCATGTAGTATATATGCAGGAAGGAGAAAAATTTGAAAAATGCAGGAATTTTGGAGGATGATGAGCACATAGATGGGATGTATGACAGTGTGATTTGTGTAGATACGATGACAGAGATGGGAGATATGCTGAAAACTGATATGCTGAATTGTCATGGTAATGTATTAGTGCAGTCCCTAGACATGTTTCATGAAATTGCAGATTTTATGTCACAGATTGAGTCAGAGGTTGAGGTAACTCAGCAAAGAGTGTTGAGTGCTGAAGAAATTCAGCAAACAGAGTTTCCAGCTGGTTATGATCAGCTTTCAGATAGATAGAGGGCTGAAAAATTTCAGCCAACAGAGTTTACTGCTGAAATATTTCAGCATTCAGAGTTTGGGGCTGTTTCTATGCAGTCCATAGAGCAGAGGGCTGAGAATATTCAGCCATTGGAGTGCAGAATAGTTGATTTACAGCAAGGTTTATGTAATGCAGAAGAGCATAATGAAGCCAGGGTTGACACGAAATACAAAACTGTGGATAAGAAGGTGAAGCCGGTTGCTGTACCGCTTCCACCTGACAGTGATCAGCAAATAGAGAGGGCTGCTAAATAACAAATTTTGAGGAATCCGGAGCATATTGGTCATAAATTTTCAGCAGAGACTCTTGCTAAATTGAAAATTGGAAATGGTGATTTCTTGTTACCTATAGAGAAGCAATGCTTTCGGGATATGCTTGAGCATCATGGAAGGGGATTTGCTTTTGTCCCACATGAGATTGGATGTGTGAATCCTGATATTGTTGCTCCTATGGTCATTTTTACTATTCCTCATATCCCATGGAATCTTTGACCTATTCCAGTGCCTAAAGCACACTTGCCAAAGCTGATTGATATTGAATGAGAAAATCAGGATGGGAATCCTTGAGCCTTCATGTGCACCATACTCAAACAGGTGGTTTACAATTCCAAAGAAAAATGGTACTCTCCGATTTATTCAGGATATGCAGCCAGTGAACAGAGTTACTATCAGGAATGTTGGTATAGGTCCAGTTGTGGATGAGTTTGCAGAGGCATTTGCTGGTCGTGCCATCTATTCTTTGGGTGATTTGTATTCAGGATATGATTAGTTTCAGCTGGCTTTGGAAAGCAGGGACATAACCACCATGAGAACTCCTATTGGGCTTATCAGGATGTGTACCTTGCCTCAAGGTGCCACTAATTCTGTTGCGCATATGATGAATGCCATGCATAAGGTCCTTCGTGATTACATACCTCAGCTTACTATGCCTTTATTGGATGATGTGCCCATTAAGGGGTGTGCAGAAGAAGAGAAGAATGAGAGTCTAAATGAGCAGGGATGCAGATACTTTGTGGCTGATCATATTTTAGCATGTGAGAAGATTTTGGCCAGGTTCGAAGAAGTGAACTTGACACTTTCAGGGCAAAAATCTGTTTTTGGAGTGAATGAGGTTGTCATTGTTGGGCATATGTGTAGATATTATGGCAGGAAACCCTCACCTGATAAGGTGAATGCTATAGGCAAGATTGCAGAGTATTGTTCTACCACTTTTGAGGTACGGAGATTCATTGGTGCTTGCGTGTTTTATATGATTTGGATACCTCATTTTGCACGCATAGCAGATTGTTTGTATCAGCTGCTTCGAAAGGGGCAAAAATTTTATTGGGATGAGAGTCACACTAGAGCCATGCAGAAATTGAAGAAGTTATTGCAGAATGCTCCTACTCTCAGGAAAGCGGATTATAATTGTGATAGGCCTATTGCATTGACAGTTGACACTAGTCCAATTGGCATAGGTTGGGCTGTGGGTCAAGATGATGCAGATGGAAATAGGTATGCTATTCGGTTTGGGGCGAAAGTCCTAAACGAGAGACAGAGGAGATATCCGCAAATCAAGAGGGAGTTATTGGGGATTGTCACGGCTCTCAAATGTGACAAGGAGTACTTTATTGGAGCTTCAGTTGTGGTAGAGACAGATTGCTTGTCATTGATTGATATGATCACGAGTTGCTCTACTCCGGATATAGCCATGTTGAGATGGATTGCATACATCAAGTCATTAAATCCAGAATTTAAACACATAGAAGGGAAGGATAATCCAGCCGCAGATATGTTGTCTAGAGCCAGATATGATGATGAGGAGACTCTACTTGCAGAAGAGGATGATGCAGAAATTTCAGCCACTATGGTTGATCATGTTTGTCATGTCTATGATATTGTGGCTTTCACAGAAGAGCTCTATGTTGGAGATTGGTTGCAGATTGGCAGGTACCTTACTACACTAAGCAAAAGAGATGAATGGACAGATGAAGAGTTCAAGAAGATCAGAAGGAAAGCCTAAGGTTATTTTCTCAAGGACGGATTTCTTTGGAAGCATCCGAAGAAAAGAGGCGGATTACCTTTGCGGGTTGTCTGCGATAGAGAGACACAGTTACAGGTGATGAGGGAGTTTCATGAGAGTCCTTGGGCTGGTCATAGAGGAGTATGGGCTACTTATGAGAAAATCAAGGAGAAATATTGGTGGAAAGGCATGTATAGAGATGTTTCTCACTTTGTTGAGACTTGCAGAGACTGCCAGATGTATTCAGTAGTGCGTCATAGAGATGAGCTTCATCCGACCTATCCGCTATGCATTCATTATAAGTGGGTAGTTGATTTGGTTACCATGCCTATGGGTCTATGGCAGATGAGGTACATTGTTTTGGCTAGAGAGGATCTTTCTAATCATGTTGAGGGCAGATCTTTGAGAACGAAGACCACTAGTGCAGTGTGTAAGTTCTTATTGGAGGAAATTTTCTGCAGGTATGGTTGTGTGGGTAAGATCACTGCGGATCGTGGTGAATTGGATGCAGATGAAGCTAGGGAGTTTTTCTCTCAGCTAGGAATCAAGTTGGCTCTAACCACAGCATATAATCCAGAGGGAAATGGGAAGAGTGAAAGAGGGCATCCGCCGATAGTGAAAGCATTAGCCAAAGCATGCAAAGGACGGATTGGAGAATGGCCAAGACTTCTACCATTTGCTTTATGGGCTGATCATACGACTCATAGTGTTACCACAGGATATATGCCTGCAGAGTTGATGTATGGTCAGAAACCTGTTATGCCGATTGAGACTTGTGCTTTGACTTGGTCAGTTTTACCTTGGCAGGAGGATTTGACGAGAGAGGAGCTCTTAGCTCTTCAGATTCGACAGTTGGAGAGGAGACCTGAGGATATTCAGCTAGCTATTGACAGGTTGAAGGTTGCTAGACTAAGGAATAAGGACAGGTTTGAGAGCAGGCATCGCTTGCGGCCTAGAGCAATAGAAGAGGGAGATTGGGTATTGGTGTTTGATAGCAGTCTTGAAAATCACCATACTGCACTTCGGAAGATGGTGAAAAGATGGTTTGGGCCGTACATAGTCAGACATGTCTTTGATAATGCAACATATGAGCTGACAGAATTGGATGGAATAGTGATTAGAGTGCCTATTGCTGGAAAAAGAATTAAGATTTTCAAGAAAAGAGATGATGAGGATTATGCATTGGAAGAATTTTCAAGAGAAGAGCAACAACAAGAAACTCCAATGAAAGAGACAGATGATATGGCTGATAATCTTGTTGATCTACCGAAAATGCATAACGAAGAGATTGATTTGTTTGTGGATCTTAATGATAACGATCATGGGTACTTGGCACATCCGGAGGATGCGCAGGATTAGAGGGGGTGGATGTCGTATTGCTGCGCATTCGAGGAGTGAAAACCACCCGAAAGTTGTGTGTGCCATTTGATACTTTGTGCACACTTAGTTGTTGTGATTGCATTTATTCTCTGCGTATGAGTATAGTAGCGAGCATGAAGGGTTGCTTTTAGTCTATGTTGAACAGGGTCAAGGAGAGAAGACATTACAACTATTCAAACAAATGCATGAGGAGGATATCTCTTTGGATAGTATCACACTTGTCTGTGCTTTAAAAGCTTGTGGCAACATGGTGACTGTTGATAAAGGCTAGGAAGTCCATATGGAAATTGTAATGAAACATCTTGAAAATGACATTTTTATTGGCAACACTTTGGTTGACACGTATGCCAAATGTGGTTCCCTTTCCGAGGCGTTAAACATTTTTGACAGTCTGCCAGTCCAAGATGTTGCATCTTTTAATGCAATGATAAAAGGATGTGGCACAAATTTAGATGGTAACCTAGCCATAGATCTCTTCAAGTGTATGCAAGAAAAGGGATGTTGTCATGTTCACATGCTTGTTGGGTGCATGCAGTCATGCGAATTTGGCATGTGAGGGCCGATACATTTTCAAGTTGATGACAAATAATTACGGCATTACACTCACAGTAGATCACTATACTTGTTTGGTTGAACTTCAGAGGGAATTCTGGAAATGATGTCTTCCTCACCTTCTAAAGATATGTGGATAGGGGCTTTTTCTGGGACAGGGGAGCTGCGCTTTAGGGGAAAGGATCACGCTAATCTAAGGGAAAAGAGGAAGAAATACAGAAAAATAGGGGATCCATACTGGAGGATTTTCAGGAAAAAGCAGAGGGGGCACTGGTCTTTTTGTATGCATTGGAGGAGGGAACGGAAAAGGAGATGGGGGAAGGACGTCGGCCTGCCTGCCTAGACGTCTCTGCGAGCATGCTGTATGACCTGATATCGTAACAGAAACTTACAAGAGAGAAAGAGGAATGCGGCCTTGAGCAGGGGCTTCGTCTTCGAGGCCCTCTGGAATGGATGGATTCGATCATCCTTACAGAATGACAGTCGATAACAGATACAAGAAGGCGGCGGAGAAGAGAATTCAGCTGCAAAAGCTCTCACTTGCGCAAGCATCTTTTCTCATTCTGAAAACAATTCTTGTGATATTGATAGCTATACATGGGGAGCATGTTCCAAACTCTACAATTACTACTTGTGCATTTGGAGGGTTGGCAGTTTTGTCAAGGACTGTAGGTCTCAGGTGGAGCTCATGAAAATTTTAGTGACATTCTCGCTACTGCAGTGCCTATCACGAAAAAGTTGATGAACCCCAGGACCTGCATAACATGAAGCAGAAGTCCAAATAGAAAAGGAGTATGTGTAGCCGTTGATTCACCCAACTGACGTAGCATCAGGCCCAAATCCGGCTCGCATTGTCATCGACAGCAAAGGCTGTAACTGGCATCAAAGCCCTATATCCACATTGCCAGATTTGTACACACAAAAACAGATTTTGGCACCTAAGATGAAGAGAACAGGGGGATCGAAAGCACCCAGATGCAGACAGTACCTACCCCCTCAGCCATCCATATTTGAGGCTTCCTGTTAGCATGTCGATTTCTGTGTTTCGGCCGAAGAGTAGAGCTAAATAGCACCCCAGACTATTATGTGCAGTGTAAACTTGTGTAATCAAAGAAGACTACCTTTTGGCACGTTACCAAAGCAGAAAGATTTGGGTATGGAGGGATGAAACATGAATCAACTCTATTGTAGCTCATGAGGAGATATGTGTGAAGAAGAAAAACAACCTGTCCATAGAAGAGAAGAAAAACAGTCATCCTTGGGAGAATAACAACAGTAATTACAACTGAAACTTGAGCTTGGGAATTATGTTCTCTCATACGGTGTTAATAGATATGGCTTGAAAAGCTTTTGAATCGAAAAGCCCTCATCCAAATGTTGCAAAGCTTTCTTCTAATTCAGATGATGGCATGTCAATGCCTCATGAAGAGCCATCAGTTTTGTCTTGATTTAAGTACCATTAGTCCTTGAACCATACCATCAAACTAACTTGAAGAAAGAAGTCGTGCTGTCCAAATTTCCAGCTCACCGATTGCTATTTCTGCTTTTATGCCTATGTATCATGATTGATGAGAAAAAATGAGATTTCAAGGCAGATTCTAAGCTTTCCTTTGATCATCCATATTCCTCAGCAGAAATTATGTTTGTTCCTGATAAAGAGTGCCAGAAATCTGATTTATTAGCCATAATTGATGACTATCTCTGACAATTCAGAGGCTGCTCAAGTTTCTTCTTCTTGAAACAGTGTCTTGGGATCATTTTCTCATCTTGATTATTTACATGTTTGATCTTCTATCCTGAAATTATTCAAAGTCCTCTATGGTTGCGACTTTGCTTTCGAAACCCTTCGACAGCGGTAGACGTCCATGTTATTTACTTTGTAACACCTAAGAATAAGAAAAGCTAAGAATCTGTAGAAAGGAGGCGGAAGCTCCTCGGTGGAGCTCGTAGATGTAATGTGTGCCATGTCAATCGACACGAAGGAGAGGGAGGATCCCCCTCCCCTCCCCTATTTAAACAGAGGGGGGCAGCTGTCGTGAGGAAATGGGAGACGAAAGAAGAAAAGATGCCATGACGCCAATCTGAGTGTGAGAGGGGAAGGCCTTGAAAGAAGGGAGGACGGCCACGGAGCTGCTAAAAGAGGAAGCGATGTCGCCTCTACTGTCGGCCATGCCCAGCCGTCAGAACGTCGCCTTCGACGCGTTGGCTTTGATTACCCCCTCCTGCCACGTAAGAAGCTATAGAAGCTTTTCAGGGGAAGCTTCTAAGGGGGCTTTATAAGCCCCCTTTCCCCCCCCAAAAGAACTAAGGCCTTAAAGGTCTTATGACCCTACCCTCGAGTTTTAACCCTTAAGGCTCCCTTTCCCTTGGGCTTGAAACCCCTTTCTTCCCCACCCCCCTGTTTTAACCCCCTATAAGCCCCCCTTCCCTTGAGGCTTAAAAACCTTTCACCCCCCCCCCCCAATGTTTAAAGCATTATATGCCCCTTCCCATCGTTGGAACCCACCCTGCCTCGTGTTTTTAATTTTCCTTTAGCCCCCTTTCTTTTGGCTTTGGAATCATCCCCCCCCCCCCCCCCCCGTGTCCGTGTTTTAACCCTTAAGCCCTTCCCTTTGGGGCTTGAAACCCCCTCGTATTTAAAGTTCATAAGTCCCCTTCCTATGGGTTTTAGGTTTACCCCCTTCTCCCTCCGAGCTCGTCTTTAAAGGCCCTTAGGCCTTTTTCCTCATTCTGAATGGTATAGCCTTTAAAGGCTACTTTTTCCCCTTGAAAGTTCCTCCCTTAGGATTCTATAAGGCCATTTTCCCCAAGAAAAATTGTCCTTAGCCTTTCCTTTCCCTATGCAAAAATAACCCTTGAAGCTCTCCTGCACCTTGTTTCTTTTCCACACCTTTCTATTTCCCGTTCGTGCAAGTTTACAAAGGCCATTAAGCCTTCCCCATGGCTTCAATGGGTCTTAGTCGTGAGAAATTTTGAAGCACCCCCTTCCAAAATCCCTACTTCAACCTCTGTTGTTTCCACTCCAACGAACCCAGTCACTTCAAGAGGCAATGTCCCAATCTCAGCGGAGGACATCGTCAAATGCCTTTCCAAGGAGCAGGCTGTGGTCAAGGAACCACTAACCGTGGAAGAGAAAGAACCGCCTACATTGCCAATAAGCAAAGATGCGAAGAAGAAGAAGAGGAAGATCCGACTATGGAAGCGGAATTCGAAAGAGCGACAGTCCATGCCTCTTTACACAAGAAAGGGCCGAATTGCCAGTTCTCGGTGATTCAAACACCGTCAGACTATCAAGGTAAAGGTTTCAAAACCTTGATTGATTGTGGCAGTACACATTCCTTTATCTCACCAGCATGTGCAAAAAGTTTAGGAATAACCACAATAGAAGCACCTACCCTGCTTGTGGAATTGGAAAATGGTCGTGAGGTAACTAGTACCAGGCAAACTGCTAAGGTGGAATTCTTTCTGGGAGGAAATAAGACTTCAGTTAAATTCAGAGTCATGAATTTAGGTATCCATGAGTGTCTACTCGGGATGGATTGGCTTAAGCCCAACGACGCCCACATTCACTGTGGAAAGGGTCAAGTTTCCTTTCGAAACTCTTACTTTACCATTAACCAAACTTCTCAAGAAAGGAATTGTTTATCAATGGACTGAAACTCAGCAGAAATCTTTTGACTTACTGAAATGTGCATTAACCAATGTCCCTGTTCTACAGTTGCCTGACTTTAATAGACCATTCTTTCTAGTTGTGACTGATGCTAGCGGATCAGGAATAGGAGCCGTACTAATGCAAGACAATCATCCAATAGCATATTCTTGTTCTAAACTAAAACCCTCTGAGCTAAAATATTCCACCTATGACAAAGAATTATTAGCAGTTGTACAAGCATTAAGACAGTGGAAGCACTACTTAATGGGTTCAGAATTCATGATAAAGACCGACCAGCAAAGCATTAGACATTTACTTAGCCAACCCCAAATTTCTGACCGTCATATCAAATGGGCTTCCTTCATTCAAAGTTTTCATCCTATCATTCAATACCAACCTGGAAAAGAAAATGTAGTTGCTGATGCATTGAGTAGAAGACCTGCAATTCATAATATTTCTGTCATATCTTTTGATTCTTTGATTGCTATGAAAGATACATATCACCAGGATATTACTTTTCATTCTGATTGGCAAAAATTAGTTCAAAACAATTTCATTCCTGTTGATTCATTGTCATATAATGATGGATTTATGTTTTTTGAAAAGAGACTGTGTGTTACTATTTCATTCCGATCTTTTGTTTTGAATGAAATTCATTGTCACCCATATCAAGGTCATAGAGGTATCATATCTACATTACGCATGTTAACTGAAGATTTTTATTGGCCGCATATGGATGCAAATGTATCTAATTTCGTTTCTAAATGTTTGATTTGTCAAAGAGTAAAGAGACATCATGGTAAATAGTATGGATTACTAATGCCTTTGTCTATTCCATCTAAACCTTGGGAACATATTTCTATGGATTTCATTACTGGTTTACCAAATACTAAATCTAACCATGACATGATTTGGACAGTTGTAGATAGATTTAGTAAGCAAGCATATTTCATTCCATGTAAGAAAACTTTAACAGCATCACAAGCAGCACAATTATTTTTTAAAATTGTTTTTACTAACCATGGATTGCCAAAAGTGATTATTTCAGATCGTAATTCTAGATTTTGTAACAATTTTTGGATTACACTGTTTGCAAATCTAGGCACAAAGATTGATTTCTCATCTGCATTTCATCCAGAAACAAATGGACAAACAGAAGCCACAAACAGCACCATTTTAGATCTTTTACGTGCATATACTATTTCTAAACCTCAGACATGGGACACTCACTTGCATTTATTACAGTTTGCATATAACAATACACCGCACACATCTACAAAGAAAGCACCTTTTGAAGTCATTGATGGATATAGATTATCTACACCTGTTGCATCTTTGTCTAATAGAATTCAGAGTGCTGATGATATTGCTACTATGGATAATAGTATTTTTGATGAGGTTAAGGATATGATTGCTAAAGCCCAACAATCATATACCAAACAAGCCAACAAGAAAAGACAAGCCATGAATTTCAAAGTTAATGATTATTTTTGTCTAAGAATAGAAAAGCGTAGACTGCAAAGTGTAGATAGACATCCAGTTGTCAAATTAGCTCCTAGATTTTATGGACCATTTAGAATCATTCATAAGATTAATGATAATGCATTCAAGTTAGAATTACCATCTCATTGGAAAATTCATAATACATTTCACATTAGTTTATTGAGACCATTTAGAGGCCAATTACCTATCCACCTTGTTTATGAAAACCCACCTTTATTAGAGGAAGAGACTGAAATACTTGAACTAGAAGCCATTATAGACACTGACTACATGACCACTAGAACTGGCCGAAGGTATTCTAGATATCTAGTTAAATTTAAGAACCATCCTGTAGAGGAAGCACAATGGATGCACGCTAGAGACTTAAATGCTTTCCCCACTCTGTTAGCTCCACATTGAGCTAATAGCAATTGAGGTCAATTGCTATCCCACCCTGGGGGTATGATGCTAGGAGGCATATTCCACGGTGGATTCCGTGAGGTTTTACGGTGGATTCCGTAAACTTAGATGACCGGGGCTCATACACAAAGAGGATTCTTTCTGCGAGAAGTTGATGGGGACGCCTGTCCTTTTCGGGCGTTTCATTAATTTAGTGTGTACATGGGTGATTCCATAGCGGGTGATTCCGCAAAATGCATATTAAATTAATAAACGTTTATGAGTTTAGAGTGTGCACTTGTAATAAATTAAGGTTAGGATTTATTTCTAACCAATTGATTTATTTATGTAGCTGAAGACTGCTAGGTATTCACTTTTGTCAGTTTAATTGTATTATTTTACTAACGATTATGAATGCTTCAGTTGATGTGTAGAGATAGCAGTAGTGGTGGAGGAAAGCATTGGAGTCTAGCGAGTATTCGACCTTTGGATTATATTTTGATAGGCGCCACGCCTATATTTTGTTATGTCTATTGAGACATCGATTTTTGATTATTATTTTGTATGCGCCTATGCGCACGGATATGTTATTTCTATTTGGACATTGAGATTGGGCGTGCCAGACTCTATGGGCACCGTCCATTAGCTTTATTTCCTATTTTTGTAGAAAGCAAACTCAAAAGCTAAAATCTTGTCATATTTTTGTAAATTGGGCTATTATTGAGCATGAAGATTGAAATATACATAAAATACATGCTTTGTGAAGCGCTCACACAAGGCATGGGGGGAGATTGAACCCAATTGGTCTCTTGCTTCTTGTCGTTCATGCTTTTACATTGTTTTTTGTGCAAAAAGGTAGAGTTCATTGTTCTTGGGGACCTTCCGGGATTCACTACATGAGCATACTGCGACCGATCTGCGCACCAAACGTTGATCACCTTGTCCACTATTTTGGTGGGAAGAACTCTGCACAGGGTATTGGGGGTGAGGAAGTTGAAGATGAAGGGTTGCTTTGCCTGTTCCTGTCTCTTCCAAAGTATGAGCTTTGTATGAAAATTGGGGGGCATGTCATTTGGGCATGTGGCGGGAGGGGTACGGAGGGTTGGGCCATAGGATTAGCTCTTAATCTTTGTTTGGATTCTTCCACCATTTTCCTCCTCTTCTCCCTCAAGGTGGTTTTCATGTCCGTAGATGTGTTTGTTGGCTGCTCTTGCCCTTCATGATGAGGTTAAGGAGGTTGTGGAACCACCTCTTCTTCCAATCCTCCTAGGTCAACCTATAGTTCTGTCTCACTCCTTGGGTGCTCTTGCTGTTGCACCCCTTCTACGAACCTTAAGGCATCAATTTCTTGGGGGTTTAAGCCGGCTGATAGCAGATACCTACGGTGTTCCCCTGGGCTAAGCCCCTCTTCCATGGGTTGGGAGGGCATGTGTAGCCCTGCGTGTAGGGCTCTGCACGCTATGCTTAGTTTCTTTTTCACTGCCTCCATGTCTTCCCCTTCTTCCTCATGCGTGGTATCCATCAAGGTGTTTTGGAAGATTTTTTGCTGAGTATGGAAGGCCACTTGGGATGCGTCTGCTCTGCCTTCTGCTAGGATTTTCTCTTTCTCCACCAGAGCTAGGGGATGCACCAAGGTCTTCACCCTTTGATCATTTTGGCCTACCCATACTTCGGCCCTTTTCTTTATCTCTTCCATGCCTTGTCCCTGCCTTTGCACCAAGGCTGTGAGCCTCCGCTGCTAATCTTCCAACTCTCTTCCCATTCGCTCTTGTTATTCTCTTTGGAGGCTTAGCCTTTCAGTCATTGTTTCCATTTCTTGGTGGTGGTGCTCCTCTTCTTGTTTCCTCCCTTCCTCCCCTACGGTAAATTCGTTCATGCCCTGCTTGATCCACCCTATTTCCACTGTTAGATCCTTGTATTGCATGATCAATAGGTCATATTCTTTTTGCATCTTCTCGAGCTCTTGATTTTCATCTATGAGTTGTTGCCATCAGCTTTTCTCCTTTTCTTCATTGGTCTTCAGTTCCCTCTTCAGGTTGCGAATTTTCTTTTGATCTGCAGCCATTTGCTTTGTTTTTGGGAGCTGGAAGGCGGCTACCACTTCCCTTTCTACCTCCAGCTTGGCCACCACAATCCTCCCTTGCCCTTTCTAATTGTGAGAGTAGTTCATTGACATATTCATCATGATTTGTGTGTGATGTCATGCTGGTGGGGATTGGGGCGGTCGAGGCTTCCATTTTTTGGTGTTTTGGCTCTTGCTTGGATTCCGCATCCGTAGTTGGCCTTTTCTACCCGATAGCTATGGCCTCCCCGCTCCTTCCTTATGCTAGTTCCTTATTGATAAAGTATTGCATCCATGCCACAAAGCTTCCCATGTCGCTGTGCTGGCTAGGATGTTGGGGATGACAGTGGTGGCTTCACTGTCGAGTACCAAGGGGGTCGGGATCAGATGGAGGGGGCCTTACCCTTTCCCTCAATGACTGTGGACAACAAGGCTTCAAGTACTTGTGGCTTGAGCTAGGTCTATCTTCCCTAGGTAGGCTTAAGGTCCCTAGGCCATCGAGTCGGCTCTGTTGTTCTATCAACCGATGAGTTGCTTCAGCTATGTCTTCTTCCTCTTGTCTTCTCAACTCTGCCTCCTCTTCCCTAGCTCTTTTTCCTCTCTCTTCTTCTATTTTCCTTGCCTCCTCAGCCAACCTTTCAACTTCTTCCTTCTCTTTCTTTTTCCACTCCGTCACCTCTCTCATGGATTTCTTTTTCGCTCTTTCCATATCTTTTTCTTCCTTTTTTCCTATCCCCTTCTATTTCTTTCTCAAAGTTGCCTTCCGAGTGAACTCCTTTGCTTTTTCTTCATTCAGATTGAGCCTCCCGCTCCTTCTTCTCTGTTTTGCTTTCTATCTTATCACTTGATTGCTCCTTCTTTTGATGGGTCAGTGACCTCTCTGGGGTCTCATATGATCCTTTCCTTTCTTGTTGGGCCTCTTTCACAACCTCCTGGATGATGGCCATTAGTATGCTTCCATACCCAATGAAGGAGGCTTTCGAGGATAGTTTCTTCCTCTGTGTATTCTTAGATGAAGGGGATTCTCCACCTACTTGTTTGTTGCCCAAGGCTAGTGCTTTGGCCGCTTGGTCTATTGTTTTGTGCACATAGCCATTCCAATCCACCTCATCTAGGGTGCGATTTGCCAGATTCTCCAGCACAGGTACACTGATCTAGTGCATAAGGGAATTGTAGCGTTGGCTAGAGAAAAGAGTATGCACCAACTTTGCCTATAGGCAAATCTCAGCATCGGGGATGTCTTGCAAGATGATGCCATCGTTTGTTAAGACTTCTTCCCTATTCATCTTCTAACAGGGCATACACATCCCTTTTATGTTAGTGGTACCTACACTTGCTAAGCATTGTCCCCCCTTCCCATTGTCACCATTTTGCACTCTCAGTCGGGGTTCCATGTTCTCAAGAAATCCACACACTTTGTGTAGTTAGGTTCCTGTGCAAACTTTTGGAGGTACTTGTGGAGGTGGCATTGTTCCACTATCCTCCTTGCAGCGTGCAATGATTGGGGTTAACTCCATTTGATCCTTGTGAATCGGTACCTTTTTCTATTGATACTCGTTGCAATGCTTAACTAATTGCACAACGTTGCGAAAAAGCATGGCCCACCACAGTTGAGATTGCATCACCTTGCAGGCTATCGTGTCTCTGCTGAAGTGTCCTCCAGCAATTTTGTTGTGCACCTTTGTGAGCACATCGTGCATCTCATGCTCGCATATGCATCTACAGAGTAACCCGTCTTGCCCTAACCTATATAGTTGGCCTGCTATCAACTAATAGGGCTGGATTTTGAGGATGAGTCACCTAAGTCATGCCTTTTCTATTGGCCGCTAAGATAGTCCATGCTCTAGTATGTGGACGATGTCATCTGCCCAATATGGTGTTAGATCAACCTTGAATATATCTCTTTCACTGGAAAGGTTGATTAGATGGGCGTCTAGCAATTCATCAGCAATGCCTTATCTAGCGGCCTCTCCTGTGGAAATGCGTTACACGTGGTCTATCATGTAGTATTGCTTTCCCTTCCGTACCACCACGGACAAGTGGAATTCTAAAAGCAGAAGGAGCCATCGAGCCATGCGTCCTGTAGCGTAGGGTTTGTTCACTACATACAGCAAGGCATGATGGTCCATGAAGAAAGTAAAAGGCGTAGTCAAAAGATAATACCAAAACGTTTTTACCACAAATACCATGGCTAAGCCTTATTTCTCTATCTTTGAGTATTTCATTTCGGTCTTAGTGAGTTGTCTGCTAGCAAAGCTCACTGGATAGTCGAGGTTGTGTTCACCAAGTTGGCATAGTACTGCCCCACGATCAATTTTGAAGCATCAATATGTACCTAGAAGGTGATGGTCCAATCTAGGCTTGTAAGATTGGTGCAGTAGTCAAAGCCTTTTTCAATTCCTCATACACTCATTGACATGCTTCAGTCCATTTGAAAATGATCAATAGCTTGTACAAAGGTCTGGCAATCAATGCATAGTTCAACACAAACCGTCGATAGTACCCTGTATGGCCCAGGAAGTATTGAGCTCCCTTATAGTTAATTGGGGGCAAAAGATCAATAATAGCCATGACTTTTGAGAAGTCAGTGGCAATGCCATTCTTTGATACCAGGTGCTCTGGGATGCACCCATGTTTCACCCAAAACTGGCACTTTAAGGGGTTCAAGGAGAGACGATATAGGTGACACTGCTCAAAGATTGCTCAAAGTTTTCCTAAGTGTTCTCACCAAGTTGAGTGAATATAAAAGTCATCCACGAAGACCTCCAATTCCTTGCAAAGTATGTCTTTAAATATGATGTACTTGAGGCCTTGAAAGGTGGCTGGGGCATTAGTTAACCTGAAGGGCATGACTATGTAAGCAAAGACGCCCCATTCGGTGGCAAAGGCTGTCTTATGCTTGTCGGAAGGATGTACTTGCACCTGATTGTATCCAAAGAAGCCATCCAAGAAGCTATAGGCCTCATTTTCGGCCACTCTTTCAATCATGTGTTCGGTGTACCACAATAGGTAATTGTCTCTCTTAGTGGTAGCATTCACCTTCTTGTAATTGACACACACTCTAATATTTTCATTCTTCTTCATTACTATGACTATGGGCGACACCCAGTCTGGGTGCTTGATTTTGTAGATGAATCCTGCTTTCATCAACTTGTCAAGCTCCTCTTTGACTACATGAGCATGTTTTGGATTCATCGAGTATGGTTGCTGCTTGACCGGTGTTGTGTTTGGTGTCATGGGTATGTTATGGGTCACTACACTCAGATCCATCCCCTTAAGCTCCTCCAGGGACCAAGCAAACACGTCTACATACTCTAGTAAGAGAACAACAAGACTTGTCTCCTCTTCCTTAGTCAAGTCATCAACAATTAAGACCGGTCGAGGTGCCTCCCCTTCCTGTGCTAAGTTCACCTCTGTTGAGAGAGCGAGAGAGATACACAAGACATGCTCCCAAAGAATGATTCATATTGATGTAGAGTTAGTATATATAGGTGAGATCCAAGTCAAGTGAGAGATGATATATATAGTTGTAACATCCCCACTCAAACAAAGGTCTCTGGCTGCAAGTGAAAAAACCCTCGGGGAGAACAAGGGACAAACCCGAGCCCCTACACATACCTACGATACAAAAATGATTTACTATAAAGTTTTCTTGAATACAATGATACATGCCTCAATCAGTGAGACAAGAACTTGGAACAATACCAAGTGCATGTCTTAACAAACTAAAGGGAGCTTCACTAAGAGCTTTTGTGAAGATGTCTACAACCATATGATCACTGGGACAATGCTCCACCATAATGGAACCTTTCTTGACTTCATGTCGAACATAATGATAATGAATAGCAATATGCTTTGATTTACTATGTTGTATATAGTCTTTGGTAAGACTAATAGCACTTTGGTTGTCACATCGAAGAGATGTACTAGATGATGAAGGATGTCCCAAATCTGCAAGTAGTTGTCAAAGCCAAACTAGCTCGCGAGCTGCTAATGATGTAGCAACATATTAGGCCTTAGTTGTAGAAACTGCAACACATCATTGTTTCTTGCTAGACCAAGAAACCAAACATCCATTTACAAAGAAACAATTTCCACTTGTAGATCGCATGGATAAATGTGAACTTTTCCAATCAGCATCTGTATATCCAATAAGTTCAAGAGAAGTTGAAGAAGATAAAGAAGAATCCTCTCGATGATGATAAATAAGACCAAACTCCTTAGTACCCTTTAGGTACTTAAGAATATGTTTTGCAGCACTCCAATGAATAGTGGAAGGGAAAGAAAGATATTGTCCCAAAAATTTAGTTGCAAATAAAATATCTGGTCTTGTGTTTAAACCAATAAATTGGAGAAAACCAACAAGATTAGCAAAAGGTTGATGAATGGTTGATTCTTCATTGTGTGTTGTAGATGTACCCTTGGTAGAGCTCGAAAGAATGGGAGTGTTGCAGAGTGCGCATTTATCAACCCAAACTTCTTAATAATATCATTAATAAACTTTGTCTGGCAAAGAAGAAGAATGCCTTGTTGTCGGTGTCATTGAACTTGAATACCCAAACAAAAATGTATCTCACCAAGATCCACCATTTCAAATGTAGTCGATAAAAGATTCTTCATAGCATCCAAGAAAGCAATATTATTTGACATAAGAATAGTATCATCAACATATAGAGCAAGAATAATAAAACATTTGTCCTCCCTTTTGATGTAATGATTTGGGTCAACAAAACATGCAACAAAACCTTTAGATGTGAGAAACTGATCAATCTTAATATACCAAGCACGAGAGGCTTGCTTCAATCCATATAATGCACGAGGAAGTTGACATACAAGATGCTCCTTTCCTACAATCATAAAACCTTCACGTTATTTTCATGTGCCCAAGGACACTCGACATAAGTTGGATCCTCCAGGTTTGAAGGTTATTTTTCTTGGTTATTCAGATCATTCCAAAGGTTACAAATTTTATGACCCTGCTACTCAAAAGATTATCATTAGTCGTGATGCTATATTTGATGAGAAGACTATGGGTGGCACATGGTTGTCAGATGTTTCAGATGATACATAGTCTTTGCTTAGTGCATTTCCTTACTTTCTTTGTGAGTCTACTAATTCTAATGATCATAAACCTCCTTCACCTCCAAAGAAGATTGATGAAAATTTAGAGATATATGTCAATCTTCCTATTGAGATAGAGCATGGATTCTATTCTATTGAATATGATGTCTTTGATGATGCTATGTCTGTCCAAGAGGATCCAATATCATATATGGAAGCTATCAATTCGTCTCAAAGGGATAAATGGCAAGAAGCTATGCAATCTAAGTATGATTCCTTAATCTCCAAAGGT
This sequence comes from Lygodium microphyllum, assembly GCF_053477565.2. NCBI lineage: Eukaryota > Viridiplantae > Streptophyta > Polypodiopsida > Schizaeales > Lygodiaceae > Lygodium > Lygodium microphyllum. Next base: position 36,905,512 of record NC_141143.1, read on the forward strand.
ACATGGATTCTTACTGAACAACCTCCTTGACCTTGGCTGGTCCCTCGATGGGTTCACTTGTTTGCCCTTGGCATTTGGCACCCAACAGGATCACTACCTTGTCACCCTTCTTGAACTTTGTAAATCTCCTTAGGAGATCATGCAACTTCCTTTGCTCCTCCGTTTGTTCTATTTCTCATCCCTCAATGTCGTATTCCACTGTGTCTATGTCGCCCTTACTTTCGTCACTGAAGGAATGACACTCTTCATACTCGTTCGTAGAATCATCTTCGTCTGACTGCTCATTGTTTGCTAGGTTTTGTCACAACTCTTTTCTTTGGTCAGAGACAAGAGCCCAATTGTACATGAGGTTTAAGTCATGCACCTTGGTCCATTGCCACCTAGGTCCATCTAGTAGATCCTTAAGTGGCTTGAAGGATGCTGCTCGATTGTCAGCTAGTGTGCCTGTCAAATACTCTGGAATCTCTTGGAGTTCCTTCTTGTTAATTGGCACTTGGAATGCGACAAGCTTAGGTCACCCACAAAGGGTTCCTACCATCATACAGATTGGTGTGTAGGGTGTGTTTGTTGTCCTACCAACTATCTGGATGGCTTGTTCTTATGCCTCATGATCTGAGAATGGCACATTAATTGTAGCAAGGACGTGCATCCAGTCTCACTCATCCTTCAGGCATGGGATATACTTGGTCAAGGGTCCATAAGGCTTCTTGACCTGAGTGTTACCCTTAAGCATCGTGGAGATAGCATTCAAGTTGACTGGTGAGGTTTTCCACGTGTCCACCTCTACCCTCCCAGCTTCCGTTCTATTGCCCATGAAGATTAAGCCGTTACCCCGATCCTCGTTGACTCTAGCATTTCGCATCCATAATCAGTCTAATAGGATGTCGTAGTCCACTCCCTTCATGACTATAAAGTCGAATGAGAACTAGACACCTGCGATCTTCACCGGTCAGTTTTTAAGTATCTTGACTGGTTTCACTTTCATACCGTTTGCTAGTGTGACATTGAACCTGGTGGTCTCCACCACAGTCGTGTCTCCCCATGTCTGAGGCATTGTGTGGCTCTATACACTAACCCTCGCTCCTGTGTCTACAATCCCCTTTCGAGTTGTGTCACCTAGGGCTAAGACAGGTAGTACCGCATGCATCTCGGTGCCTTCCTAGAAAGCATTAATGTGCCAGGACTTAGGCATAGAGTACATCATCATGCTTGGTATTTGTGTCTCTGCATCACAATCGTGCAGGTCCACAGCAGCTTGCTCTCGTGATCCTTCAACCCACTGCATCAAGTCTTGCGATAGGGTGGAATGTGACCTAAGCAGGTCTCCTAGGCTCATCGTCACAGGAGTGGTCACCAGTGTGGTAAGGAGGTCATTGACTGCTTGCCTTTCTCATATTCCAGATTGTCTTGGCCAATGGCCGTGATGACTGATTTGGTAGCCTGTAGCGTCGAGGCTTTGCCTAAGCAATATCGCTTGTGGCGCAGTTTCATCTCTTGCTTTTGGTCAAGGGGATGAGATTGATGTGCTTATGCTGGAGAGATCTTTGATCTCATCCTCTAGGATGGGCTCCGCACCTTTTAGGTGCTCTTGGGCCTCTCTTACCCATTCATTCACTTTCTCGATAGTCTCTAGTTGGCGCTTAGGATGTGGGTACTCCCCTATCCTAGCACTTCCCTTTTGTCCGTCTTAGGGGCTGAGGTTTCTGCCTCTGCATCAGTAACCTTCTTTCCCATAGGTAGAGTGGTGGTAGTCTTGGTTTTTGGAGTGATCCTAGCTTCAAGTTTCTTCTTTCTCCGTCTATTGATCTTCTTTCTGATTGAGGCTGCATTGAGGTTGCTTAGACCTGGCAATGATATGCCAGTCTACTTTGTCTTTGCTTGGGTCATGACATGCAATGTGATAGGTGTGGCCTCCCCATTGAGATTCTCGACACTAAATAGCCCCAATGGGACAGATGGCACATTGGGTAAACTTAAGGGTGGTTTTCTCTTGGGACAATCAATGAAGAGGTGAGTGGTTCCACACTCTAGGCATCTTAGGTGTGCCTTATCTCTATTTGGTTGCTCTCATTCAGGGCAACGTGACGAGATGTGCCCTGCATGACCGTAAGTCCAACATATGATTGGATCCTGTGTCTGCTCTCCTAGGCCTCTACCTCGACCTCTTCCTAACACCATCACCAGCACTAGCCGATAGTCCATAAGGACTGCATTTCCCTCATCATCGTGCAAGACCTATGGGTATGTGTAAATCTCTTCCTCATTTGACTCCTCCACATAGTGGATTGGTGCGTCAATTGTTGGATGAGTCACGTAGGGACCAGGCGGTCTTGGTATACTTGTAGGATTTATGTCCATTCTAGGAACAATCAATTTAACGTCGTTAGGCACAAGAAGGGCTAATGGGGCAACCCTTCCAAAGATTTGTTGGGGTCTACTCGCTAGGTATGGTTGGCCGTAGGGTTGTGAGTAAGGGAGTCTTCTTGGTAATCTGCAGTGCGTAACATCATGACCAAATATACCGCAATTAGTGTAAGGTCCTGACCTAGGGTCTTGACACTCGACTGGCAAGTGGTTTCCACCACAATACACGCATTGTATGTGTGGGCGCGTTGGTCATCTCAACATATCCTCTAGTTTGTCTATCTCCATTTTCACCTTAGCCAAGTCTTGGTTTATCTCAGAGGCCTTTCCCTTGTCTTAGGGTGTTGGACCTAATCATTCACTTGAGGTTGATGCCCTTTCCAAAATTTGCGAGTTGGTTTCTTTTGAATTTCAGCTCTTGGAGCTCCACTCTTTCAGCTGGTCATCCACTCAGATGGCCTCTTCAAATACCCTAGCTATTGAGTCTTGCTGCAAGCTCGAATTACTTGCCAAGGCCTTATACAACTCCTTGCTCCATATTCCACTAAATAAATACAGTGGACACCGCTCTCTTGGTAGGCCGTTCGCCCATGGGGATTCTCTTAAAGAGGCTCCTTATGTGGGTGACATAGTCGTGTATGTCCTCTCTCTCATTCTGCTTGACATTCATTAGTCTCACTAGTAGATTGTTAGAGTATCCGGGCTCGGATAACCTCTTGATGAAGAGGTCTTTGAGGCCCTCAAAATCCACTAGTTCTCCCACATCTAGACTCCTATACCACGTCCTATCCTTGTTGCCAAAGCAAAGCGCGAATGCTTGAGAGCATTGAGTCAAGTCGGTGAGGCCGTTGGCCTCGCAGACTTGCTCAAATTGCTCTACAAAGTTGTATGGGTCATCGTGGTGTTGATACTTGTCGAGTTCCTTTGCAACGATTGGGATTCTAGACTGGCCCTTAGAGCCTTGGTTTGTTCCTAATCTTGTTAGTAATGAGGTTGCTAGGGCTGCAACACTTTGCTCTCATGTGGTGTTATCGAGCAATCGCTTCATGAGAAGCTCACTCAATGTCAAGTCTCCTTCTAGGGCTCGCTCGTTGTATTTCACTATGCCTTGCGATGCCTTGTGGGCTACCTTCCATTCCTCCTCCAAGTCTGTTATGATGGCTTCTACTATTCTACCACAGTGCTTATATTGAGTGTGTGTATCGTAGCTGCTTACCAGCTGCTAGATTTCCTCTGGAAAAACTCCTAATTCGAGCTCCTTGTTCAGCCTACGGTTTGCGATTTCCTGTCCTATGATCGCATTCTTGTCCTTCACCAAGCTATTGATCACGTTGCATGAGCTGGCGAGATCCACTTCTCTAATGCTGCTTGCTTGGTCCTACTCTATACCTTGGTTGCCCACCGTCTATGTCTTGGGATCTTCTCCTACTAGTGGGTTCCTTAAGGTGCTTATTTGAGTGAGTTCCTTGACTTATTGCATCCAATCCTCAATTTACCCCCCTCAATGTGTGTGTTCTTTCCCATGCACTTGTGCTCAACCAGACTTTCTGCTGTCCTAAGTGTACTTCAGGTGCGAAATTTAAGAGTGAGTGCAAAAAACAAGTTTCTAAATGGCTTACATACCCTCTCACTTTGTTTTAGGCCTTAGTAGGCTTGTTGACCCTCGTCTAGCCATCTTATCCATCTTTGGATTACTCTCCAAGTTATAGGGGCCGAGGGCTGAATGGTAACTAGCTTGAATGGTCCAAGGGCTAAGGGTTGAGGTCGAGTGGTGGGCCGAGGGCTGAATGGTATTGTAGGCCGAGTGAATTTACCCAGATGGGGGCCAAGGGCTGAGTCAAGAGGGCCGAGGGTCGAGAGTCAAGGTTAAGTGGGTCTAGGCTAATGGAGCAAGGGTGGAATGGTATTGTAGACCGAGCGGCTAAGTCTAGTTGGCCCATGCTAATGGCCAGAGGGCCGAGTGGTAACTTTGGCTAGGCCGAATGTCAACTTGTCGAAGTGGGGTTGGGCCGAGGGCCGAATTTCAAAGTTGGTCTGAATGCTTCACTCACACAGGACGAGTGAAAGGTGTCCGTGTGTAGTGGGCTGATTGGTCGAGTGGGCCGAGGGCCAATTCTAAGTCTCCGCCCAGAATCGTTGACACTTGGACGGGCCAAGGCGTACGCAACGACGCCCGTGCTGGGAATGATTTCATTGAATTTAACGATCCTCACAACCACCGAGCACGATGCCTTCCAGATCACAACAAATACATACCAGAGAGGTTCTGATATATCTAAATTGCATGGAGAGCCCCTCAATGGCAAGATCGAATCGAATCAATGCTGAAAGCACACTCTCACTCTCTCTCAATGTCAGGGCATGAAATGAGCTTTTCCCAGTCCCCTTGGCTCTTAAATCCCTTGCTAGGTAAGGTTTCGATGTCCCCAATCACTTACTTGTCGATGTTAACATCCCAAGTGCTCTTTTTTTTCAATTTTTGCATGACTTGTGGCCTATTTTACCCTTTTTTTAGCAGCAAACCCTACGCTTTTCCTATCAGCTTTCCTAATCCTTTCCTACTCTAAATGCAACAATGGTCAAAGGCAAAAAACTGAAATGATTTCTCCATCTTTTCCAATCATCAAACCAACAAAACAACCCAAATACTTACTTGTTTTGAAGATAAAGAAACCCAAACTTCCTATCTACCTCAAGCTCTGGTTTGGGGATGAATCCCTTACTTCAATGCTCGATGTGCGGCATGTGAGGGATCAAGCTTAAATCCATTTGTCCTGACAATGGAATCAAAATGTGAGAGCTTTTTCTCAATCGCTAAGACCCACAGACCACTTATTGCTTCAAGCATTCCAAGGGAGCTCTCATGGCTATCTCTCACCTAGCCGATGCATCGTCGATCCTCTTGGGGTGTAATGAGCTTACCTTGATGCCAAAACGAGTTGTCTCCTCCCTCACACAAGTCGGTAGCCCCACGATCCTAGATGCTAGCTCAAGCATCCTCAAGCCTCCTCCATCTCCAAGCTCCATTCTCCATAGCCATGTGCAAGGTAAGAGAAGGGAAGGGAAGATAGAGTAAAAGAGAAGAGGAGATGGTGAAGAGCTTCACCCTCTTGATTCCTCACTTCCACACACGCACTCACTCCCTCACATTCTCACACTCCCTCCCTCAAGAGCACACACACTAGCAAGAAGAAGAGATGAAGAGAAGAAGAGAGGACTCTTGTTAGCCACACACCAAAGAATGAGCTTTCATTCACTTTTTGAACTTTATATATACAAACCCTAAAACCCCCATGGGTGCCATCCCTTGTTACATGACCGGCCATTGTGGAAAAGTCCCTTTTTCCTAATTCCCTCTTCTTGCTTCATAGGATATACCCATCTATTCATTTACAAGTTGCATAGGAGGGAGTGTGGTGCTCTTTTACAAGATTTTTTAGAGTTTTTGAGGTATCTTTCCTTTACAATTACTCTTTTCGTCTCAGTTTAGTTTTTGAGGCCGCCTCTACGCCTTTGCTCTCTTTCTGTTCTTTTTATGCTTTTTCCTTTATTTTCCCGCCATTCCGATTTGAGGTTAACAATGGAAGGAGAGGGATGGAGGGAGAAGAATGAAGGGAGATGAAGAGAGAAAGAAGGGGAGAAAGGGAAGAAAGGAAAGAAAGAGAAAGAGAAAGAGAGAAATGAGAGAAGAAGGGAAGGAGAGAGCAGGATGACTGAGAGAAACAACGAGGGAGAAAGGGAGAAAAAAGAGAGAGAAAGAAGGAAAAGAGAAAAAAGTAAATGGATAGTGGGGAGGGAGAGATAAAGAGAGGTGGGGAGACATTGCTTTCAATATCTTTGTTTTTAACGCTTCTTATTTTCTTTCTTTGATTTTTTTGCAATGAGATGCATTGAGTGAGAGTGGTGAGGGAAGGAGAGAGAGAATTATAAAGACAAAGGGAGGGGAAGGAAATAAATAAAAAAGGGGAGAGAGAGAGGCTTCATAAAAATACATTGAAACTCGAGCATGGCATTTTACAAGTTTGTAAATAAGCAAGAGCGAGAGAGCAAAAGAGAGAGGGAAAGAGCTCAAAGCAAGGGAGGTTGAGAGAGAGAGAAAGAAAGAAAGAAAGAAAGTTATATTAACGTCTTCTAAAGACCAAAACTGGCCTATGAGACAAACTGTGATACAACTAATGAGGTCCAGCTATCCAAAATAAAATTTCTGAATGAGAGAGAGAGACAGGCCACCACCACCACTGCCATCCATGAAGACGGAGAAGAAAAGTGTAAAGAAGAAGGAAGGAACTTGTGAAGGAGAAGAAAGAGGAGGGAAGTATCAAGGGATTCTTCTTTGAGCTTTGAGGTAAGTGCATTCTCTATTCTCTCTTTGTTTTTCTATTTTCTTTACTTCTCTCTTTCTTTTAGTTGATGAAAAGATGTGTAGAGAGAATAAGGGAGAGAGGTCAAAGCAAGTGAGATTGAGAGAGAGAGAGAGAGAGAGAGAAGCCAGTGCCACCACCATTGCCATCGCCATCCATAAAAAGAGAGGAGAAAACTTCAAAGGAGAAGGAAAACCCGTCAAGCAAAAGAAAAAGAAGGAGAAAAGTACAAAAGAATGATTCTTCAAGCTTTGAGGTAAGTTCATTCTCTCTTCTCTCTTTTTTTTGCTTCTCTCTTTCTTATTGTTTATATGAAGAGATTCATAGAGAGAGAGAGAGTGTGTGTGTGTGTAATATATCAAATATTTATTTTGATTTTTTTCTCCCTCTCACGCAGTGGCGCATCATGCTGGAAGGCTGGAAGGGGATAGAGGAGCCAGCAAGCTCCTCGCTGGAGCTTGCTTGGCTCCAGTAGCATGCCCATCGACACATTGAGGGGGGAGAATTCCCTCCCCTCCCCTATTTAACTAGAAGGGGGGGCCTGCTACTGGGGGAATAAAGGGAGAGGACGAAGCCATGGCCGAAGCCATGGCCGGGCTACTGTTGCTGTCAAGCTGTAGGAGGGAGGACGAAGACGAGAACGCCGCCTGATGCTGTCAAGCTGCCGCCTGCCCCCTGCTGCCTCTATCCTCTCTCCCCACATGCGCCATAACCACCGCCTGCAGACTCCCCCCCTGTCATCGCCATCAAGTCCCCCCCCCACGTGGCTACAGAAGCTTCAAGAAGCTTCTAAGGGGGGGGGCTCCTTAAGCCCCCCATCCTATAGTCTTATTACCTTTCACACCCCCCCTCCTAGTTTCCGTTTTATTCCCTTAGAACCCTTTCACCCCCCTTATATCCCTTTTTACTCACCCTTTCCCCCCCGGTTTTTAAATCCCTAAGCCCTTTCTAACCCCATGTTCCCTTCTCCTTACACACCCTTTTTCCTCTCCCCCGTGCTATAAGCCTTCACCCTTCACCTTTCCCCTATCACTCTGGGTTAAAATCCCTAAAACCTTTACTACTCCGTGTCCCAAAACCTCTCCAAAAATTCCCCTTCCTATACCTTTTACCCCAAGCCCAAAGATCTCTCAAGGGCCTTCATATATGTTTGTGAAACCACACTCACACACACCCTTTTCACCGTGATTATACCCTATAGACCCTTTTTCTTTTAGGCTTTATAAACCCTTCCCTTCCGACGAAGCTAAGACCTTAAAGGTCTTATTACCCCTTCTCGTGGTCAATCCTTTAAATGGCTCCTTGCCTCGAAAGAGAGACGGTGGAAATCCAAAAAGGAGAGTAAAAGCTGCCTTCACATTTGAAGGATTACAACTGCGATACCGCCTAAGAAAGTCCAAGGAGTAGCGGCAGGAGGGTCATCTCCCGGTATCCATGTGGATATCTCACCCCAAAACCATGTTTTTCCTTCTTGGTTTTATATCGGTTTTAATTCAATCATGCAAGATGAATTGTTAGGGATAAGATATACTTTGTCCTAGTTATTTACAATGAAGGAGTTTAGTTTAATTGAACATGAAAAAATGATAATGTATAAAACATAGTTTTCCTTCAAATAGCATCATGCATTGAAACGAATTACGAGCAAGATTATCTACCTACTATAGTAGTATATTTCGGTTAAATCTTGAAGGTATAAAAACAGCATCTTGCACCATTAATCCCTATTCTTCTTTTTTTCAACGAATCATCATAGAAGATGAAATTCATGAAAGGTTTCTTACGTTGCTTGAACTCTAGGAAGTTATCATTGCTAACTGCATATCTTAGCAAGGAAAAGATTGTTATTTGGCATGAGTTTCGTTCGTAAGGAAAAATGAAGATTAATTGAATTTACCTAACCGCAAAGCAATAAAGTTTAGGACTGAAAAATCAATTGTCACAAGGATAACAAATCGTGCCGAGGTGATCTCGATATTACCTTCTAAAATTCAACCGAATTAATATAAACTTAGAAATACCTATGCTGTGAAATATGCATTGGGAATGATTTAAAAATCCAAGAAACGTTTATACCTTAAATACTTGCCTACCTTCCCTAATTGTAGGGTTAATAAATCGTAAATGTAAAAGAACTAGGGTTTGTCCCTGAGGTTCTTAAAAAGAGACCCTAGTTCCGACAAACGTTAGCTTAAAGAAACTAAAACGGATTGTTTCATCGTATATTACGATGCAGGACTTGCGCAACAAGTACGAAGTCATATGGTCTTGTGATTGATTCACAAGAAGAAAGGTCAAATACCCTCAACAAGGATGGCAGATCCTTATGCAAGTTATCTTGCAAAATGATGTATTCTTTGATATCCTTCTAAATAAGGAAGGTTAAAAACCGGAAACTAAAGTATCCAATGAACTTTAAGGTTGACCAAGTTGGTTAATAGGGCACGTCCTAACCCAGAATATAGGGGATCTTGCCAAGTTGCAAGACACCCTGGAACGAGTGCTGATGCATTCAAAAGGAAAGGATCATTCCTTAGCAGTTTGCTAACAACAAGATCGGTTAATGGAAGTGTTTGTGCTTGCTAGAGATTTTAGAGCACTGTTTAATTTATGAATTACAAATTAAATGAATATCTATACTTCAGGTTGAAGACCTAAAGGGAGAGGCAGTTTTAGTTACCCTGGACTGCCTACCTAACCCTAACCAAGGGGGTTGTTGGCCGCGCCGGGAACGTGGACCAAACCCACCGCGAGAGGTCTCTCCATTGAGCTCTACTTGGAGCAGGAGGACGCTTGGGTGCCAAGGGGGGCTTTGGCCGTTAATCCCTTGCCTTCCGGGTCCTGCATAAGAGGTTAACATGACTCGGGATTGGATCTTGAGGTCCGCATACTAGTCTACAGGCAGAAGCTTTGATTGGTGATCCCTATGGATTACTGGATAGCCTTCGGGCGGATTATGGAAAAGCTTACGAGCGGAACTCCTTGTATTTCAAAGATAAAAATGATGATATGTTAATAAAGAACTTGTTTGATATTGTTTTTCTATGCCATGTGATAAGATTATGTGAAGGAACCAGTGCTTAACAGACTAATTAAAGAAGCTGATTGTTACATGTCAAATTAATCTGTTAGATAATTACATAACTAAAACAAACCGAGGAAAGTGCGGAGGATGGGCCATGGGTCCGTCCTATGGTTGGGTGGTCCCGGTTGACCAGGAACTTTTCTCAAATCTCGAAGAACAACGGGATGATCATCAAAGGACAGGAACAACGAAAGCGATGACCTAGAGTTATGTCTTACCCGATTTACGATGTTTTAGGGGAACGGAATAGGACTATGCCTTATGGCAGAGAGGTTGAGCTTTGCATCCCTCTCGTTTCCCATTCTCCTTGAACCAAGTGCAGCGTGAATCCACTTTGGACCCGGTGTTTCTGCGTAAAGTAGTTCGCTTGGGTCCCGATGCTAGTTGCTATTAGGTAATGACCAATTAGGAAAACCCTAATTCCGGTTGATCCTAAGTGGGAATGGCCAGGATACTTCCGCTACATGGCAGACGGGAGGCTACCTCTAGATTCGAAGAAGCTAGAGAGTAGGCTGAATCACACTTGAAACATACAAGAGCCCAAAGAATTTCATAGCTAAAAAATGGAGTGAAGCCGACAATAAAAGAACTAACGAGCCAAGAAAAGAAGAAACATATAAAAAACAATGAAGTATTTTGGTCAGATGAAGATGATGAGGAAGAAAAGGGAGAGGATGCACTCAGCCTAGATCTTGGAACAACTGGTCCCCAATAAGAAGAAACCAACTATTACTACCATGACTACTACCCTGAAGACACTACCAAGAAGGCTACCCTGAAGATGAATACCCCTATAATGAATACCCTTCTCAAGCAGATGGATAATATTATCCTGAATATTTTCCCCATATACTACCACCTCGAAGGAGAATACCTCTACATCGACTACCCCTATCTAGAAGAATATCAACCTTGAGGACTCCAAGAATAGGAAGAAGTGGAGTATTATGTGAAGGGAGAAGGATGGAGAATGTAAGTGTATTCAAAGGTAGGAAATATTATGATGGAGTCAAGATATAAGAGAGAAGACGAAGATATGTGAATATGTCAGAAAGATGAATCCTCGCACTACATGTTATAGCTCAAGAGATGGAGTTTGAGAAGGGGGAGGATGAGCTTGATTCTTTTGATCTTGAGACTCCACCATTGAGATTGAGGGGAAGGTCAGGTCAACACCCTCTTCTGAGGCATGGAATACCTTTGATGTTCTGAAGTGAAGCTCTTTCTTGAGAAAATGATAGAAAAGCTCCTTTAGTAATACTTTTTCGAATTGATTATATCTAGCTTTTGCAATCACAAGCTCTTATTTTCGAGCATAAGCAAGTGATGAAAAAGCTCCTTGTGTAATATCTTTTCGAATTGATTATATCTACCTTTTGCAATCATAGAATTCATTTTCTTTAGAAAATCTGATGCACATTTTTTAGACATTATACGTGCATGACATTGGCAAATGAATGATACAATAATATATGATGCATATAGCTAGAAGAGTTGCAGAAATGCATGTCTTGCCATCCAAAATTTTTCCCTCTATAATCGTCACTATTTGTGCCGGAAATTTACTTTACAACATCTCTATTAGCATCGCTATATAGGGATGCTAATAGTGATGAAAATAATGATGCTAGTAGTGATGTATATAGCATTGAATTTATTGCATCACTAATAGTGATGTGAATAGAAAGATGACGGGGGCAATTGTTTCCATGAAGAATTTTGTTTCCTTAAATGTCTCTATTTCATCTATAAGTTGTAGTGCAAGTGATTGTGGAGATAAAAAAGTGGATAGTAGAAATATTTCTAGGTTTCTTTGCTCCTATGCAAAAAGAAGCTAGAGTTGGCCAATGTACTAGTAGACAACTATTGATATATTTTAACAAGGTTGTTTTTTATCTAATTTGAAGCTACATAGAATCAATCATCACAAGTTATGAAAATACATGGGTTAATTTTAAGAAATTCCTAAAAGAGGGTATTTCATAGAACATACAAACAGAATAACCGCATTGACATTTCTAGAGTGGATTCATAAACCTACAGAAAGGGCCTCTTCACTCTAGAGCTACAAAGAGAGTCTAAGATAAAGTATGATCAATTGGACATTGTAGATCAATTATATTTGCTTCAAGAAAAATCTCTTTTGTTTTTACAATTTGTAGACCCTTCACCACCCACAACTAGAGCTATATAACTATTAGGGAATGATAAGATAGAGCAAGGCATAAAGAGGGAATGAAAAGACATACCAGATGCTCTATCAAATCTAGTGAGAAAGAGAGTTTTTGTTCATTCTTAGAACTATGCTACATTGGTCAACACGGGTGCTAGAGCCAATGATTAGACATTAATCTTCCATGCATTTTTCAAATTCTTTAAAAATCACTGCCATGGATGCAGTTATAAAAAATATGCGAGATTTATAGATCAAGATTATTAAGCGTCATGGATGGACTTCTAAAAAATATGCAACATTTAGATATCAAATTTGTTAAACTTAAAGGTTTATGGAAAAGTTCTACTTCGAAGACCCTTTTTAGGAAGATTTTGTCATCATTGCATATGGTGTGATATTACAAAGCATGACAGCAAAGATTATGATTCATATAGAGATACTTTAAGAAAGAATGTGAGTTTTGGGAAGAATGGAAAGATTCATATAAAAGAAAGTGGTATGCCCCTTTCTACGAACTTCAAGAAGGAAGGTATGGTGAAGAATCTTGAAGATCTTGTAATGTGGAATGCATATATAACAATAGATGTTGCTATCTATAGATTGCAAATAGAGAGATCTCTAATTTTTAGTGTAGGAAAGTAAATAGAGTTACCCATGCCATGCAGTATATAGGTAAGGGTAAACTACCAAAGATAGAGCTAAATGATGAAGGCCTGAGTATTAGAGAGAAGACTAGGTGGGATTCCCCTATGAGTTCCTATTCTCTTTATGCTTATTTGGTGAAGCAAAAAAGTACATATGTAATAGTGGAAGAAAAAACAAAAAAAGATGACAAAAACCTAGGGACATCAAAGAGGATTATTAGAGGGTATGGAATGATTTGCGGATTCTATACTCTCCATTTATCTTACTATGTCATACATGTACACCTACGTAACATGGTTTTGTAGCTTGGCAACGATTCTCATTTCTTGATTGTTCATGGTGAGCTAACTTATATTATAGTCAAGCAAGTACAAGAGGTCCAAAGGAGTCATAAGTATCCTAATCTTTTTTTGGGTGTAAAAGATAGGAAGGGACAATCATTAACAAGAGGTTTAGCTTGATTAGGGGTGCAATTGATGGGCACTAGGTTTTGGATGGATCTAGGGGAGTAAGAGCTAGATCCAAGGTTTTAGGTGCTAAAGCCTTCAAGTAAGTCTAGTATTTCCCCCTAGTATAAGAGTGGAGAAGGAGCCCCTAATAGCTCAATACAAAAAGGATCTTAAAAAGGTCTTGGAAGAGAGGATTCTAAATAGCAAAGCCAAGTTTACATTAGGTGAAATGAAAAATCCATGTGTTGCATTGATAGACTATGACTCATAGATAAATGTCATGGTGAGAAGTATTTATGACAATGGAAGATGACCTACATAGGTTGACCATGTAAAGGGGATACACACAACCAATAGTTTTGTAGGAGACCTACATGTTGCCTCTCTAAAGGTGAAGTAGGATTCATGTCTATATATGAGATGTATAGGATGATCACCATTTCTTTATGTAGAATTCTTCACTATAGCTAGAGATATTAGGTCAATCATTTATTAGTACAACAAGGATGGAGACTAAAGTTCTTGATGATGGTTTTTCCTATGCAAGAATCAAGATCAAAGATAATAGAATAGCATTGTAGTTTATGATAGTCTATGTCAATGATGTAAGAAATAGAGATATATTGAAGGATTATCCACTATTTCACAATGCTATAGAATTTCAAGAGCTAGGTTTCTAGTAGGTACTATTGTGATGCGAGACTACAATGATACTAAAGAAGAAATCTCCCCTCTACTATTGCTACAATGAGGATACTCTTACTTTGAGCTTCATAGGATTATTAGTAGCACATTCGTGAAATTCCAAAGGATTAAAGAAATGAACAAAGCTTGCATGCCTTATATTTGTAGGGTAGAAAAGACTATGAAAGAGTAAGATTTATTGCAAGATGATGAGAGGATCACTACAAGATACAAGCCTCATACCAACATTCAAAGTGACAAAAATGCTCATTAAAAAAATTTCCCATATCGTGGCTAAACGTGTTGGTATTAGTGTCTCCATGGAACTATTGCTATTGATGTCACTATCGGCATCAATATTTGTGTCGTTATTTGTGTCACTTTGGTGATGCTATAAATAAGGATGCATGTAATGACATCAATAGTGATAGTTTGCGATGCATATTGTGATGCCAATCGTGACGTGTGCATTAAATTTGTGATGCTAATAGTGATGGTTATAGAGGGAAAAAAAAGTGTGGCACAGTAGTAAGCTATCCTGCCACATGTAGCACTATGTGTTCTATTTACATTCTACAAATGGATTACATGTTATGTATACAATGGTTGTCAAAATGAGTGCAAAATATACTAGAACCCACAAGACTAAAACATAGAATAAATACCAGATTGCTGATTAAAACTCACGGAATCATGGCAAGATATAAAGGATGATAATAGCATAGTACATAGAAGATGGTTGCATAATTCACAAGACCAAAAAGAAAGAGGATGAGCACTCTACCAATCTAAGTGCGAGCTATAGATCCTCGCCATCCGAAATCTCATCTCGATGCAAGGACCATCGAATGGAGTTTGCAAGAAGAAAACAACTACACATCAGTCCACCATACATAATGCATTTTAGTAAAAATAGTAAATATAGACAAGAAAGATGAGTGACTTATTGGGCTAATGCGTGAATATAGTCTATCAATCAATGCAGTGAGACCATGCCTCTCTGCATATCGAGTCTCTAGTCGGTGGGATCATGGTTTGTAATGGAGTATTACAATTTAAAAAAATACAACTGTTAGAGACATGATTGTCAGTACAAGTGATATTGCAAAAAAGAAAGTGAGAACAACAAAAGAAAAACTTACAAAGTCCTCTAGATAAGTCATGTGGCCACCACTCCCAAGATGATGGACCACCCCTCTCACCAATCATACCCTCGCTACCTCGTGCTACTGTCTCCAACATCCCAAAGAATCTATAGGCTCCTCCTTGAGTCTGCGCGAGTCATTTGTGTCTAGCCACTCGGGCTTTGAGGTGCCATTGTTGAGTGCCTTGTGTCCATCGTCTGTGTGACAATATGTATGCACACTTACACTCCATCATCTAGCCTGTGGAAAACCTCTATACCGTAGTGAGAATTGGAAACTCCTCATGCAAGGATGCTACTATGTAGTCCTTTTCTCCCCTCATGTATGTTCTTCCAATGGTCCAAGACATTGTGCCAAAAAACTTATTGGCACAACTCTCTTATATGAGCTATCACTCTCCTCTCCTCATCATTCATGATCACGACTCTTTTCATGTCATCTCTAGAAGGTATCCATACCCCTCTGGGGTATGTTTAAGATCTGTCCTCTCCCACCTATGACCGCCCTCCTGGGCATAACAACCAGGGGACTCTTGTATATCTGGTGTACCCATGGGGGTGGTATCTCTTAGAGTAGCACCCATAGTGGTGCCCCGTGTGGATGATTGAGAAAGAGTCACTCAAGTAGACGCCCTCAAAGATGTGACAAATCCTACGGGTGATGCAACTCCACTAGAATGACGAGAAGGAGACACTGCATCAGTGCCTCCATAGCAATGACTTGAGCCACCCTCTCTTGAACCTGCACAAGAGCAAGGAGTAGCACTTGTGTCTTGAGCTGATCACATGCTCACTGCATCCATGTCTTTGTAGCATCCCCTAGAAATACTCCCTCCATCTCCCCCAAGTATGGAGTATCGACCTCATCTACTAGAAATGGAAGCATTAGAGAGTGCCGATTTGAATCTAACGGAAGGGCCTAATGATGTCCAAGACAACTGTTGGTCTACTATGTCCTTACACAACTCCACATACATTGTAAGATCTATAAACATGTCACCACAAAAGGATGAGTCCACCTCATTCTCAAAGAATTCTTGGCCTCCTATCTTTTTGTCATCATTACCTGATTATGCCTCCTCTACGTGCTTTGACCTCCACCCCTTGCAATATCGACCCCTCCATCTGCATACTATCCTCATCTATGTTGAGAACATTGCTTTCATCATACACTCTTACACTTCAAGGAGCTAAAGGCACAACATACCACCATCGAGGTTGTTGAGGGTTTGGATAGAAAATTACATGTTCAAAATCACATTAGAGAGATTCAACATTTGTGACATATACCATGTCCTAATAAAATTAAGAAAAACGTGTCGCGCAGATCCGTCCATCTTTTTTTGAAATATATTTCGAGAATCCAGATGGACCTCGTCAAATAGTTGCCCCGACTCCTTCCAATACCACTTTGAACCATTGCACATCGAATATTTCCAATATTTTTGGGCTTATTCATACCTAGTGAGCCATATCTCCATGGATATATGGTGCAACATAAAAAAAAATTTGACTTTCTCCTCCATTGCAACATCCATCCTTTTTTCTACCCCATTTTCAACTACATCTCTGTTAGTCTATCATCATCCTTCTACAAATAAGATATATGTCAAGACTAAAATCCCATGATTGGCATAAGATATGTCAGGTTTGTACTACGAATGGACTGTAAGTGGCCTACGTATTTTGCTATTTCAAGTCTAGTCATTCTTCATAATGCTTCTTCATCTATGGTAGTTTATAGTACCGATCGCGATTGCATGATGCCTTACTCCATAAATATGTGGGGCGATTTATATATTGTCAAATTTAGTACAATGGATCCCACAAAAGGAGATCAAGACATGCTCTATTGAATCTGCAAGGCAAGGAGTAGTGGAGTGGGTCTGTCTCTTTGAGAAGTATATGATATTGACGATACAAACCCACCTCTTGTTGTATCTTGTAGATGAAGTGGAGATTGCGAGACCTATCCATATGTGATGGATGTTATTCTTGGAGCGCTTCATGAAAATCATGAAAGTCTTTGTGTGACAAGGAGCTCCACCAGAAGGTAGCATGACTTAAGGTTGGTTGGTGTTTGAGGCATTAGTACATATTTCACAGTGACTACCAATGGTGGCTTCAGACAACAGTATGCTATGGTTGCTGAAGGATGATGATAGACTACCGAAGATGTGGTGGTTGGAAATGGGGTAGAAAAAAGGATGAATGTTGCAATGGAGGATAAAGTGAATTGTTTTTGTATGTTGCACCATGTATCCATGGAGACATGGCTCACTAGGTATGAGCAAGCCAGGAAATATCAGAAAGAAGCATGATCGAAATTTCAATACAATATGCACCATCGATCAATTTAATATCCTAAGGATATGGAGGAGATGCTACGATTTATGTCCATGCGATGGTTACATAGAGCTTTGATCATAGCATCTCGTGAAGGGGTGGTCTTTACTAGGGAGTTGGAATTCTCGAGGGGATGTAGTCCAAAGGTGACCAAATATTTTATAAGCTCGCATATCTAGTTTTTATATGTGACAACTAATCTAAATATTTCAATGTACAATACAACATAAGTATAACCTTGTAGAGATGACATGACAAGAGTTGTGATCATGAATGATGAGGGGAGGAGGGTGATGGCTCATATGAGAATTATTGGCACAACTCTCTTGGAAGCCACCATTAGTAGTCACTATGAAATATGTACTAATGCCTCAGACACCAACCAACCTTAAGTCATGCTACCTTCTGGTCGAGCTCCTTGTCACACAAAGACTTTCACGATTTTCATGAAGCGCTCCAATTAGAAACCATGGTCCCATTAGCCTAAAGGCTCAATAATTCATGAGGGGAGGAGGGGAGGAGGGTGATGACTCCATTAGAAACCATAATCCCATTGGCCTAAAGACTCAATATGCAAAGAGACATGGTCTCATGACATTCATCGGTAGACTGTATGCATGCATCGGCCTAGTAAGTCACTCATCTTTCTTGTCTGTAGTTACTATTCTTACTAAAATGCATTATGTATGGTGGATTGATGTGTAGTTGTTTTCTTCTTGCAAACTCCATTCGATGCTCCTTTGTGTTGGGACAATCTTTCGGATGGTGAGGATCTATAGCTTGCGCTTAAATTGATAGAGTGCACATCCTGTTCCTTTTTGGTCTTGTGAATTATGCAGCTATCTTCTATGTACTATATTATTACCATCCTTTGTATCCTCATGAGCTTTCATCAGCAATCTTGTATTTATTCTATGTTTTAGTCTTGTGGGTTCTAGTACATTTTGCACTCATTTTGATGACCATTGTATAGTTAACATGTAATCAATTTGTAGAATGTAAACACAACACATAGTGCTACATGTGGCAGGATAGCTTATTGCCCTACCAAATTTTTTTTCCCTCTATAACCATCACTATTAGCATCGCAAATTTACTACACATGTCGCTATTGGCATCGCAACATGCATTGCAAACTGTCACTATTGAGGTTAGTATTTGCATCGTTATTTGTAGCATCACAAAAGTAACACAAAAATGACACAAATACCGACGTCAATAGCGATGTGAATAAGGACAGCTCCATGGAGACATTAACACTGAAGCGTTTAGTGATGATGTGGGCAATTTTTTTAATGAACATTTTCGTCACTTTGAGCATCGGTATGAGGCTTGTATCTTGTAGTGATCCTCTCATCATCTTGTAATATATCCAACTCTTTCATAGTCTTTTCTACCCTACAAATATAAAGTCTGAAAGCTTTGTTCATTTCTTTAATCCTTTGGAATTTCACGAACGTGCTACTAATAGCCCTACGAAGCTCAAAGTAAAAGTACCCTCATTGTAGCAATAGTAGGTGAGAGCTTTCTCCTTTTAGTATCATTGTAGTCTCGCATCACAATAGTACTTACTAGAAATCTACCTCTTGAAATTCTATAGTATTGGGAGATAGTAGATAATCCCTCGATATATCTCTATTTCTTACATCATTGACATAGACTGTCATAAACTACAATGCTATTCTATTATCTTTCATCTTGATTCTTGCATAGACAAAACCTTCATCCAAAACTTTAGTCTCCATCCTTGTTGTACTAATAAATGATTGACCTAATATCGCTAGCTATAATGAGGAATTGTACATAAAGAAATGGTGATCATCCTATACATCACATATATGGAGAGGAATCCTACTTCACCTTTAAAGAGGCAACATACAAGTTTCGTACAAAACTGTTGGTTGTGTGTATCCCCTATACATGGTCAACATATATAAGTCATCTTCCATTCTCATAAGGACTTCTCACCATGGCATTTATCTGTGAGCCATAGTCTATCAATGCAATACATGGATTTTTCATTTCACCTGATGTAAACTTGGCTTTTCTATTTAGAGTCCTCTCTTGCAAAACCTTTTTAAGATCCTCTCTATATTGGCCTATTAGGGCCTCCTTCTCCACTCTTATAGTAGGGGGCAATACTATACTTACTTAAAGCACCTAAAACCTTGGATCTAGCTCTTACTCCCATAAATCCATCCAAAACCTAGTGCCCATCAATCACACCCCTGATCAAGCTAAAGCTCTTGTTAATAATTTTCCCACCCTATCTTTTACACCCACAAAAAGCTTAGGATACTTGTGACTCCTTTGGACTTCTTATACTTGCTTGACTATAATATAAGTTAGCTCACCAGGAACAATCAAGAAAGGAAAATCGTTGCCAAGCTACAAAACCATGTTAGGTAGGTGTACAGGTATGGAATAGTAAGATAAATGGAGAGTATATAATCCCCAAATCATGCCAGACCCTCTAATAATGTTCTTTGATGTCCCTAGGTTTTTGTCATCTTTTTTGTTTTATCTTGAACTATTACATATTTATTTTTTTGCTTCAGCAAATAAACATAAAGAGAATAGGAGCTTATAGGGGAATCCCACATAGTCTTCTCTCTAATACTCAAGTCTTCATAATTTAGGTCTATCTTTGGGAGTTTACCCTTACCTATAGACTGCATGGCATGGGTAACTCTATTTTCTTACCTACACTAAAAATTAGAGATCTCTCTATTTGAAATCCATAGATCGCAACATCTATTGTTATATATGCATTTGACATTACAAGATCTTGAAGAATCTTCACCATACCTTCCTTCCGGAAGTTTGTAGAAAGGGGCATACCACTTTCTTTTTTATGAATCTTTCCATTCTTCCCAAAACTCACATTCTTTCTTAAAGTAACTCTATATGATCATAATCTTTGCGGTCATGCTTTGTAATATCACACCATATGCCATGATGAAAAAATCTTACTAGTTGGGGACTTCGAAGTAGAACCTTTCCATAAACCTTTAAGTTTAGCAAATTTGATATTTAAATGTTGCATATTTTAGAGAAGTTCATCCATGAAGCTTAAGAATCTTGATCTATAAATCTCACATATTTTTTATAATTGCATCCATGGCAGTGAGTTTTAAAGAATTTGAAAAAGACATGGAAGATGGATGCCTAATCATTGGCTCTAACACCCGTGTTGGCCAACCTAGCATAGGTCTAGGAGTTACCAAAAACTCTCTTTCTCACTAGATTTGATAGAGCATCTAGTATGTCTTTCCAATCCTTCTTTATGCCTTGCTCTATACTATCATTCCCTAATAGTTATATAACTCTAGTTGTAGGTGGTGAAGGGTCTACAACTTGTAAAAAATATATTTTTTTTTCTTAAAGTAGAGATAATTGCTCTACAATATCCAATTGATCATACTTTATCTTAGACTCTCTTTGTAGCTCCAGAGTGAAAAGGCACTTTCTATAGGTTTATGAATCCACTCTAGAAATGTCAACTTGGTTATTATATTTGTATATTCTATGAAATAGCCTATTTTAGGAATCTCTTAAAATTACCCCATGTATTTTCATAATTTGTGAAGATTGATTCTATGTGGCATCAAATTAGATTAAAAACAACCTTGGTGAAATAAGTCAATAGTTGTCTACTAGTACATTTGCCAACTCTAGCTTCTTTTTGCATAGAAGCAAAGAAACCTATGAATATTCCTACTATCAACTTTTTTATGTCCACAATCACTTCTTGCACTATAACATATAGACGCAATAGGGACATCCAAGGAAACAAAATTATTCATGGAAAAATTTGCCCCCGTCATCTTTCTATTCGCCTCACTATTAGTGCTGCGATAAATTCATTAGCAATACAATAAATTCATCGCTATATGCATCACTATTAGCATCACTATTTTCATCACTATTAGCGTCATTATATAGTGATGCTAATAGCGATCATTGCAAAGTAAATTTCTGACAAAAATAGTGACGATTACAAAGGCATGCATGCATGGGGCTCCTCCACATCTCCTCAGAAGAGGCATCATTATCACTACCACCACTGCTGTCGGTGCCATTGCCGCTGCCGCTACCGCTACTGCTAGTCCCCCCTTCGCTATCCTCAACTGCATCAGGGTTCGCCTACACAAAGGATTAAGGTATATAAATACCATTACAAACAATAAATTAGAGTTACCTATTCTTTTCATGTAAAAAATAAAACATACCTCTTCTGGTTGTGGAATCCTCATGGCACAATTATATTGCTCCTCTGTGATTAGTCTCTCCTCGTAGAAATGCTGCCAAGTGGATGCCCGGTTATGACCTCGATGATAGCCTATCTCTCTAGGAGTAGGCATCCTACCAACGATATGATACTACAAAACAATTTTAACATACAACATATTAGAACACACTACATAATGAATTGAAATAAATTATAAAATTTAATTTAAAAAAAGAAATCAAATAATACTTACAAACTCAGCCTCCCATGACTCCTTACCACCCGATCCATACTGCAACGATCCCATGGTTGCATCTAGATACGTCGCGTCTTTGCATACTGGCGACTTGTCCTTTTCTCTGCTGCTCTCTTCTTGGCCTCTTTCCACTCCCTACAGTGGCAATTGGGTGGTTGGCCATATCCAGGGTGCCCCTGCTCTTTTCTCCACATTGACTCCTTGGCATGCGTCATAAGGTGAGACCTCTTGTTATGAAGTGCATCTCTCACATTTGACTGTCCCCAATAATCTGAGAATCATGAATTCTCGGGATAAGGGTACCTTCTATGTACTACCCGCAACACCTCTTGCCACAAACCATTTTTTTAATGCTTGAAGGGAATCATACAATCTTTGTATGTGGCATGCACGACACTCCTCAAGTAGGATATCACTTCCCTCCCTTGAGGGTCATGCAAGATACCACCAACATCTATGACAGAGTAGTACATTTGTGGAGGCTCACCTCTCTTATTTCCCGGTGAGGGTGATCCAAAACCACCTCCTAGGCAACCCCCACAAAGCCCTCGACCTCCTCGTCCTCCTGCATGACTCTCCCTCCTCCCTCGAGGGGCACTACCCTCTACCTCATTCGATGCACATACTTCTGCAAATGCCTGTGCTTCGGCCGATCCATGTACTTCAGCTAATCCCTGTGCATCAGTTAATCTGTGTGTATATATAGTGTGTGGATTACGTGTTAGTAGAGGTGTACCAAGGTTTGGTGTGCCAAGGTTCGGTGTTTGTGAGACAATGCTAGGCAAAGATGTGATAGGTGTCCTAGACATGACACTAAAAATCTTCTTTGCAGTGGGAGGGCGACCAAGATAATTGGTCATCTCCCCCATGAATTGCTCCTTGTTCAGAAAACCTCGAAAAAAACTACTAACACCTCTAGAAAACTCCACTAAGGTGTTGTTCATGCGTTCCAACTCAGGATCACTGCTGGAAGTTCCAAGATTCCACATCTACATAAGCAAAAATCCATTACTACCCTGTGCAGATAAAACATATTACACGCTACATCTATACCTGCATCTATACCCGCGTTTGCTAGCGTGTCTATATACACATCTAAAAACACGTCTACACTGTCATCGAGACGTGCCTACAAACGCACAAAGTCGGACCATATTTTGCAAACTATTATAAAAACACGCAAAAAACCTCCATAGATGACAGTCTAAAGCATGTAAAGAGAGAGAGAGAGAGAAAGAGACAAAGAGAAAGCAAACAAGATTGAGAGAGAGAAGAAGAACTCACTTTCTTTGCTTGTTCCGACGGGTAGCGGCTAGGTTGCAAGCTCCTTATCCTCCTTCTCCCTTCCCTTGGTAGGTTTCTTGATTCTTCTTCTTTTCCTTGTTGTTTGGCTCTTGTTCTCTTTTTACTCTTATTTCCTTCCCTCATTGTCTTCATGAAGTGATAGATAGATATGATTAGTGATGTCGAGCTCGAACTACAGAAAACGCGCAAAAAACACAGGAGAGCACTGGTTTGAAAAGAAAGCCACAAATTTTTTTAAAAAAATTTATATTCGTGTGGCGCATCTGTAAGCATGTGTAATTGCGCGTCTATATGCACAGATAAAATATATTATACGCGCTGATAGACGCACAATTACAATTAAACTTATTAAATGCTAGCTTATGGTTGTTTTGGATCAACATGACTTTCCTAGTCTTTCAATATCAAAATGTTTGTCTCCATGTTGTAAGTATCAAAATATTTAGGGAATATGATATATATACCAAATGAAATCATATATGTCCTTATGATTCAGGTGTAATTATGTCGTCATCTTCTACTAGTATGGGACATGCTGAGTCAACAAACAGTACATTCTCCAGTGAGGACGAGACATTGCGTCTTCACAATCGAGACACTTGGCTACGACGGAAAATCAAATGCATGTGTGATCGTTATCGAGGATTTTTTTTTCCAGCACGTCAAATCACAATGTCACACCTCAGCATGTACGGAGAGTGGGACCAAAAAAAAGACCCAATAAGTTTTACTGCTTTATTTACAAAAATATTATTGGTCTATCTTGCATCTTCACCATTAAACAAAACCTCTTTTTTTAAATTGAGATGCAGGATGTGGTACCACATCCTCAAATGGTCCCTCCAGGATGTCGAGAGGCTGCGAAGCATCAACAGAGTCCTAAAGAAGAGTAGAGACTGATGAGATGACGATAGCAGTCCTCTTCAAATGCCCCATGAAGTTTTGGAGGAAGATATTTTTAACAACATGGTGCAGAATTTATTTTCCCATGAGGTTCGGGGGGAGGGCGCCACTAGAGAGACAGATGACCTGCTACATATAGCGTCAAAAACTCTATTGTGCGAAGGCTGCACATACTCCGTCCTACGTGCATCTCTCGAGATACTAAACTTACAAACCATTTATGGATGGAGTAATGCTAGCTTGAATGCATTATTGAAGTATGTATCATTTGATATTAATTCATAAATGCTTCTAGACAATATTCGCAGTTTGTTAACTCTGTTTGCACAATATATGCAGGTTATTGTCACAAATACTTCCAAATGAAAATAAATTACAAACTAGAAGAGAGAAAGCAAGGCGTTTCTTGACATCTCTTAGAGGTCTCGATTACATTATAATCCATGCATGTGTCAATGATTGCATCTTGTTTCGTGGGGATCATGCATCTGCACGACAGTGTCTTATTTGTGGTGAACAAAGATACAACTAGGAGATGAAATCAATAGATGTGCCTTGTAAGGTTTTGCGATATTTTCCTATTATTCAATGTATTCAACTTATGTTTAAGTGTGAATCTATTGCGAGACTCATGTCATGGCATGCTAGTCACCATTCAAGTGATGGAAACTAGAGAATTCCTTCAGACACACAAGCTTAGCAACACGTAGACAATTTGTGGCCTACTTTCAAAGAAGAGCCCAAAAATTTGAGATTTTGGTCTAGGATTACATGGAATAAATCCATTTGGCATCAAAAGCACCTCATATAGTGAATGGCCAATGGTATTGGTGAACTATAATATCCCACCGTCCATGGCAATAGAAAAAGGACATGTAATGTTGTCCCTTTTGATTCCTAAAAAACACAAAGTAGAAAACATGGACGTTTACTTAGAGCCTTTGATCGAGAAGCTAGAAATGCTATGGAGAGGTACTAAGGTGCAAGATGTGAGTGCATCATTGTCCTCTAGAGATTTCACTTTAAAGGGCATGTTGTTGTGGACCATGCATGCCATTCCAAGCTATGGAGAGTGTTCACGTAGTTGCGTACTCTATTTTATTCATTCTTACCCTTAATCAAATATATGTCATCATTAACCCACTTATTTTTATAGGTTTAACTACATCAGGATATCATGCATGTCCAATTTGCGGTCCCTCTCCAGTTTCTTCTAGACTAACACGTTTGAAGAAGGTTATTTATGACAATCATCATCGTTTTCTTCCTATTGACCACCCCAAATATGCACCCCCACTAATAGAAGAACTCTATAATCTTTGACCATTCAAGATTGGAAGGACACTTGGACACATGCCAATGATCATCCTCCACTCGGAATGATTTGATAACAAGTTTACTTCTTTTGTTTGTCTTTAAAATACACTCCATTATGAGAACGAGAAATAATATATTGTTTGTGCCTTAGATTCTCTATATTTTTTCATCTCCCATATTGGACTGAACTCAAGATCAATCACCTGTTGGACACCATGCATATATTCAAGAATGTTGCCTCTACATTATGGGATCACTTAATCGGGGCTCATGATTTTGTCAATGTAAGGGAGGATTTACGTAGCATTGGACATATGAGACGAGCTTGGCCACGCATCGGACCCAAAGGAAAGATCGAGTTACCGTGTGCACCTTGGATGTTGTCAAAGACCGAAGAAAAGATGGTGAAGCAGCAGATATGTAGCTTTTGAACTCCCACATGATAAATGAGATGCCTCAAGGGAGCCTTCATAAAGAAAAAGAAAAGAGGTGTGGAGCAACTATCCAGTTTTAAGTCTCATGATTGGCAAAAATTGATTCAGGTAAGGATTTTTATAGCCATAAATATATCAATTAGTGAAGTAACTATGTAGACTAATTAACAATGTATGAATATTTACATACAGTTCATCCTTCCTACTAGCATATCCCATTGTGTTTCAAAAGATGTGCGTGATATCTTTTACAAGATGTGTGAGCTCACGATGTATATATACATTATACTTATTTTTTTATAAAACATATTACGTACATCATGTAGTAAACGCGCTTGAATTTATGGACAAAACTAATCATCGTTCTCAATTGCATGTTGGTAGATTTGTGAGTTTGAAGGAAATCAATCCAAATGTGTTGCAAGAGGCTCGAGTATTGTCCATTGAGGTGGTTTGTTTGGTAGAGCAAACTTTTTCTTGCTCCATTTTGACTACTCAAGTACACTTACTCATACATCTGATTGATGAGATCGCAATTTGTGGGGTAGTTCATGCAAGGTGGATGTTTTTTTCTAGAGCTCTTTATTCAAAGAGCGCTTTATGATCCCTTGTATAAATCTTTGAATATCTTACTAAAGTGGACCCCTCTTTACCATGACTATGGAAAGATGATGAAGATTTGAGGATGACCTCTATAATACCTCAAGGAAAAGGAAGGATCAAAGTGCTAATGAAAGAGGAACTTCATAAGTTAAATGTATTTTGTGTGCTTAACAATGAAGTAATGAGCAAATGGGTAACACTATATAAAGAAACAAGTGCAAGAAGAGTAAGCGAAAGGCAAGAATTTCGTGCTAGACATGGACGTAATGTCCCATATCCAGAACATTTAAGTGCGCTTCCACGTCATATTGATATAGATTGGCTATATGAAGAAATTGAGAAGATGGAAAAAGAGGAGGTGATGGATATATCGCAAGAGGAGTGGGAATACGCACGAGGTTGCTTATCAAAAGTGAGACATACTTATAATTAAATTATCTTTAGTTATATATGATATAATAATTTTACATGTTTCATCTTTAACTAAATCATTAATATGATCTCAACAATGTACTACTAGTGCACATTGTTCAATGCTATTTGGTGTGAAGGCAAACATTTTTGAACTCAACGTATAGATGATAAGAGAAATACCCAGGATTGTGGTATCCTTGCAAACTTCAAGGATACCAATGGCACCATGGAAGGTTATTGTAGCTTGATCCAAGATATTTTGAAGCTTGACTTTAGGCGATTTTTTATATATGTACTAGATGTGAAGGGGTTTAAAGAAGTAGTAACAACGGGTGAGCATTGCACAATTAGACATAATCCAAGTGGTTTTATAATGATTGACTCTACAAAATTTCACCAAGGGAAGAATGACACATTAATACTACCTCAACAATGCAAGAAGGTATATTAGAAGCTATTTATTTTCATATATATTACTTCTTGATACATTCTCAAAATACAATAAATATCTACGTCTCTTACTTTTTGTTTTTTAAATGCAGGTTGCCTATCACCCAATGGTAAGATGGTGGCACGTCATCCCCATATGTAATCGTTCAAAACCAATATATGGCAATGCTGCCAACATAGAGATAGTTGATGACAATCCAACAATCAATGATGATGCAGATGATGATGCCATGATCGATGATATACATGATGGAGTGCAAGATGATCCCCGTGAGGATGTTCAAGGAAGCGCAGAAGATGATAACAATATGGTTGCAGATGATGATGAAGAAATTGAGCATAGCAATACGTCTGACAGTGGGATAGACTTATTTGTTTCATTGCCTATTGGTAACATAGACCTAGAGGTAGATAGTCTAGCAAGGGCCGATCTCATTGAAGATGAGATTGATCATTCATTATGGCATATAATTAGCTTTGAATGATTGGATGTATATTTGTAATACTTAGAAAGAAGTAAAGTTGGTAATGTATTCTAAAAAATACTAGATGTTAAGATGTTTGGTCATATCTAGGGACTTTATGAGAAATAGAAAATATGTGTGTTTATTTTCGCATCTATAAGCGCGTTTAAAAATGCAGGTATATAGATGTGTTATTTGCATCTATATACTAGCGCCAATAGATGCACTGATAAATGCGCTAATAAACACGCCCGCTATTTTGTGTGCACAGTGTGCATCTATAGGGCCTTTCTCTTGTAGTGTGAAGCCAAATACCCCTATAACGAATACCCTCCTCAAGAAGATGGATACTATTATCCAGAATATTTACCCCATTGACTACCACCTAGAAGGAGAATACCTCTACATCGACTACCCCTATCTAGAAGAATACCAACCTCGAGGACTCCAAGAATAGGAAGAAGTGATGGAGTATTATGTGAAGTGAGAAGTATGCAGAATGGAAGTGTATTCAATGGTAGGAGATATTATGATGGAGTTAGGCTATAAGAGAGAAGACAAAGATATGTTGATATGTCAGAAAGATGAATCCTTGCACCATAGGTTATAGCTCAAGAGATGGAGTTTGAGAAGGGGGAGGATGAGATTGATTCTTTTGATCTTGAGACACCTCCCATTGAGATTGAGGGTGAGATCAGGTCAACACCCTCTTCTCAGAGGCATGGAATGCCTTTTATGAAGGATGAGGCCAAGAAATAAGAGATAGAAGATGACTTAGACATGGGTAAAAACAAGATGAAAGAAGTAGAGCTCAGCGACACTACTACTCCCAGCATAAGTGTTTTCTGCTCCAATGCCATGGTATGAATCTTATAAATGCCCAAATGGTCCCCTAAAAAGACTTAAGAAAGTTTGAAATAAGCTGAAGTGAGCAAAAGATCAATGGGACTTATTTATACCTCGAGATCCTAATTGCAATGCAAGTTTGAAGTGAAGCTCTTTCTCAAGCAAGTGATAGAGAAGCTCCTTGAGTAATACTTTTTCAATTTGATTATATCTAGCTTTTGCAATTAGAAGCTCTTCTTTTCGGGCATAAGCAAGTGATGAAAAAGCTCCTTGCAAAGTACCTTTTCGAATCGATTATATCTATCTTTTGCAATCATAGAATTCATTTTCTTTAGGAAATCTAATGCACATTTTTTAGACATTATATGTACATGACATTTGCAAACGAATTGTACAATAATATGTAATGCATATAGCTAGAAGAGTTGCAAGGATGCATGTCCTGCCACCCTATTTTTTCCCTCTGTAATCATCACTATTTATGCCAGAAATTTAAGTTACAACCGTTGCTATTAACATCGTTGTACAGGGACACTAATAGTTATGAAAATAGTGATGCTAGTAGTGATCTATATAGTGATGAATTTATTGCATTGCTAATGAATTTATCGCATCATTAATAGTGATGTGAATAGAAAGATGACGGGGGCAATTTTTTCCATGAATAATTTTGTTTCCTTAAATGTCTCTATTTCTTCTATAAGTTGTAGTGCAAGAAGTGATTGTGGAGATAAAAAAGTGGATAGTAGAAACATTTCTAGGTTTCTTTGCTCCTATGCAAAAAGAAGCTAGAGTTGGCCAATGTACTAGTAGATGACTATCAAGATATTTCAATAAGGTTGTTTTTTATCTAATTTGAAGCCACATAGAATCAATCTTCGCAAATTATGAAAATACATGGAGTAATTTTAAGAAATTCCTAAAACACGGCATTTCATAGAACATACAAACAGAATACCACGTTGACATTTCTAGACTGGATTCATAAACCTACAAAAAGGGCCTCTTCACTTTAGAGCTACAAAGAGAGTCTAAGATAAAGTATGATCAATTGGACACTGTAGAGTAATTATCTCTGCTTCAAGAAATAATATATTTTTTAAAACAAGTTGCAGACCCTTCACCACCTACAACTAGAGCTATATAACTATTAGGGAATGATATTATAGAGCAAGATATTAAGAGGGAATGGAAAGACATACTATATGCTCTATCAAATCTAGTGAGAAAGAGAGTTTTTGGTCATTTCTAGACCTATGCTAAGTTTGTCAACATGGGTGTTAGAGCCAATGATTAGGCATCTTCCATGCCTTTTTCAAATTCTTTGAAACTCACTACCATGGATGCAGTTATAAAAAATATGCAAGATTTATAGATCAAGATTCTTTAGCTTCATGGATGAACTTCTCTAAAATATGCAACATTTAGATATCAAATTTGATAAACTTAAAGGTCTTCAAAGACCCTTGCTAGAAAGACTTTGTCATCATGGCGTATGGTGTGATATTACAAAGCATGACCGCAAAGATTATGACACTACAAGATATAGGCCTTATACCGATGTTAAAAGCAACGAAAATGTAAATAACAAAATTTGCCCGTCATCGCAAAAAGCGTCGTTATTGGCGATGCCATAGAACAGTCAGTATTAGTGTCATTATCAGTATCACTATTTGCATCGGTATCAACGATGCTGATACCGATGACGCAAAAAGCGACACTAATAACGATGCTTTGCGATGCTAATAACGATGCAAATAACAACACATGCACGTATATTTGCAATACTAATAGCAACGATAACAGGGAAAAAAAAATTATGAAATACAAAATAGTTTTTGCATTATATACAATGCTCATATAAAGAAAAACAAAGTGTACTTAAATCATAACACTGATACATGATCGCATAATGAAAGCAAGTGGTACAATCATGACAAGATATCACTACTACATAGAAAATGTCTATGCAGATCAGGCGACCAAAAAAGAAGGGTGTGTGACCTCTAGGGATCCAAGGGCAAGCTACATATCCTTGCCATCCAAAAGCTCGTCCCGTCGCAAAGGAGCATCGAACAGACTCTGCAAAAAAAGAAACAACTACACATTAGTCTACCATACAATAATGCATACTAATTAAACATGGTAACTACAGACAATAAAGATGAGTGACTTACAAGGCCACCGCATCTATACAATTGGTCGATCAATGTAGTGAGACCGTGCCTCTCTGCATATCGAGTCTCAAGGTCGGTCTGATCGGGATTTGTAATGGAGTGCTACAAAGAAAACAAAATACTAACTATTAGAAACATGATTGTCAGTACAAAGGATATTGCAAAAATATAAGCAAGCAAAACAAAAGAAAAACTTACAAAGTCCTCCAGATATGTCCTATGGCTGCCACTCCCAAGATGATGGACCACTACGGCCTCTAGTTGTGCCCTTGCCATCTCGTGCTGCTGACTCCAACATCCTGGAGAATCTATAGCCTCCTCCCTCAGTCAATGCCAGTCTTCCACATCTAGCCACTCTTGAGTGCCTTGCGTGCGTCCGATCATCTGTGTGACATTTATGCACACATGTAATCCATCATCCAGCCCAAAGAAAATCTATCTGTTGTGGTTGGAACCGGAAACCACTCATGCAAGGATGCTACTATGTAGTCCTTGCTCCCCTCCAATATGTTTTTCCAATGATCTAAGACGTTGTGTCGAAAAACTTGTTGGCACAACTCTCTCATGCGAGCCATCACCCTCCTCCCCTTATCATTCATGTTGATGGCTCCTCACCTATCATCCATAAGATAGGCATATCCCTCTGGAGTATGCATAAGATGGGTCCTCTCCCACCTATGTCCACGCTCCTGGGCATATCCAAGAGACCCCTATACATCCGGTGTACCGACCGGGGTAGTATTTATAAGTGTGGAACCCATAGGGGTGCCATCTACAGAGACGGCCAAGCAAAAGCCAGAATAACTAGAGTAGACGTCCCCACAGGTGTGACAAATCCTAGAGGTGATGCAACTACAGCAGAATGATGAGACGGAGACACCACATTCGTGCCTTCACAGCAACCACTTGAGCCATGCTCCCTGAAACCACCACAAGAGCGAGGAGTCGCACCTCTATTGAAAGCCGACTGTGGACTTACTGCCTCTGTATCTCTACAACATCTCATGACCTTGAAGCACTCCCTCCCTCTTACCCTAGTCTAGAGCATTGACCTTGTATGCTCGAAGCTGAAGCATCTAATTGCACCGAAGTAGATCTAGTTGAGCGGCCTGACGATGTCTAAGAGACAGCTCCTGGTCCGCCATGTCTCTGAATCCCAGCATCTTATCTGGAGACATGCGCTTGAAGATATCCTGCAACTCCTCATCGCTCATCCCTAGACTCATCCTGAAAAGATCACCTGCATAGACAAAAAATGATGTTAGCATAATCAATTTAAATCATACAAAGCACGGTAATATAAATCCTAAAAAAATGATCTCACTTAAAATGCATATCTTATATACTCTTATAAGTGATTAGTCAAGGAATTGAGTAAGTGGATGCTCCAAGTATGAAGTATTCTATGGTCCCATGTCAATCTCTTGACACAACTCCACATACACTGGAAAGTCGATAGACATGTCACCACAAAAGGATGAGTCCACCTCATTCTGAACCTGTATTTTCATCATTGTTAGCCGATGTTGACTCCTCTACATACTCCAAGCTTTCGGTGGCCTCCACCCCTTGTAATATCGACCCCTCTATTTGCATATTATCCTAATCTATGCTCGGAACATCACTTTGATCATATATTCTTGCACTTCGGGGAGCTAAAGGTATAACATACCACCATCGAGGTTGTCAGCGGTTTGGATAGAAGATTACCTATTCACAAATACGTACAAGAGAGATTAAACTATTGTGACATGTACAATGTCGTAATACAATTAACAAACAAATGAGTTCATGCACCTATTCACAATGGGCCAGCAACACAAAGATGTCACGCAAATCCGTCCATTTTTTTTCCAAATCTATTTCAAGAAATCCAGATCGACCTCGTCGAACTGTTGCTCCAACTCCTTCAAGTACCAATTTGAACCACTACACATCGAATAGTATCATGGAGAAGCTACGGTAATCCACCGTAACAATACTTTGTAAGTTCCCAAAATACTCCATCTCATCTATAACCATGTTTGGATCCTTTGCTCGTCTTCGGCTCTCTTGCTCGAATCTTGCCATGATACCATAGACCATTGTGGAGTGTATGTTATCAATACGCTCCACACGAAAATGACATTTGCACGCCCACGCTATACTATATATTTTGTACTATACATTGAAACACTCAAATTAGTTGTCGTATATTAAATATAGATATGACAAATCCTAAACATGTCATCACCTTTGGACTACATCCCCTCGAGAATTCCCACTCCTCCATTGAGACCTCCGCCCCTTCGCAGGACGTTGCGGTCAAAGCTCCATGCAACCATTGCATTGACATGAATCGCGGCATCTCCTCCATTTCCTCAGGATATCGAATCGGTCGATGGCGCGTACTATGTCGAAATTCAGATTGCACTTCCTCTCGATCTTGCCTAGTGATCTTGTACCTGGCGAGCCACGTCTCCATAGAGGCATGGTGCAACATACAAAATAAATTTACCTTCTCCTCCATTGCAACATCCATTCTTTTTTCTACCCCATTTTCAATCACCACATCTTTGGTCAGTAATTCATTCAGAAATGAGACTAGAAAAAGACTGCATGGTTCAAATATAAAACCCTAAAGCTTAGTAGCATGAATCTTGATTGCATGTTATAGAAGCATCAATAGGAATTATGCCATAACTTAACTTACGCTTTGATCTTAACCAGAAAAGTTAGGGTTTGTAAATCTACTCATACGTAGGCAATGAATCATGTGATTACGAAAATGGTATCGTAAATATCTTCAAGAATAGACAAGTAAATTGGTTTACACTTAAATACCTAAACCGTGAGAGACTCGTTTAGGAATGGTTAAATCGATGCAACATTTCCCAAATGCTATCTAGGATTTAACACGTTGAGGATGTGACTTAATCGCTCTTATTGCTAAAGCTAAAACTCTTATACCTAAGGAGTTGCTCACATTCACGAAATGTAGGGACAATAGGCCGTACTTGGGAGAGACGATCTAGGGTTTTTACCCTAAGGATCGCTCGCTAAAAAGATGAAGCTTGGATTGAGTTGGAACCCTAGGAGACTGACAATGTAGGCCTAGTGCAATCAGGAACAGATTGTTATGAAGACACCCTGATCTTTTTTCCTATCTAACCATGATTTCGTGATTAGAAGACACCATTCGATGGGTAAAATAGTCTCATGGTTTTTTATGCAACATTTGTGCAACAAGTTGCAGAGTCACATGATCTTGTGATTTGATCACAAGGGAATAGACAATTCCTCTGAATGAGATTGGCAGATTCTTGCGCAATTTTATCTTGCAAGAGGATGAGTAGTCATCCTGACAGAGCATCTTTCTTGGAAAAGTGACCAAGATAAGGAGATTAGATAATTGCTTGGAAGCAAAAGACCAATCAGTAAAATTGGAATAACATATTTACTACCAATTGAACTTAAGGTATTGGTTAAGTTGGGTTAATAGGGTACATCCCCAGCCCAAGGATATAAGGGTTAACAAACAAACCCTTGGGAATCTTGCCAAGTCGTTGATCCCAGATTGAATGCTGAATGCATTCGAAAAGAAGGATTCACTCCTTAGCAATTGGCCAAAAATAATGACCACTGGAAATGATTGTGCTTGCAAAAGTTTAGAGAGCACTGTTTACTTTGTTTGTTCAAGGAATTTAAGGATGAAAATATATCTAATGCTTCAGGTTGAAGGCTTGAAGGAAGAGGCAGCCTCAGTTACCCCCGATTGCCTGCCTAACCCTAACCAAGGGGGTTGTTAACCGTGCTGGGAAGGTGTACCGAACCTGCCGTGAGAGGTCTCTCCATTGAGCGCTACTTGGAGCACGAGGACACTTGGGTGCCAAGGGGACTCTGGCTGTAAATCCCTCGCCTTTCGGGCCCTGAACAAGAGGCCAATGTGACTATAGATTGGATCTCGAGGCCCGCATACTAGTTTACGAGCGGAATCTTGGATTAGTAATCCCTGTGGATTGCTGGATAGCCTTTGGGCGGATTATGGATGAGCCTATGGGCTGGACTTTATAAATGTATTCCAAAGATAAATATGATAACCTGTTGAAAAGGAACTTGTTTGACACTGCTTTTCTATGTCAAGTGCTATGATTACGTGAAGGAATCGGTGGCTGGGAACTTTTCTCAATCATGATGGACAGCAAGAAGATCGTTTCAAAGGACGCAAACAGCAAGGGCACTGACCTAGAGTCTAAGTTATAATAATCCCGATTGATGCTCTTTTTGGGGAACGGAATGGGACTATGCCTTATGGCAGAGAGGTCGTGCCTTACATCCCTCTCATTTTCCATTCTCCTTGAACCAAGTGCAATGTGAATCCACTTCAACCCTGTCGTTTCTGCGGAAAGTAGTTCACTTGGGGTTCGATGCTAAATGCCGTTTAGGAAATGACCTTTAGGGAAAACCCTGATTCAAGTCGGTCCTAAGTGGAAACAGCTAGAATACTTCCGCTACATGGCAGACAACGTGGAAAGTCCTAGACCGCAAACCCCGTAACATTCCATGGGAGTGCCGGGTGGAGCTTTCTAGATCTGCTTTCCGATAGACTGCTAAGACGTGTCCTAAAGGGAATAAGAGGAGATGTTATAGTTGGTATCAGAGTGAACCAACGAAGGATTTGTTTTTAAGAAATCTTAATAAGATAAAGAAAAGCAAATGTTACTATTCCAAACATTTCCTTACTTTCGATGTTGTCTTGCAGAATTATGAAGCATGGAACAAGTTTTTAGTGGTCCGACTCATGTTTATGACTGTGATGCATTCCCTGTTTTATCGACAAAGGGTTGAGATGATCAACATCTTAGATCATATCTATAATCCATCGCCTTTGTACATGGAACGAAGATGGACAGGTACCTTAGGAATCTACTATATAGCTACCCACCGGTTTGCATACCTTCAAACTAACTTAAAGAGGATCAAGTGGTTGGAAGACCTGAAGATCATGAAGCTGTTCATTTTTGTGAAGGCTCACGTAAACTAAACTTTACATATGCGAGGTCAAAGGGTTGAGCTAAACTCATATGTATATGAGGAAGTGACCTCTGTAATCCCCACTGATAGGATCAAGGTATTGGGGCGTTATGAGAAGAATGGGTTCCAAAGAAAAGGATACCCTAATCTTCCAATGACTTACTGTTTCGTAAAGATTCATGACTCGAAACCATACTATTATTTAGTTCCCGTAGATAAATGTAATACAACATTATTCTCCCCAAACTAAATGTAAACAATTGCTCTATCATCTTTGGAAATATTGTACTCCAAAAGGGCTATGCCCATATGAATGCAATAAGACTTCTTTTTATCAATGTCTATTTTGTTGACGAGAATTGATTAAAAATTAATGGCTAGATTGCGTGGTTGATAGCTGAAATGTAGATGAAATATAATTCATAACGATTAATGAGTAATAATGTTAAGAAACCTTTATCCAGCCACAACCCCAGGTATAGATTCCCAATTCGTCTCCTACATCAAGTACTGTCGTAATCTAGGAGAAGAAGTTTCTTCTCAAGCAGATTAAGCCTTTTGAATTTGACGGGAAAGGCAGGTCCATGGAGGATTACTTTGAAGCAGTCAGTACTACACCCGCCAACCAAGCTATGCTCGCCAAGCTGAAGCTCACTGGTGAAGCTAGGCTTTGGTGGAAGCAATGCTGTAGAGATCAAGGGATCGCCGAAGGATCCGTTACCGGGAAAATTTGAAGAGAGCCGTGCAGGGAAGATACTTACCACCTGCATATCACACGCAGAAAATGAATGAGTTCTACAAGCTAAAACAACTGGGACTCACTCTTGACACATACTGCTCTAAATCCGTCTCACTTCTTAAGTATGCGATAGAGATGGATATGACACAGCAGGTGTCAAAATTTTATTTTGGTTTAAATCAACTAGTGAATATTCGTCTCGAATCTATGTGCCCATCAAATCTACAGGATGCACTCATTCGAGCTGCGCCTATAATTCAAGAAGTACAGGCTAGACCAAGAGGTAACAAAACTTGGTCTTATAATGACCCGAACAAAGGAGCATTTAGGCCTCAAATGAAGAGAGTTCAAGGTCAGAATCGAAAACAAAGAAAGAAAGCAAGGACTAATAATGCCAACAGCTTTGTCCCCACCCAAAGCAATGGCCGGAACTTCCGTTGTTTCCACTGCAATGAGCCAGGACATTTCAAGAGGCAATGTCCCAAGCTTGGAGGAGGACATCGACAGGAATCTTTCCAAAGAACAGGCCGTGGCCAGGGAGCCACTACCCGAGGTAGAGGAAGAACTGTCTGCATTGCCGACAGGGAAATGTGCAAAGAAGAAGATCCGACCATGGAAGCATAGTTTGAAAGGGTGACATTCCATGCCGCTCTACACAAGAAAGGCCCGAATCGCCAGTTCTCGATGATTCAGATCAAGGTAAAAGTTTCAAGACCTT
This sequence comes from Lygodium microphyllum, assembly GCF_053477565.2. Classification (NCBI taxonomy): domain Eukaryota; kingdom Viridiplantae; phylum Streptophyta; class Polypodiopsida; order Schizaeales; family Lygodiaceae; genus Lygodium; species Lygodium microphyllum. The sequence continues at coordinate 36,942,636 of NC_141143.1, forward strand.
GGTTTATTGTGGCAGTACACATTCCTTTATCTCACCAGCTTGTGAAAAAATATGGGGTCCGTTACCTGGGAGAAGTTGAAGAAAGCCGTGCAGGGAAGATATTTACCACCTGCATATCGTACGTAGAAAATGAATGAGTTCTACGAGCTAAAACAGCTAGGACTTACTCTTGACGCATACTACTTTAAATTCGTCTCACTTTTAAAGTATGCGCCACAGATGGACATGACGCAGCAGGTGTCCAAATTTTGTGAGGGCTTAAATCCACCCGTAAATACCCGTCTCAAATCTATGCGTCCATCAGATCTTCAGGATGCACTTATTCGAGCGGCGCCTATAATTCATAATTCAGTTACCCTCAACTACCTGCCTAACCCTAACCAAGGGGGTTGTTCACCGCGTCGGGAACGTGGACCGAACCCGCCGCGAGAGCTCTTTCCGTTGAGCTCTACTTGGAGTAGGAGGACGCTTGGGTGCCAGGGGGGGCTCTGGCCGTAAATCCCTCGCCTTCCGGTTCCTGCACAAGAGGCTAACGTGACTTGGGATTGGATCTCAAGGCCCGCATATTAGTTTACGGGCGGAAGCTTGGAATAGTGATCCCTGGGGATTACTGGATAGCCTTCGGGTGGATTATGGACAAGCTTACGGGTGGAACTTCTTGTATTTCAAAGATAAAATGATGAAATGTTAAAAGAGAACTTGCTTAATATTGTTTTTCTATGTCACATGATAAGATTATGTGAAGGAACTAGTGCTTAACAGGATTAATTAAAGAAGCTGATTGTTATATGTCAAATTAATGTGTTAGATAATTACATAACTAAAACAAACTGAGGAAAGTGCGGAGGATGGGCCATGGGTCCGTCCTACGGTTGGGTGGTCCCGGTTAGCCGAGAACTTTTCTCAAAAATGAGGAAGAATAGCGGGATGATCATCATTATCAAAACGAATAACGAGAACGATGACCTAGAGTTACGTCTTACCCAATTTACGCTGTTTTAGGGGAACGGAATGGGACTATGCCTTATGGCAGAGAGGTTGAGCTTTGCATCCCTCTTGTTTCCCATTCTCCTTGAACCAACTGCAGCGTGAATCCGCTTGGGAATTGGCGTTTGTACGTAAAGTAGTTCGCTCGGGTCTGATGCTAGTTGCTGTTAGCTAATGACCAATCAAGAAAACCCTAATTCCGGTCGATCCTAAGTGGGAATGGCCAGGATACTTCCGCTACGTGGCAGACGCAGAAAGACCTAGATCGCAAAACCCGTAACATTCCATGGGAGTGTCAGGCGGAGTTTTCTAGACATCCTTTCCGATGGACTGCTAAGACGTGTCCTGGATGATACTAGGGGACACGTTACAATTGGTATCAGAGCCGACCAACAACGAAATTGTTTTTATGAGATCTCAATAAAATGAAGTAAAGAAATTGTTGTTGTCCAAACATTTTCTCATCTTCAATGCTGTCTTGCAGAATTATGAAGCGTGGAACAAGTTTTTGCTATTTCGGGTCATGTTTATGACTGCAATGTATTCTCCCCTTTATAGACAAAGAATTGGGATGATGAATATCCTGGAGAAGATTTATAATCCATCACCTTTATACATAGAACGAAGATGGACGGGGTCTTCAGGAATCTACTATATAGCCGCCCACCGGTTTGCTTATCTATAGACCAACCTCAAGAGGATCAAGTGGTTGGAAGACTTGAAAGTCGTGAAGCTATTCATTTTTGTGGAAGCTCACATAAATTCGACTTTATATATTCAAGGTCGGAGGGTTGAAATGAACTCATATGTATATGAGAAAGTAACCCGTGTAACCCCAGCCGACAGGATTAAAGTGTTGGGCCGCCATGAGAAGTATGGATTCCAACGGAAAGGGTATCCTGAACATCCAATGAACTATCGATTCCTAAAGATCCATGACCCAAAACCCTACTATTACACAGTTCTTATAGACAAATGCAATACAACATTGTTCTCCTCAAACTGAATGTAATGATTGGCTTATCATCACACGAAACGTTGTATAAGGCTATGCCCATGTAAATACAAATAAAGACTTCTTTTTATCAATATCTGGCTATGCATAAGAGTTGTTAAAAAGTTAAGTAGCCACATTGTTTACGAGATAGTTGAACTAAAAATGAAAGATAAGCTAACGTCGATTTTCATATAATAACGTTAAGAGAACTTTTATCCAGGCACAACCCCAGGTACATGTTCCAAATTCGCCTCCTACATGAATTACTGCTGTGACCTAGGAGAAGACGTTCCTCCTCAAGCGGAAAAGCCACCCGAGTTTGACGAGAGAGGCAGATTCGTCCAGGCTGATGCTAAAATTTGGATTGAATCCATGGAGGATTACTTTGAAGCAGCTCGTACTGCACCTACCAATCAGGCCATGCTCGCCAAGTTAAAGCTCATCGGCGAAGCCAGACTTTGGTGGAAGCAATGGTGCAGGGATCAAGGGACTTCAGAGGGATCCGTTACCTCGAAGAAGTTGAAGAAAGCTGTGCAGGGAAGATATTTACCACCTGCATATCGTATGTAGAAAATGAATGAGTTCTATGAGCTAAAACAACTAGGACTCACTCTTGACGCATACTACTCTAAATTCGTCTCACTTTTAAAGTATGCGCCACAGATGGACATGACGCAGCAGGTGTCCAAATTTTGTGAGGGCTTAAATCCACCCGTAAATACCCGTCTTGAATCTATGCGTCCATCAGATCTTCAGGATGCACTTATTCGAGCGGCGCCTATAATTCAGGAGGTGCAAGCTAGACCAAGGGGTAACAAAACTTGGTCCTATAGTAACCCGAACAGAGGAGCATTCAGATCTCAAATGAAGAGATTTCAAGGTCATAATCAGGGACAAAGAAAGAAAGCAAGGACAAATAACGTCAACAACTTTGTTCCTACTCAAAGTAAAGGCCGAAACCTCCGTTGTGTCCACTGCAACGAACCCAGTCACTTCAAGAGGCAATGTCCCAAGCTCAGCGGAGGACATCGTCAAACGCCTTTCCAAGGTGCTGGCCGTGGTCAAGGAGCCGTTACCCGGGGAAGAGGAAGAAACGCTTGCATTGCCAATAGGCAAAGATGCAAAGAAGAAGAAGAGAAAGATCCGACTATGGAAGCTGAATTCGAAAAAGCGACGGTCCATGCCGCTTTACACAAGAAAGGGCCGAATCGCCAGTTTTCGGTGATTCAGACACCGTCGGACTATCAAGGTAAAGGTTTCAAAACCTTGATTGATTGTGGTAGTACACATTCCTTTATCTCACCAGCATGTGCAAAAAGTTTAGGAATAACCATAGTAGAAGCACCTACCCTGCTTGTGGAGTTGGCAAACGGTCGTGAGGTAGCTTGTACTAGGCAAACTGCTAAGGTGGAATTCTTTCTGGGAGGAAAGAAGACTTCAGTCAAATTCAGAGTCATGAATTTAGGTATCCATGAGTGTCTACTCGGGATGGATTGGCTTAAGCCCAGGTTAAGCCCAACGACGCCCACATCCACTGTGGAAAGGGTCAAGTTTCCTTTCGAAACTCTGAAAGGGAATTTGTCACAACTCAAGGTGAGGCAGGAGTGCCAAGAATCCAATTAGCCAAAGTATCTCAGATCATAAAAAGAGTTAGAAAAGGATTACCCGTTTACCTGATCAAACTCAACAAGTTAGATCGAAAGCAAGAGTCTCATGAAGGACCTTCTTGGCTAAAGGAATACGCTGACGTATTCCCTGAAGAATTAACTGAACTTCCGCCTCAAAGAGAAGTAGATCATGAGATTAGGCTAGTACCTGGAGTTGCACCAATTGCAAAGAGACCTTATAGAATGTCCATACCGGAAGCAATTGAGTTGAAGGAACAACTCAAGCAACTGTTAGATCAGGCCGGCCTAGCAACTCACCATGGGGAGCTCCAGTACTATTCCAAAAAAAGAAAGATGGGACACTTCGACTATGTATTGATTACCGAGGGTTGAATCAATCAACAGTCAAGAACAAGTATCCTATTCCCAGAATAGATGAGCTTCTTGATCGTCTTCAAGGTGCAAAGATCTTCTCCAAGATTGATCTGAGGTCAGGTTACTATCAAATAAGAATCAAGGAAGAAGATATTCCAAAGACGGCCTTCAATACAAGATATGGGCACTTTGAGTTCCTGTATGTCATTCGGGCTTATAAATGCACCTGTCACCTTCAATAGATTAATGCAAGATATCTTTAGACCATATCTTGATGATTTTGTGCTTGTCTTCTTCGATGACACTTTATCTATTCTAAACAGGAAGAAGATCATGAACCTCAACTTCGGATTGTCCTTGAGACAATGAGGTCTCATAAGTTGTATGCAAAAATGAAGAAGTGTGCATTCTTCAAGCGTCAGATTGAATATCTGGGATTCATAGTATCATCAGAAGGAATATCAGTAGACCCAGCCAAGGTCAGAGATGTGCTTGAATGGCCAATACCAGTATCCGTCAAAGAGATACGTAGCTTCCTTGGATTAACAGGATGGTATAGGGTCTTCATCAAAAACTATGCTTTGATTGCAGCACCTCTTACAAACTTACTAAAGAAGCAGACTTCCATTACCTGGTCAACTTCCGAACAAAATAGCTTCAACAAACTGAAGCAAATTTTGGTATCAGCACCTATTCTAAAACTTCCTGACCTCAATAAGGAGTTCGAGGTAGTAATTGATGCTAGCATTCTTGCCTTGGGGTGTGTACTTATGCAAGAAGGTCATCCAGTAGCATACTCTTCAAGGAAATTGAAGAGTCATGAAAAGAATTATGCCACGCATGATCTGGAATTACTAGCTGTCATCCATGCTCTAAAGCTTTGGAGACACTACCTGTTGGGTAACAAGTTTACTCTAGTAACCGATCATAAGAGTCTCAAATGGATTTTTACCCAGAACGAGCTCAATATGAGACAACGTCGGTGGATTGAAGTATTGGCGGAATATGATTTTGAAATCAAGTACCGACCAGGAAAAGGGAATGTAGTTGCCGATGCACTCAGTCGCAAGGCATTCCTAAATTCCCTAATCTTGCAAAATCCATCAACGGCCAGATCTCTGGCTACAAAAGTATCTATGCCAAACAACCCTATACTTGAACTAGCTAGAGAAGAAGCATGCCATGATTTGGCCTACCAAACAATGATAAAGGAAATATCTACCAAGGAGCAGAATCAGATGTTGCAAGCTAAGTATCAGGAATTTTCCATTGATAATGGACTTGTCTACTACAGAACAAGGCTATGTATACCAGCAAGCCAGTCACTTAAGCAGAAAATATTATGGGAAGCTCATGATTCTCCTTTCGCAGGACATCCTGGCTATGCTAAAACTCTTAATGCAGTTAGGAAGAGCTACCATTGGGAGAGGCTTAAAGGTGAGGTTCTCAAATATGTCACTAAGTGTTTGTCTTGCCAACGTATCAAAGCCGAATATGTCATGATGCCAGGGAAACTACAACCACTTGACATTCCCCAAATGAAATGGGAATTTATCAGTATGGATTTTGCTGTGGGCTTACCCCAAGTCCAAGGAGGATACAATTCCATTATGGTTGTGGTTGACATGCTTACCAAGGTTGCACACCTGATTCCAGTAAAGACAAACTATAAAGCCTCCGACATTGCAAGATTGTTTATCAAGGAGATATTCAAGCTACATGGGTTACCTAGAAGAATCATTAGTGATCGAGATTCTCTCTTCACATCACACTTCTAGAGAGCTATCTTTGAAGCTATTGGGACTCAACTCTATTTTAGCACCGCCTACCATCCCCAAATGGATGGCCAAAAAGAGCGAATAAATCAAATCATCGAGGATATGCTTAGGGCATACTGCTGTCGAGAGCCGAAGAGGTGGATTCAATACTTGCCATTAGTTGAATTTGCCTACAATGCTTCTTACCAGCAGAGCATTCAGATGACCCCTTTCCAGGCATTGTATGGTCATGATTGTCGAAGTCCCCTAAACTTTTCTGATCCAACCCTAAGAGTTGAAGTGTCAAGACAGATATTGGAAGACATGGATGATCAAATAAAGTCAATAAGACAAGACATACAAGCGGCCAAGGATAGACAAAAGGCATACGCAGATTTGAAATGTCAAGAAAGAGTCTTCGTAGAAGGAGACATGGTCTTCATTCGTGTACACCCTAAAAAGAGTTCTCTATCCCTCGGAGAATGCAAGAAGCTAAGTCCAAGGTATTGTGGGCCATACAAAATCCTCAAATGCCTAGGACCCAATGCTTATAGATTGCAACTCCCTGAGAACCTGAAGGTTCACAATGTATTCCATATCAACCTATTGAAAAATATGTACCCAACCCTAATCATGTACTTGATGACCAACAAATTGTAATGCCTAGTCAAGGAGTCCTTGAACTAAGGCCGGATAGGATCTTAGATGTTAGGGAGAGACAGTTAAGATCTAGAACCCTGAGAGAATGCCTTGTCCAGTGGAAAGATTATCCCGAAGAGGATGCCACTTGGGTAGATGAAGGCACTCTCAACCATCAATATCCCCAATTTATCTCGAGATGAGGACATCTCGATTCCTCTAAGGGGGAGAGAATGTAACGTTCTAAAAAAATCTTTTTCGCGTGGACTACCTCTTGTAGGAAATAAGGATAATGAATTTTTTTTAAAATTCCCCTTATCCCCCCAGCCGACTGACGAGCTGGAGGGGGAGGGAAATAGAAGGAGTGATTAAGCTCCTTGGTGGAGCTTGGAGTGAGGAAGAAGGCATGCGTGATGCCACGCAGGGGAGGGAGGATCCCCCTCCCCTCCCCTATTTATAACCAAGGAGGCGCAGGCTGAAGGGGTGCCATCGCCTATTGTTGCCGTGAGGAAAGAGTGTTGTCGTCGGCTCATCTACGAGGAGAGAGAGAATCTCTCTGTTCAACTCGCGAGGAGAGAGCCATGACTCTAGGCAAGAGAGAGAGGTGGTATTCACTGCCAGAAGAGGAAGGTCGTCGTCGTGAAGCCGTTGGGGGACGAGATGCCGCTCAATCGCCATCGTAGCTGTCGCTCCAGTCTGACTCTGCCCACATCGCCGCCAGCTGCCTTATCTTTGTCCCCATATGAGACACGCCGACGGATGCCATCTGTCGACGGCCTCCACCCCCACGTGCCCTTCGTGAGGCTTCTAGAAAGCCCTTGGAAGCTTCCAAGAAGCCCCCTTTTTCACACCTTTGCCTATTTTCCCCCCTCAAAAATTTTCTCCTTAGGGCCCTATAAGGCCCTTTTCCCCCCCTCATAAAAGGTTTTACCCTTAGGCCCCCTTTCTTATAAGCCTTTAAGATTACCCCCCTAGAATTTCCCCCTTAGGGCTCTATAAGCCCTTTTCCCCCCAAATTCTCCCTACTATTTCCCCCCCCCCCCCCCCCCCCCGCGTGTTTTATTCCCCTAAGCCCCTTTTCACCCCCTTATAACCCTTTTCACCCCCTCATAACTCTTTTATTTCCACAACCCCTAAGCTTTTTATTAATCCCCCATATCCCGAATAAAATTATTTCCCCCCTGAACTTCAAAATCCAAATCATCATCATGGCCTCGAATGATGTCCCGTAAGGAAAAAGTAGGCCGTGAGATAAAATATAGGGAGGGAAAGCAGAGGGAGTGAAAAGAAGGAGTGAAGGAGGAAGAGTGGGAAAAAGATAAAAGATAGGGAAGGAAAGTAGAGAATAAGGAAGTGAAGTAAAATATAAGGAAGGGAAGTAGGGAGGAGTGAAGGAAAAAAGAGAGTAGTGTGAAAGAAGTAGAGGGTGAGGAAAAGACAAAGAAGAGTTTTTTTTTTTTAAAGGAGTAAAAGACTTAGAAAAGAGAAGGAATAGAGGAAGGGCAAGGAAGGAGAATAAGTGCCTTCTATTCCTTTTACCCCAAGTCTAAGTCTTCCAAATGTTCTTGTGGTTGAAAAACCACACTCACCCATAAACTTTTTTTTTCCAAAGAGACGGTGGAATTCCAGAAGAAAGAGGAAAAGGCTATCTCACATTCAAACTACGATGCCGCCTAAGAAAGTCCAAGGTGTAGCTGCGGGAGGGTCATCTCCCGGTATCCATGTGGATATCTCACCCCAAAACCAGGTTTTTCTTCTTGGCTTTAATTCGGTTTTAAGTCGATCATGCAAAGAGAAATTGTTAGGGATAGTATATATTTGTTCGAATTATTTGTAATGAAGGAGTTTAGCTTATGAATGATAATGTATAGAACTTAGTTTCCTTCAAATTGCATCAAGCATTATAAATTACGAGCAAGATTATCCATTTACTATAGTAGTATATTTTAGTTAAATCCTAAAGGTATAGAAATTATATCTTGCACCATTAGTTTTATTCCTTTTTCGCAACGAATCATTGTAAATGATTAAATTCATGATAGGGTTCTTTTGTTGCTCAAATTACTAGGAAGTTATCATTGCTAGTTGTACATCTTAGCAAGGGAAATGTTTGTTATTTGGCATGAGTTCATCCGCAAGGAAAAAGGAAGTTTAAATTGAATGGTATTGACTGAAAAGTAAATTGTCACAAGGATAGCAAAACTGTGACAAGACGATTAATATTACCTTCCAAAAGATATCCAAACCAATCTAAACATAGAAATATTCATACCCTAAGGTTAAAAAAATTCGTAAAGATAAAGAACTAGGGCTGTCCCCGAGAGCCTTAAAAAGAAACCCTATGCCCGACATACGTCAGTTTAAAGGCTCTAAAACGGATTATTCCATCGCAGGACTTGCGCAACAAGTACGAAATCATTTAGTCTTGTGATTGATTCACAAGGAGAAAGGGTAAAAACCCTCATCAAGGATGGCAGATCCCTACGCAAGTTATCTTGCAAAAGGACGTATTTTTGGATATCCTTCTAAATAAGGGAAGTTGTAAACCAGAAACTAGCATATCTAAGGAATTTTAGGGTTGACCAAGTTGGGTTAATAAGGTACGCCCTACACCGGAATGTAAAGGATCTTGCCAATTTACAAGACACCTTGGGAACGAGTGCTGATACACTCAAAAGGAAAGAACACTTCCTTAGCAGTTTGCCAAACAACACAGTTGATTAATGGAAATGTTTATGCTTGCTAGAGATTTTAGGGCTCTGTTTGAATTATGAATTACAAATTAAATGAGTACCTATACTTTAGGTTAAAGGCCTGAAGGAAGAGGCAGTCTCAGTTACCCCCGACTACCTGCCTAACCCTAACCAAGGGGGTTGTTCACCGCGCCGGGAACGTGGACCGAACCTGCCACAAGAGCTCTTTCCGTTGAGCTCTACTTGGAGTAGGAGGACGCTTGGGTGCTAGGGGGGTTCTAGTCGTAAATCCCTCACCTTCCGGGTCTTGCATAAGAGGCTAACGTGACTCAAGATTGGATCTCGAGGTCCGCATACTAGTTTACGAGCGGAAGCTTGGAATAGTGATCCCTGGGGATTACTAGATAGCCTTCGGGCGGATTATGGACAAGCCTACAGGTGGAACTTCTTGTATTTCAAAGATAAAATGATGAAATGTTAAAAGAGAACTTGCTTGATATTGTTTTTCTATGTCACTTGATAAGATTACGTGAAGGAACTAGTGCTTAACAGGATTAATTAAAGAAGCTGATTGTTATATGTCAAATTAATGTGTTAGATAATTAAATAACTAAAACAAACCGAGGAAAGTGCGGAGGATGGGCCATGGGTCCATCCTACGGTTGGGTGGTCCCGATTAGCCGAGAACTTTTCTCAAAAATGAGGAAGAACAGCGGGATGATCATCATCATCAAAACGAATAACGAGAACGATGACCTAGAGTTACGTCTTACCCGATTTACGCTGTTTCAGGGGAACGGAATGGGACTATGCCTTATGGCAGAGAGGTTGAGCTTTGCATCCCTCTCCTTTCCCATTCTCCTTGAACCAAGTGTAGTGTGAATCCGCTTCAGACCTGGAGTTTCTGCGTAAAGTAGTTCGCTCGGATCTGACGCTAGTTGCTGTTAGCTAATGACCAATCAAGAAAACCCTAATTCCGGTCGATCGTAAGTGGGAACGGCCAAGATACTTCCGCTACGTGGCAGCCGCGGAAAGACCTAGATCACAAAACCTGTAACATTCCATGGGAGTGTCGGGCGGAGTTTTCTAGACATCCTTTCCGATGGACTGCTAAGACGTGTCCTGGATGATACTAGGGGACACGTTACATGTCAATTTAGTGTGTTCTTGTTATCTCTAAGATTTGTCACACCTATAGCAATATCTACTCCCTGACTCCACATTTTGCTCAACTGTGAGCAAGTGGAACCTCTATGGGTGCTACTCTGAGACATACTACCCCCATGAATACATCAAGTATATAGGGGTCTCTTGATGAGCATGGTTGCAAGTGGGAGAGGACACATGTTAGACATATGTTAGCAAGGTATGGGTACCTCATATATGACATGAAATTTGGTCTAATCATGAATGATGAGGGGAGGAGGGTGATGTTTGGCATAAGAGGGTTATGGTAACAAGTATTTAGGCACAACGTTTTGGACCATTGGAAGAATATACCTGAGGGGACCAAGGACTATATAGTAGCATCTTTGCATGAGGAGTTCTGATACCTACAACAATAGAGAGGTTTTCCACTCGATGGATTATGGAGTGTATGCGTGTATGCATGTCACATAGAGGATCGAACACATGCAAGGAAATCAAGAGTGGCGCCTCAAAGCTCGAGTGGCTAGACATAGATGATTGGCAAAGACTCACAAAGGAGGCTACAGATTCTCTAGGATGATGGCGACAATAGCAAGAGGCAGCGAGGGCACAATCGGAGGCATCATGCATTGTCTGGGGAATGGCAACCACATGACTTATCTGTAGGACTTTATAAGTTTTCTTTTAATTCTTCTCACTTTCTGATTTGTAATATCACTTGTACTAAAAATCATGTTTCTAATAATTGTATTCTATTTTCTTTGCATCACTTCATCACAAACCGTTATCCTAGAAGTTTGGAGACCCAATATGTAGAGAGACATGGTCTCCTTGTACTCATCGATAGATTGTATGCATGAGGAGACTCAGTAAGTCAATCATATTTCTTATCCATAGTCCTTTTTTAAAAAGAATGCATTATGTATGGTGGATTGATGTGTAGTTGTTCACCTTAAAGAGTCCATTCAATACTCTTTTGCATCAAGACAAGCTTTTTAATGGCGAGGATCTGTTGCATGCAGTTGGATTCCTGGAGAATACACCCTTTTCTTTTTTTATCATGTTATTTCTGCAAGCATCTTACATATTCCTTATATGTAATTATCATCCTTTATATAAAAACATATCTTGTGATAATCACATACAAAATTTCATGTTTGTTTTGGCTCTTCTCTCTCTCCATGGTTCCATGTAATACCATGCATTGTCATCACTAGCCTTGTACTTATTCTATGAGTTATCAATCTTGTGGGTTTAAGTAGTTTTGGCACTCCTCTTGATGAGCATTGCATACACATTGCTTTGCAGAATACTATAAAACACATGGTACTATATGTGTTTGCCATGCCACAAATTCTTTTTTCCTCTATAAAACCATTGCTATAGCACAATTGATTTCTCTCCACACATCACTATTGCTGTCACTATGTGTATGTCGCAAATCCTTGTTATCTATGTCGTTATTTGCATCACAAATAGCGACAATTTACACATAGTTGAGGAAAAAGTCATCATACCCCAAAGTTTACACATAGTTACTCCACTAATTACTATATTCATGGTTAGAGATACCCTTACTTGAATTATTTTGTGTCAATCGTGGGACTTCAAACTAGATAGTTTCTCCACACCTCTTTTCTTTTTCTTTATGAAGGCTCCCTTGAGACATCTCATACATCCTATGGGTGTTGAAAGCTACATATTTGCTCCTTCACTATTTTTTCCTCGTTCTTTGACAACATCCAAGGTGCATGGGGTAGGTCAATCTTTCCTCTGGGTCCAATGCGTGGCTAGGCTCCTCTCATGTAACCAATGTTACGTAAATCCTCCCTTACATTCACTGAATCACGAGCCCCTATCAAGTGATCCCATAATGTAGATACAACATTTTGGAATATGTGCATTCCAACTGGTGATTGATCTTGAGTTCAGTCCAATACGAAAGACGAAAAAATATAGAGAACCTAACAAACAAACAATATATTATGTAAACAATTCATCATGCTAAATACTTTAAAGTCAATCGAGAGAAATACACTTCTTACCGACTCATGCCGAGTGGAGGGTGGCTGTCGGCATTAATCCATCTCTCCTTCCAATCTCGAATGGTTAGAGATTGTGGAGTCATTCCATTAGTAGGGAGAACATATTTGGGATGGTCAATAGGAAGAAATCGATGATGATTGTCATAGATAATCTTCTTTAAATGTGCTGGCCTAGAGGAAACTAGAGAGGGACTGCAAATAGGACATGCATGATATCCTGATGTGGTTAAACCTGAACAAACAAGTGAATTAATAAAATGCAATTGATTCAAGTCTTAAATTTCAAATATAGAGTTATATACATATACCTAAACACTCTCCGTATCCTAGAAAGTCATGCATGGTCCACAACAACATGGCCTTTAACGTGAAATCTCTAGAGGATGCAGATGTGCTTATATCTTGCACCTCAATACCTTCCCATAACATTTCTAACTCTTCAATCAAAGGCTCTAAGTAAATGTCCATGTTTTTTACCTTGTGCTTTCCAAGCATCAGAAGGGACAACATTACATGTCCCTTTTTAATTGCCATGGATGGAGGAATATTATAGTTCACCAATACCACTGGCCATAAACTGTATGATGTGCTTTTGATGCCAAATGGATTGATTCCAACCATACCTAAACCAAATCTCAAATTTCTTGGCTCTTCTTTGAAAACGGGCAACAAATTATCTATATGTTGCCATGCCGGTGTGTCTACAAGGATCCTCCATTTTCCATCACTTGAATGATGACTAGCATGCCATGACATGAGCTTTCCAATAGACTTACACTTAAACATAAGTTTTATACGTGGAACAATCGAAAAATGTCACAAAACCTTACAAGGCACATCCATTGACTTCATCTCCACTTCGTATCTTGATTCGCCACAAACAGGACACTCTCGTGCGAACTCATGAATCCCACAAAATAAGACACAATCATTGACACATGCATGGATCTTGACATAATCGAGGCCTCCCAGAGATGTCAAGTAATGTCTTGCTTGCTCTTTCTTAGTTGGCAATTTGTTTCCTTTTGGAAGCATTTGTGATAATAACCTACATATATTTTTAAAAGTGAGTTAAAAAACCACTAACATATATTTCTGTCTGATTTCAAAATAGAACAATTAATATTATGATTCATAAGCCAAACTGAATTGATACCTACTTCAATAACACATCCAAACTGACATTACTCCATCCATAAATTGTTTGCAAGTTAATTATCTCGAGGGACGCACGAAGAACGAAGTACATACAATGGAGTAGATGACGCTATGTATAGTGGATCATCTAGCTTCGTAGAGTGACCTTCTCCCTGAACCGGTTGCGAAAATAGATGGTGTACCATGTCGTCCAAAATCTCATCCTCTACAACTTGATGGGGCATTTCATGAGGGCTACTATCATGGTCGTCAGTCTCCACTCTTCTTGAAGACTCTGCCTCCTCGCGTCGACGTTTTGCAGCCTCTCGACGCCCGGGTGGGAGCATCTGAGGATGTGGCACCGCATCCTGCTCAACCACAAAAGGAAGTTTCATGTACGTTGATATATATTGAGTAACATAGACTAGCAATCTTAGTGTTTTAAAAAAAAAGAATACCGGTGATTTTTCTCAGTCCCATTCTCTATACATGCTGAGGTGTGACATTCCAAATCAACGTGCTAAAAAAATACACCCTTGACAACGATCACACATGCATTTAATTTTTCATCATAGCCATGCATCTCGATTATGAAGACGTAATGTTTTATCATCACTTGAGGATGTGCTCGTTGACTCATCAGTATGCACCACACTAGCTGATGACGACGACATGATTAAACCTAATTCATGATAACATCAAAATATTTGTCATTCATATGTTTACATAAAAACTTCAAGTTGGCGTATTAATTATTCTAAGATCTCAATTTTAAATACACAAAAGTCATCATAAATACATTAAAACTTATTATAAGAATTCACTATCAAAACTTATCTTTTTTAAAAAAAATTATGATAAAACCTAAATGCGCGTCTATATCTGCGTTTACATACGCGTCTAAACTAGCGTCTATTTGCGCATCTAAGTTTGCGTCTATACGCGCGTTTACGTAAACTTAGACGCGCATATACACACCAAAATAGATGCACACATCAAAATTCAAAAGATACTTAAATCATTTCTTTTCAAACTGCACCTTTCCTTTCCTGCATTTTTTGTGGTTCTAAAGCTCAAGTTTAGGCGACATGTAGTCTCTTCATGCCTCACCTAGTCTCTTTATGCCTCACCTCCTCATGACTCACCTCTTCTTTCCTTTCAAACACACAAGAGGGGAAAAAGGAAAGCCAAGGAGAGGAAGAAAGAGAGAACAAGAGAGAGGAGAACAAGAGGAAGAAGAAGCAAAGAAAAGAGACAACAAGCAGTAAGCAAGCATCAAGGGAGAGTAACTTACCAAGGAGAGGAAGAAGGAGAAGGAAGAAGTGCCACCACCCGCCACACCAAACACCCAAGGTGAGTCCTCTCTCTCTCTCTCTCTCTCTCTCTCTCTCTCTCTTTGTTTCTGTGTATTAGGATTTATGATTTTATTTTGTACAACAACAAATAAATCATGAATGGCGGTTGTCGGACTAAAATCAGCCGACTAAGCACGTTTGCCAACCCATCTACATTCCAGTGCAGATGCAGGGATAGATGCAAAGCAATGTTTTCTCTCATTGTGTCTGAGGCTGCGTCTCAGAGCGTGTGTATTCTTTGTTGGAGACGCAATAATACACGCACTCTGCAAAGAAGAGACTTGGACTTCAGATTCGCATCTCCAGGCGCATGTATCCTGCAGTCAACACGCGAGGATACATGCACGTGCCAGAAGCATTGACCTAGAAATCGCATCTGATAGGGCGTCTATACTGCATCTCAGATGCGGATATACACGCACTTTGAACAGAGGGTTGACTTTAGGAACGCGTCTGAGAGTGCGTCTATCCTGCATTTTAGACGCAGTTATATACGCACGAGCCAGCGCTGATAAAAAATAATTTTCATTGCCTAAACAATATATTTTTGCAATGATGAATGTGACTAATCCCATGTTTGTGTTTATAAATTTTCTTGATCATGATCAAATTTTTAGAAGCTTTAGCCTTCCAACGTAGTGAATTAGGTAGCATTATACTTTTGATACCATATTAGAGATTTTGGGAATCTTCCAAGCTCCACTTTCAAATAAGGAGTAAAGATTTGACCAAGTGGCTAAATCTTAACCCCATATTTGAGAGTGGAACTCCCAGAGATTTCTTATTTATGAGAAGCATTAGCACTTAAGTTTTATGCTCAATATCTAAAGAAAGCTAGATTATTAGTACTTTCAAGTGCCATGAGCATCCATGTATTTTTTCTATGGGATTTCCACACCTTTGTTTCACTTAAATGGATCTTAGTAAGTGCTTGCAAAGTACACTTGAAGAAAATGAAAATGTGTGAGCATCAAAAGCCTTCTCTTACATAATGATTCTAGGCTCACTGAATGATTTTTCATAATTAATGTCGGATTGTATCAAGGATTATGGCTCTTTGAAAATGTTTAGGTGTGGATGAAGGTAATATATGATTTTTTGTATGCAAACAAATTTGTCTTTTTCCTGTGTTTTTTTTGTAGATGTCACATCCTGGTTCATCTAGCAAAGACCCGGATTTGGATCGCATGAATGATACATTGGCCTTGTTTGGCAGGGGGTCAATGCATTTTTTGGAGGTTTTTCTAGTAGGGAAGACTTCATGGAAGAGATGACCAAACACCTTGGCTGCTCTCCCACAGTAGATGAGGTGTTCAGTGTCATGTTTGGAACGCCTCTGATGTCTTTGTCTGGCACTACTTTCCAAACTCCAATTGCAGGTACTCCATGTGCAGCACCTATACATGCATCGGCTAAAGCACAAGCGTCAGCCGATGCACGTGCATTTGCAGAAGCACGTGCATCTAGCGAGGCAGAGGGTAGTCGACAGAGAGGGAGGAGGGAGAGTCGAGGGGGAGCACGAGGCTTGTGTGGGGGTTGTCTAGGAGATGGTGAGTGATCACCCTCACCAGTAGATCACGTAGAGGAGCCAGTACGCCAGTACTATAGAGTTACAGATATTGATGGCATCTTCCATGATGATGAAGGAAGGGATGTAATGGCGTACATGAGGAGCGTCATGCATGCGACGTATAAAGATTGTTTCGTCTACTTCAAAAATTAGAAAAGCGGCTTGTGGAAGGAGGTGTTGAGGGCAGTCCATAGGAGGTACCCAAATCTTGAGGGTCAGCGATTCTTGGATGATTGGGGATGCACAAAAGTGAGGGATTTGCTTCACAACACAAGATTCCACCTTATGATACGCACCAGGGACTCATTGCGGAGACAGGAGGAGGGGCGTGGAGCCTATAGCCAACCACCTATGTGCCACCGCATAGAGTGGAAGAAAGCCAAGAAGAAAGCAGCAGAGAAAGTGAAGAGTCGCCAGCATGTGGAGGCGCGACGCATCCAAATGGAAACCATGGGATCGTTGCATTATGGATCGGGCGGTAGAGAGTTGTGGTAGGCAGAGTTTGTAAGTATATTTTGATTTCTAGTTTTTTAAATTTATATTTCTTTCACTTCTTTATATAATTTGTTCTAATACATTGTGTCTCATAATTGTTTGTATATATCATAATTGTTTTGCAGACTACTGTCGTTGATAGAATACCTACTCCTAGAGAGGTAGGTTACCATCGAGGCCATAACCACACAGCCACATGGCTTCACTTCTATAAGGAGGGTCTCATCATTGAGGACCAATACAACCGGGCTATGAGGATTCGACAGCCAGAGGAGGTATGTTTTTCTTACTTTCCTATTAAAAGTATAGCTAATTATAAATTTTTCTCCACCATGTGTGTGTAAGCAACCTTGATATTTTGTGTGTGTAGGCGAACCCGGACGTGGAGCATAGCGAGGAAAGGGATAGCGATGCTAGTAGCCATGGTGGTGCTAGCAAAGATGTTTCTTCTTTAGATTGATAGAGGAGTACCATACCTCCTCTATGGCCTTGTTTTCTTGTATATGTATTATCCATCTTTGAGCCTACTGCTTGTGGCCATGCTTTAGGTCGCAAGCACTTAAACTCCCCATATAAATACTTTTGATCTATAATGAATACATGGACTTTTATTTTCAATTCTCGTGCTTTTAGATCCATTGTTTTTTTTCCAAATGCACAATCTGATGTATGGAAGGGGGAAAAAAAAACCAGAGAGCTCTTTGTTTTTTTTTTCCAGTTCTGTTTTGTACGTCTATCCATGCATTTAAATTGCAAAAAACATGCGTTTATAAGCGCGTACAAAATGCAGAGTACACGCGCTTATACACGCGCTACATAATTCAAATTTAAAAAATAAATTAAATATCTTTTTTTCAAAAAAAGAGATTTTTTGTTTTTCGTTCGCATCTGTGGGTGCTTATGAAAGCCCGTCTACGGGCGTGTCTATATGCCTGTCTAATTTGCCAGGTAGACGCGCTGGTAGATGCACAAAATAAATTAAATAAATAATAATTTTGGTTTTTTTATGCACTTGTATTCATGCGTGTATATGTGCGTCTGTTGCATGTCTATTTTTGCGTGTAAATTCCTTAATACATGCGATTGTAGACACGAATTTGTAGACGTGCAAATAGAGGGGCGAGTAGACGCACCTGTAAGATTTTCTCTATATTCAAAAATTGTGTCTAAAAGTGCGTCTAAGAGGCCTTTTTGTTATAGTAACATGGGTGATTCCATAGCGGGTGATTCGGCAAAATACATGTTAAATTAATAAACGTTTATGAGTTTAGAGTGCGCACTCGTGATAAATTAAAGTTAGGATTGATTTCTAACCAATTGATTTATTTATGTAGCTGAAGACTGCTAGGTATTCACTTTTGTCGGTTTAATTATATTATTTTCATAACGATTGTGAATGCTTCAGTTGATGTGTAGAGATAGCAACAGTGGCGGAGGAAAGCATTGGAGGATAGCGTGTATTCAAGTTATCGTCAATATTTTGATGGGTGCATACCTTAGGCATGGCACCTATATTTTTTCGCGCCTATTTATTAAGGCGTTGGATATTTATTTATTATTTTTGTATGCGCGTAGGTGCACGATTTAGATATTTGTCTTTGAACATTGTATTGGGTATGCCTGAATTCTTGGGCGTCCGTCCATTAGCTTTATTTCTATTTGGCACTAAAGCAAACTCAAAAGCCAAAAGCGTGCTATTTTGTAATTTGGTCTATTATTTGAGTTTGAGGATGATTAATACATAAAATACATGCTTTGTGGAGCGCTCACACAAGGCATGGCGGGAGATTGCACCCAATTGGTCTCTTGTTCATGTCGTGCATGCTTTCTACATTGAGTTTTGTGCAAAAAGTAGAGTTCTTTTGTTCTTGGGGACCTTCTAACGCTCACTACGTGCGCTTACGGCATCCGATCTGTGTGCCAGTGGTATCAGAGCGAAGCTGAGATCGAGAGCTTCCAATCGCTACCCATCTTGCATGAAGGCGGAGCTCCTGGAACGATCGAGCTCTACAGTGAGTTTCATCGCGAACGGTCGATACAGGTGGAATCCTGGCGGTCAAGAACCTTTGTCTATAGCCTCTGATCGCGAAGGACCGGCCTGAGGAGGCGGAGGACCACAAGGAAAGCTCCTTCTATAAGTTTTTTTTTTCCACAGTCTGACAATAACCTCCATAGCTTAAAAAGATTGACTTGAAAAGTTTAAAAGTCTTAATAGTAAGCTTTAAGAAAGCTTACTCAATCGAATTTGAAAATCCATGGCAGTGGCATGCTCATGCAGTAAATAGTGGAAAAAAACAGATCCCCCCTCAAAAATTGACAATCAGTTTTCAAAAGCTTAAAGCTTCTTACTTCTCAAAGTCTACTAAGGCTAATAACTCAAGTTTTGCAAGTCTTATTATTCTGCAAGTCACAAAGGTCAATCAAGTCCATAGAGGATCAAAACATACTTATCTCAATTACTTCCATAAAGAGTGTTCCTGCGCAGAAGCACAGAACTACAAAATTGCTCCCTGGAAGACTCTGTTCACATACACAGACTTGCTGAACCAGTTTCAGCACACATAGAAGGTCATATGTTGTTTTTACGAAGACTACAAATCCCACAATCGCAAAAAGACAAAGACCGAAATAGCCAAACAAAAATCTATAAGACTTGTATACCCGACTTTGAGCTACGCTCATCCCGCTAATCAGATTTTGAGAGAGTGAGGTCTTTTGGATTTTTTCAGGATGAGGCGATCTTCCTGAACCTACGATGAGAAAAAAATTGGATTTAATTATGATGCAGCTTGATGAAGAACGAAGAGCCCCACAAGCTTTGCAAGTTCAACTGGCCAATTTACAACAATCTACTACCGACAAAGATGGACTGCAACCCGAATATCTTATCCGATGTACCATAGATGCGACACTCGAAGCCCAATCCATCCGCAAAGAAACAAAGATAAGTAAAAGAAATTTCAAATTTTGTACTTTCAATGGAACTCGAGATGGAAAGATTGTACTTGCATTTATCAGTCAGTTTGATGATTACTTTCATGAAGAGACATACGCTGAAAAAGACAAAATTAAATGTGTCACTAATCATTTAGTCAATCGAGCATCTCTTTGGTGGACTGTGATTCGCAAGAGCATTGATTGTCCCACTACCTGGGAGAGTTTCAAAAAGAAGTTTTTGCAAAATTTCATTCCTCCTCAATTCCATGAAAAAGCCATAAAGCAATGCGATCTTCTATAGCAAAGAGATCATGAGTCTATTTCTCAATACACCGAACGTTTTTGGAATGCCCTACTGCAACTCCGAATGCTTGAAGATGTACCTGAAGTGACTCACAAACGCAAATTTATGTCTGGCTTACTTGGACATTCTTATGCTGAAGTTAATATGTTCAAGCCTACAACCCTTGAAGATGCAATTTCTTTGGCTCATGACACTGAAGACAATATTCAAGGAAAAGACAAGCGTCCACAACAATTTCAAGCAAATGGTAACTATGGCTCCAAGCAATTCAATTCAAATTTTAGAAGATTCAATGAAAGTCATTTTCTTCCATCTTCATTCCGTAAGTCTTGGACAAAACCATCTGCTTTGCCATCAAATACCAATCCAAACCCTAAGCCATCCTCACAGCCAAATCCTAATATTCCTAGACTTCCTACCATTAACAATGTATCTAAAGCCAAACCTATAGTATGTTATAAATGCCATCAACTTGGACATCTCGCAGCCAATTTCCAATCAAGGAAACCACCTGTCCATATCAATTATCTTGGAGCAATGGATGAAGAAGAACATGAGGAAATGCCTGACTTTACGCAAGATGAAGACGACATTGGTACTCCTTTAGATACTTTGTCAGATATGCCAACTCCACATTCTTTGTTGACAATGAAATGTTTAGTGTATAGAAAAGAAAATATTATTTTGCATGATGATGGTAGCACACATGATTTTATTTCTGCAAAGTTAGTAAAAGACGACATTGATACTCCAGATACTTTGCCAGGTATGCCAACTCCACATTCTTTGTTGACAATGAAATGTTTAGTGTATGGAAAAGAAAATATTATTTTGCATGATGATGGTAGTACACATGATTTTATTTCTGCAAAGTTAGTGAAAGAATTAAAATTACAAATTGTTTCTACACATTATCGCATAAAGCAGCATTCCTAGGCACAAGATATAATGGAACACAAGAGGTGCATAACTTAGAAATTAAAATTGGTGAATACACTGAACGTAGAAATTTTCTAGTTGTACCTTTGCAATCTACTGATATTATCCTAGGTATGCCTTGGCATCACCAGTATAACCTTGACATAGATTATTCCACGCATTCAATTAAACTTTATTTTCGAGGAAAATAAATTACATTGCATGGTATGCATGCTTCTAATAATTTTCCACTGCTTACTCATACTCAAGCTAAACGTGCATTACATAAAAGTTGTAAATCTTATTTAATTAGAGTGAATGAACTTCAAGCTAAAGAAAAACATATGCATCCTAGGCATACAGAATTCATTGCTCAATTTAAAGATTGTTTTTTTGATGATTTACAACCTGGACTATCATCTTCACGTCCTGAAGATCACAAAATAGATTTAATTCTTGGTACACAACCACTATGTAAAGCACCATATAGCCATAACCAAATTGAACAGAAAGAAATTCAAAATCAAGTAGAAGAATTGTTAAACAGAGGATTAATTAGACGTAGTAGTTCTCCATTTGGCGCACCTGTTTTACTGGTTAAGAAGAAGAATAATACTTATCGCATGTGCATTTATTATCGTGCCCTAAATAAGATTACTCTTAAGAATAGATATCCAATTCCTAGGGTAGATGATCTTATGGATAAACTACAAGGTTTTGCCATATTTAGTAAGATAGATCTTAAATCTGGTTATCATCAAGTGAGATTGGATAAATTTGACATATTCAAAATTGCATTTAGAACACAATTTGGACATTATGAATTTCTAGTGATGCCTTTTGGATTAACTAATGCACCTGCTACATTTAGTCGAATGATGAATCACATATTTTTGAAATAATGAGAAAGAGCATTATGAACATCTGTCTTTAGTTTTCAAGTTGTTGAAAGATAATCAATTGTATGCTAATCTAGAAAAGAGTGAAATATTTTAAACAGAAATTGAATATCTAGGTCATATTGTGTCATCAGAAGGTATTAAGGTTGACCCTAAAAAGATAGAAGCAATATTGAATTGGCCCATACCCAAAAATGTGCATGAGTTACATTCTTTTCTAGGTCTTGCTAGTTTTTACAGAAAGTTTGTGCAAAATTTGTCATTACTTACTTTGCCTTTGACTAAACTTTTAAAGAAAGGAATTATGTATAACTGGACTGATAATCAACAAAAAATATTTTAATTTATTGAAACATGCATTAACCCATGCTCCTGTATTACAACTACCTGATTTCAATAGACCATTCTTTTTAGTAATTACTAATGCTAGTGGATCTGGAATAGGAGCCGTACTTATGCAAGATAATCATCCCATAGCCTATTCTAGCTGTAAACTGAAACCATCTGAACTTAGATATTCTACATATGATAAAGAATTATTAGCTGTAGTACAAGCCTTATGTCAATGGAAATATTACTTAATGGGCTCTGAATTTATGATCAAGAGTAACCAACAAAGTATTAGACATCTCCCTAGTCAACCCCAAATCTCTAACCGACATATCAAATGGGCAGCTTTCATTCAGAGTTTTCATCCCCTTATCCAATATCAACCAGGAAAAGAAAATGTACTAGCCGATACTTTAATTAGAAGACCGACCATTCATAATATTTCTGTGATATCATTTGATTCCCTTATCCCTATGAAATATACTTATCATTAAGATTTTACTTTTCAAGCTAATTGGAATAAATTAGTTGCAAATAACTGGATTCCTATTGATTCACTGTCTTACAATAATGGATTCATGTTTTATGAAAAGAGATTATGTGTTACAGTTCCATTTAGATCTTTTGTTTTGAATGAGATTCTTTGTTCTCCATATCAAGGTCATAGAGGTATTATATCTACTTTGCGTACATTGACTGAAGATTTTTATTGGCCACATATGGACACTAATGTATCTAACTTTGTTTATAAATGTTTAGTTTGTCAAAGAGTTAAAAGACATCATGCTAAACAGTATGGTTTACTAATGCCTTTATCTATTCCATCAAGACCATGGGAACAGATTTCTATGGATTTTATTACTGGTTTACCTAACACTAAAGCTAACCATGATATGATTTGGACTATTGTAGACAGGTTTAGTAAACAAGCATATTTCATTCCATGCAAAAATACTTTAACAGCATCTCAGACAGCTCAGTTATTTTTGAAAATTATTTTTACTAATCATGGTTTACCAAAAGTTATTATTTCTAATCGTGATTCTAGATTCTGTAATAATTTTTGGATTACTTTGTTTGCTAACTTAGGAATAAAGATTGATTTTTCATCTGCATTTCATCCTGAAACAAATGGTCAAACAAAAGCTACTAACAGTACAATTTTAGATCTTTTACGTGCTTACACTATTTCTAAACCACATACATGGGATACACATCTACATTTACTTCAGTTTTCATAAAATAATACACCGCATATAGCTACAAAGAAAGCACCATTTGAAGTGATTTATGGTTATAGATTGTCTACACCTGTTGCATCTTTATCAAATAAGATTCAGAGTGCTGATGATATTGCTAACATGCATGCTACTATCTTTGATGAAGTTAAAGACATGATTGCCAAAGCCCAGCAATCATATATGAAACAAGCAAATAAGAAAAGATAAGCCATGAATTTCAAAGTTGATGACTATGTTTGGTTAAGAATAGAAAAACGTAGATTACAAAGTGTAGATAAACACCCAGTTGTGAAATTAGCACCTAGATTCTATGGACCATTTAAGATCATTCACAAAATCAATGACAATGCTTTTAATTTAGAACTACCATAACATTGGAAAATTCACAACACCTTTCATATTAGTTTATTACGACCCTTTAGAGGCCAATTACATGTACACCCTGTCTATTATGAAAGCCCACCTTTATTAGATGAAGAGACTAAATCCTTGAGCCTGAAGCTATTATAGATACTGACTTTATGACTACAAGAACTGGCCGTAGATATTCTAGATATTTGGTCAAGTTTAAAAACCATCCTGTTGAAGAGGCCCAATGGATGCACGCTAGAGACTTAAATTCTTTCCCCACTCTATTAGCTCCACATTGAGCTAATAGCAATTGAAGACAATTGCTATCCCACCCCGGGGGTATAATGCCACGAGGCATATTACACAGTGGATTCCGTGCCACGGTGGATTCCATGAGGTTTTACGATGGATTGCGTAAACTTTTATTATCGGGACTCATACACAAAGTGAATTCTTTGTGTGAGAAGTCGATAGGGATGCCTATCCTTTTCGGGCGTTTCGTTAATTTAGTGTGTACATGGGTGATTCGGCAAAATGCATATTAAATTAATAAACTCTTATGAATTTAGAGTGTGCACTCATGATAAATTAAGGTTAGGATTGATTTCTAACCAATTGATTTATTTATGTAGCTGAAGACTGCTAGGTATTCACTTTTGTCGGTTTAATTGTATTATTTTACTAACGATTGTGAATACTTCAGTTGATGTGTAGAGATAGCAGCAGTGGCGGAGGAAAGCATTGGAGGATAGCGTGTATTCGAGTTATTGTCAATATTTTGATAGGCGCATACCTTAGGCATGGTGCCTATATTTTGTCGCGCCTATTTATCAAGGCGTTGGATATTTATTTATTATTTTTATATACGCGTAGGCGCACGATTTAGATATTTGTATTTGGACATTGTATTGGGTATGCCTGACTTCTTGGGCGCTCGTCCATTAGCTTTATTTCTATTTGGCGCTAAAGCAAACTCCAAATCCAAAAGCATGCTATTTTGTAATTTGGGCTATTATTTGAGCTTGAAGATGATTAATACATAAAATACATGCTTTGTGGAGCGCTCACACAAGGCATGGGGGGAGATTGCACCCAATTGGTCTCTTGTTCATGTCATGCATGCTTTCTACATTGAGTTTTGTGTAAAAAGTAGAGTTCTTTTGTTCTTGGGGACCTTTTGACGCTCACTACGCGCGCTTACGACATCCGATCTATGCACCACTGGAAGATCCAGGATTCCACATCTACACAAGCAAAAATCCATTATTACCCTGTGCAGATAAAAAATATTGCATGCTGCGTCTATACCTGCATCTATACTCGTGTCTGTGATCACATCTATATCCGTGTCTATACTCGCATCTAGACTGTCATCTAGACGTGCCTACAGACGCGCAAAGTCGGACCATATTTTGCAAACTGTTATAAAAAACGCGCAGAAAACCTCTAGAGATGGCAGTCTATAGCATATAAAGAGAGAGAGAGAGAGAGAGAGAGAGAGAGAGAGAGAGAGAGAGAGAGAGAGAGAGAGAGAGAGATAAAGCAAAGAAGATTGAGAGAGAGAAGATGAACTCACCTTCTTTGCTTGTTCCGACGGGTGGCGACTAGGTTGCAAGCTCCTTGTCCTCCTTCTCCCTTCCCTTGGTAGGTTGTTTGATTCTTCTTCTCTTCCTTGCTATTGGGCTCTTGTTCTTTACTATTTGGCTCTTTCTTCCTCCTGTCCTCTTTTTACTCTTATTTCCTTCCCTCATTGTCTTCATGAAGTGATAGATAGACATGATAAGTGATGTTGAGCTCGAACTGCAAAAAATGCATGAAAGCACTGGTTAAAAAAAAAAGCCACAATTTTTTTTAAAAAAAAATTATATTCGCATGGCCCGTCTGTAAACGCATGTAATTGTGCGTCTATATACGTAGATAAAACATATTGCACACGTTGATAGACGTGCAATTACAATTAAACTTATTAAATGCTAGCTTATGGTTGTTTTTGGATCAACATGACTTTCCTATTCTTTCAATATCAAAATGTTTGTCTCCATGTTGTAAGTATCAAAATATTCAGGAAATATGACATATATACCAAATGAAATCATATATGTCCTTATGATTCAGGTGTAATTATGTCATCATCTTCTACTAGTATGGGACCTGTTGAGTCAACAAACAGTACATCCTCCAGTGAGGACGAGATATTGCGTCTTCACAATCGAGATGCTTGGCTACGATGGAAAATCAAATGTATGTGTGATTGTTGTCGAGGATGTTTTTTTCGAGCATGTTGAATCATAATGTCACACCTCAGCATGTATGAAGAGTGGGACCAAGAAAAAGACCCAGTAATTTTTACTGCTTTATTTGCACAAATATTATTGATCTATGTTGCGTCTTCACCATTTAGCAAAACCTCCTTTTTTTTAATTGAGCAGGATGCGGTACCACATCCTTAAATGGTCCCTCCAGGGCATCAAGAGGCTGCGAAGCGTCGACTCAAGGAGGCAGAGTCCTCAAGGAGAGGAGAGACTGACGATGATGATACCAACCCTCTTCAAATGCCCCATCAAGTTTTGGAGGAAGAGACTTTGCATAACACGGTGCACGATTTATTTTTCCATGAGGCTCGGGGGGAGGGTACCGCTAGAGAGATAGATGATCTGCTACACATAGCCTCGAAAACTCCATTGTACGAAGGTTGCACATACTCCATTCTACGTGCATCTCTCGATATACTGAAATTACAAACCATTTATGGATGGAGTAATGCTAGCTTGAATGCATTATTGAAGTATGTATCATTTGATATTAATTCATATATGCTTCTAGACAATATTTGCGGTTTGTTAACTCTGTTTGCACAATATATGCAGGTTATTGTGACAAATGCTTCCAAATGGAAATAAATTACCAACTAAAATGGAGCAAGCAAGGCATTTCTTGACATCTCTTGGAGGTCTCGATTATGTTAAAATCCATGCATGTGTCAATGATTGCATCTTGTTTCGTGTGGATCATGCATCTGCACGACAGTGTCCTATTTGTGGTGAACCATGATACTACTAGGAGATGAAATCAATGGATGTTCCTCGTAAGGTTTTGCGACATTTTTCTATTATTCTACATATTCAACTTATGTTTAAGTGTGAATCTATTCTGGGACTCATGTCATGGCATGTTAGTCACCATTCAAGTGATGGAAAGTGGAGAATTCCTTCAGACACACTAGCTTGGCAACACCTAGACAATTTGTGGCCTACTTTTAAAGAAGAGCCTAAAAATTTGAGATTTGGTCTAGGATTAGATGAAATAATTCCATTTGGCATCAAAATCACCTCATATAGTGTATGGCCAGTGGTATTGGTGAACTATAATATCCCTCTGTCCATGGAAATAAAAAAAGGACATGTAATGTTGTCCCTTTTGATTCCTGGAAAACACAAAGTAAAAAAAATAGATGTTTACTTACAGCCTTTGATCGAGGAGCTAGAAATGCTATGGAGAGGTGTTGAGGTGCAATATGTGAGTGCATCATTCTCCTCTAGAGATTTCACTTTAAAGGGCATGTTGTTGTGGACCATGCATGACTTTCCAGACTATGGAGAATGTTCAGGTAGTTGCATACTCTATTTTATTCATTCTTACCCTTAATCAAATATATGTCATCATTAATCCACTTGTTTCTACATGTTTAACTACATCAGGATATCATGCATATCCAATTTGTGGTCCCTCTCTGGTTTCTTCTAGACTGATACACTTGAAGAAGGTTATCTATGACAATCATCATCGTTTTCTTCCTATTGACCACCTCAAATATGCACCCCCACTAATGGAAGAACTCCACAATCTCTGACGACTCAAGATTGGAAGGACACTTGGATATACTCCAATGATCATACTCCACTTGGCATGAGCGGGTAACCAGTTTACTTCTTTTGTTTGTCTTTAAAGTACACTCCATTATGAGAACGAGAAATAATATATTGTTTGTCTCTTAGATTCTCTATATTTTTTCGTCTCCCATACTGGTCTAAACTCAAGATCAATCACGTGTTGGAACCCATGCATATATTCAAGAATGTTGCCTCTACATTATGGGATCACTTAATCGGGGCTCGTGATTCTATCAACATAAGGGAGGATTTACATAGCATTGGACGTATGAGATGAGCTTGGCCACGCATCAGACCCAGAGGAAATATCGAGTTACTCCGTGCACCTTGGATATTGTCAAAAACCGAAGAAAAGATGGTGAAGCAGCAGATATGTAGCTTTCAAACTCCCACATGATATATGAGATGCCTCAAGGGAGCCTTCATAAAGAAAAAGAAAAGAGGTGTGGAGCAACTATCCGGTTTGAAGTCTCATGATTGGCACAAAATGATTCATGTAAGGATTCTCATAGCCATAAATATATTAATTGGTGGAGTAACAATGTAGACTAATTAACAATGTATGAATATTTACATACAGTTCATCCTTCCTACTGGCATATCCTATTGTGTTTCGAAAGATGTGCGTGATATCATTTACAAGATGTGTGAGCTCGCGAGGTATGTATACATTATACTTATTTTTTAGTTTACATATTACGTACATCATGTAGTAAACGCGCTTGAATTTATGGACAAAACTAATCATCTGTAACGTGTCCACTGGAACCCTCTAGGACACGTCTTAGCAGTCCATCGGAAAGGTTGTCTAGAAAACTCCACCCGGCACTCCCATGGAATGTTGCGGGCTTTGTCATCTAGGACTTTCCGCGTCTGCCACGTAACGGAAGCGTCCTGGCCGTTCCCACTTAGGATCGGCTGGAATTGTTGGTCATTTACTAACAGCGACTAGCGTCGGACCTGATGGAACTACTTTACGCAGAACGCCCGGTCTGAAGCGGATTCATGCTGCACTTGGTTCAAGGAGAATGGGAAACGAGAGGGATGCAAGGCTCGACCTCTCTGCCAAAAGGCATAGTCCCATTCCGTTCCCCTAAAACAGCCTGAATCGGGTAATCGGTACTTCCAAGTCATTGTTCTCTTTGCTTGTTTCGGTGATGACGATCATCCTCTGTCCATCGAAGACCTTGAGAAAAGTTCCCAGCTAACCGGGACCACCCATCCGTAGGACGGACCCATGGTCTATTCTCCGCACTTTCCTCAGTTTGTTTTAGTTATGTAATTACCTACCACATTAGTTTGACATATAACAAACAGCTTCCTTGATTAACCCTGTTAAGCACTGGTTCCTTCACGTAATCTTATCACAGGACATAAAGAAAACAATGTCAAACAACTTCTTTGTTATCATTTAATCCTTTTATCTTTGCAATACAAGGAGTTCCCGCCCGTAGGCGCATTCATAATCCGCCCGAAGGCTATCCAGTAATCCTTCAGTGATTACTAATCCAAGTTTCCGCCCGTAGACTAGTATGCGGGCCTCGAGATCCAATCCCGAGTCACGTTAGTCTCTTGTGCAGGACCCGGAAGGCGAGGGATTTACAGCCAGAGCCCCCCCTGGCACCCAAGCGTCCTCCTGCTCCAAGCAGAACTCAACGAAGAGACCTCTCACGGCGGGTTCGGTCCACGTTCCCGGCGCGGTTCACAACCCCCTTGGTTAGGGTTAGGCAGGCAGTCGGGGGTAACTGAAGCTGCCTCTCCCTTCAGGCTTCAACCTGAAGTATTTAGATATGTTTTCCTCCTTTAGTTCATTGAGCAAACAATGCAAACAGTGCTTTTCTAACTGTTACAAGCACAATCAAATTCCAATGGTCGTTTTGGCTGGCAAACTGTCAAGGAGTGACTTCCTTTCCTCCGAATGCAATCCGCATTCGTTCCGGAATCAATTGCAACTTGGCAAGATTCCTATCATTCTTAGGGTCAGGGTCATACCCTATCCATACTTTAGGTTTAGTTGTGGTAGGTTCCAGCGACCATGTCGCTTCAGTTTATTGTCTGGTCATTTTCAAATACCTAACTTTCCTTTTCCTTGGCAAATTATCCCCAAGAAAAGGAGTAACAGGATGATTAGTCATCCTCTTGTAAGTTAAATTCCTCCAATCACTTGCCAACCTCATTTCCGAGAGATGACAAAAACTCTCTTGTGGACAAATCTCAAGACTATACAATGTTGCGGCTTTGTGCACAAGTATTGCATCTATTCCACGGAATCCTTCTATCCATTACTTAGCATTTCCCGATCACGGAGTTTACCTCCATCGAGTAACAGGGTTTTATTGGGTATTCTCCAAATCATCCCTAATTAGGTTGGCCCTGGTTCTAGAATATGCAACTCCGTCGGAGTTTCGTCATGATCCTTAGGATAAAACCTTAGATCATTTCATGTATGAACATCTAATTGTTTCGCCAATTTGTGAATGTGTGTAGGATCTTTAGATTCACGGTTTCCGTCTAAAGCTAGGTCGAATTATTATTGTACTAAACCCTAGTTAACACTTAGGATTCCTATCATATTGACTCAATCATGTCCCACGAATCCTTGTGGTTTAGATTATTTAGTCAATTCAATTATGCTTGTCTTGCGACAAGGATGATCTTTCTAAAGTAGTAAACTAAATCTAACGGAGAACAATAGATACAATTCCACCAATACGCGTAAGCATGCGGTTTATTGTTTTCACGCAACACATAGTCCATGATAACTTTATCTTTCCTTGGTAAGGTAAAATGTTTGTTAATCTGTACGCTAACTTCCCTAGGTCCTACTAGGATTTACCAATTAATCATGCCTACTACTTGTAGTCTATACTTTTGAATACTATGCTTTGACTCCTAAATGCAGCTCTTAACGATGGCATGACGACTACGCAATACACAACGTTCTCCTAGCTACGAAGTAGATAATGAAGTTTATACAAACTAGTGTTAATTTATTCCATCTTACAAGCTATTTGCAAGTCCATACGTTCACTTTGGTACTCTATTATTTCTTCCCGGATGATACCTTATGGTGCTAACCTTTTCCTATGAAATCATTACGAGAAGTATGTTGCCTAATGTGCAGTATATGCTTATTTCTACCAAATCTAAGACGAAAGATAATGCACTTATAAATTCCATTTCTTTGCCTAAGTTTAGACTCATTACCTTGATAAGGTACCAAATCTACATGCAATTAGTCTTTTACTCGTTTAAATTCATGACAATTTTAATCTTACCTAATGTTCAAGAGATGTATTTCTTTCCAATTTCCGTATGCATATTAAGCGTAAAAATGCAATTCCTTTTTATGGGCTAAGCGCGCCTAATCTTTTCCTTATGCGGAAATAGCTTGAAAGAACCTGGACTTGTGGAGTCGGAGAGATGTCCACTTGCACGTTCGGAGATGAGCCTTCCGCGGTCGCACCTTGCGATCTTTTTGGGGCCATCGTAGTCGTAAATTCAACTTCCGATTCGTCTTAGTGGTCTACAGAGTGACGGCCCTCGGAATGCGGCCTTCCGACCTCTGCCTTTATCCTTGTAGGCGGGAGATTTCCTTTTCGGGATGGTGCTTGCGACAAAGGATTTAGGAGTCTTTCAAGAAACTCGAATCGGCACGGAATTCGGACGGCTTGCGGCTTTAAAGTCTTTGCCAGAAGTCTTGTCGAAGGTTCTTGTGAGGTCTTTATGGCTTCACCGTCTCCTCTTAGAAGTCCCGGGGAGGGTGTGAAGGGACTTTCTTGGAAATGGTGGGAAGGGCCTTTTCGATGGGACATGCGGGGTCTTTATGGCTTCACCGTCCCCTCTTCCAAAATCCGGGAACGGGATATGAAAGGGCTTTTCCCCGAAATTGTGGTGGGAAGGGGATTTCGGGACAGGTGGTGGGAAGGGCCCTTAAGGAGGCCCCTCTTAGAAGCTTCCAAAGAAGCTTCTAAGAAGCTTCTGCTTCAGAGAAGCACGTAAGGGGGGGGGGGGTCCTGGACAGCGTGGCGGCGGGTGGAAGCTGTTTGGCAGCTGTGGCGGACGGGATGGCGGCAGCGACGGCGGCCTGGCGGCCTGGGCGGCAGCAGCGGCGAACTGGCGACCCTCACGATCCTCCTCTCCAGCACGGCCCGCTCCCTCTCCCTTTCTCTAGCACACCTTCTTCTCCCACGGCCTTCCTTCTCCACAGTCTCCTCTCACAGCCTCCTCCTTAGCACACCCCCTTGATGGGGGGTGTTTATATAGGAATGGGGGGTGGGGAAGAGGGTCTCCACCCACGTGGAGAGCTTCCTCATGCAATCTTCACTTGGCCATTCCCCCCCTCCACACTCCCTCTCCTCCAGCCATGCATCGGCTGGGGGAAGGGATAATAGTAAAAAAAATTTGCCTTAATTTAATTAAAATTGTCCCTCCCAAGAGGGTGTTTTCGTGCGGCTTGCGGTTTTGAACTCCCGGTTTTGATTTACCATTGCAGAGGACCCTATTTCACGTGCGCGGGTCGCACATTATACTGCCAATAATTTCAGTGCAAGAGATACCCTTTGTACAGGGTTTACACGGCGTGCGCAAGGTTAATATTTACGGTACGGTTACGCGGAAATATTACATTCTCTCCCCCTTAGAAGAATCGAGATGTCCTCATCTCGAGATAAACTGGGGATATTGAAGATTGAGAGAGCTTTCATCCATCCAGGTAGCATCCTCTTCGGGGTAATCTTTCCACTGGACGAGGCATTCTCTCAAGGTTCTAGATCTCAACTGTCTCTCCCTGACATCTAAAATCTTTTCCGGCCTTAGTTCAAGGATTCCTTGACTAGGCATTACAATTTGTTGGTCATCAAGTACATGATTTGGGTTGGGTACATACTTTTTTAAGAGACTAATATGGAATACATTGTGAACTTTTAGGTTGTCAGGAAGTTGCAATTTATAAGCATTGGGTCCTAGGCACTTGAGGATTTTATACGGTCCACAGTACCTTGGACTTAGCTTCTTGCATTTACCTAGAGATAAAGAACTCTTCTTGGGGCGTACACGAATGAAGACCATGTCTCCTTCTCCGAAGATCCTCTCTTGGCGCTTCAAATCCGCATATGCCTTTTGTCTATCTTTGGCTGCTTGTATGTCTTGTCTTATTGACCTTATTTGGTCGTCCATATCCTCCAACATTTGTCTTGAAGCTTCCACTCTTAGAGTAGGATCTGAAAAATTCAGAGGACTTCGACAATCATGACCGTACAATGCCTGAAAAGGAGTCATTTGAATGCTCTGCTGATAAGAAGCATTGTAGGCAAATTCTACTAATGGCAAATATTGAATCCATCTCTTTGGCTCTCGACAGCAGTAAGCCCTAAGAATATCCTCAATGATTTGATTTACTCGCTCTGTTTGTCCATCTGTTTGGGGATGGTAGGCAGTGCTAAAACAGAGTTGAGTCCCAATAGCTTCAAAGATAGCTTTCCAGAAGTGAGAAGTGAAAAGAGAATCTCGATCGCTAATGATCCTTCTAGGTAACCCATGTAGCTTGAATATTTCTTTGATAAACACTCTTGCAATATCGGAAGCTTTATAGTTTGTCTTTACTAGAATCAGGTGTGCAACCTTAGTAAGCATGTCAACTACAACCATAATGGAGTTGTATCCTCCTTGGACTTGGGGTAAGCCTACCACAAAATCCATACTGATGAATTCCCATTTCATTTGGGGAATGTCAAGTGGTTGCAATTTCCCTGGCATCATGACATGTTCAGCCTTGATACGTTGGCAAGACAAACTCGTACATCTGATTGATGAGATCGCAATTTGTGGGGTAGTTCATGCAAGGTGGATGTTTTTTCTAGAGTGCTTTATGAAAACCCTAAAAGATTTTGTAAGGAAAAATGCACAGCCCGAGGGAAGCATGGCTAAGGGTTGGTTAGTGCAATCATCCCTTATACAAATCTCTGAATATCTTATTTAAGTGGACCCCTCTTTACCACGACTATGGAAAGATAATGAAGATTTGAGGATGACCTCTATAATACCTCAAGGAAAAGGAAGGAGCAAAGTGCTAATGAAAGAGAAACTTCGTAAGTTAAATGTATTTTGTGTGCTTAACAGCGAAGCAATGAGCAAATGGGTGACACTATATAAAGAAGCAAGGGCAAGAAGAGTAAGCAAAAGCCAAGCATTTCGTGCTAGACATGGACGTAATGTCCCATATCTAGAACATTTAAGTACGCTTCCACATCATATTGATATAGATTGGCTACATGAAGAAATGGAGAAGATGGAAAAAGAGGAGGCAATGGATATATCACAAGAGGAGTGGGAATATGCACAATGTCATGTGTTGCGTATCCAAGGTGTGGAATCCACCAAAAAGTTTGTGTGTGTGACATTCGTGTTTTGTGTATACCTAATCATTGTATTTGCATTTTGTTTTGCATGTGGCTTGTGTGTTTGTGTGTGTATGAACCCTAGTTTTCCCGTAAGTGTTTTTCGAGTTATCATCTTAAACATGTGTGTGTGCTGGGACTTCGTTCCATTGTAAATACTATTATATGTGTGCATTTATCTCTACGTGTATGTAAATGAATGCTTGTGTGTGTGTGTGAAAAATATTGAACCGATACCAAGGTAGTTTGTTAAAGCTGTCAAAGGGGTACAAGCAATCCCGGATCTAAGATAAGAAGAAATACAAGAATGCCCTACAAGTGGACGACTAGGAGACTTGATGAATGGGTGAAGCAGGAATGACCATGTTGACAAGCTTGGACTTGCCCTCATTAGTTCGACTGTCCAACGTAGTGGAGGCACAACTCAACATCCTGCAGAATGATTGGATACAATATTAGAGGAGACTGTAGCATGGATTGAAACATCTAGTGTGTCTGAAATGTCTGTTGGCTTCAGATGCTTATCAGAAGATTTAAATCAAGTTTTATCCTTGTTTTTTGAAGTTTTTTAGCACCCTTTGATGCCAAAGGATAAGTTGGAACTTACACGCACACAATTGCTGGGGTCTATAAAGCATCGAGGAGATAATGCACAGGAAATTGCAGCAAGGGAGTTTGCAAAGCTATTGTATGGGAAGTATAGTGCCTATTCATAGCACTTCACAGAGGAGACCTTGAAATCTACATCTGAAGAAGATATGCTAGAATTTCATAGGGATGCTTTCAGTCCAAATTGAGCAGTCCTTCGAATATGGGGTGATTTCAGCCAAGAAACAATTAAAGAAACCTAAGTCAAATCCCTTGGCAACTGGCATGTTGGCGTTGAAACAAATAAAGAAGTATCAAAGAACTTTGTTGGTTCCATTGGAAGACCACGAGGTGGGCCTGGTAGGAGGTCAATTGCTCGTAAAGGGTGGTGCCGCTGACGTACACACGAAGTATGACTTCCTCCAAGCTCTGTTTAGTCGATGGTCTCCATGAGCCCAAGGGCCAGAACCATCTCCTGGAGTTTCCCTATTAAGATTTTTGTTAAAGCTGAAACAGGGATATAGCAAGTTATTTTTTATTTTTGTAAAAGCGGGGGCTGATTCTTGCTTTTTGAGTGATGAGTCTTGGATTTTAGGGGCAGTTCCATCGAACCAGTAGGGGACACACTCAGATATGTTAAAAAAAAGCATGGCAGCTCGTCCTGAAAAGAAGAAGACCCTTCTTCTTTGGGAACTCAAATTCACTAGGTCAATATAACAATCTGGAGCACAGCACAATAGAGAAATGGTGGTGGCCTGCTGAAGGATTGTTCAAAGGGAGGACTGCTACGTAACACTGAGACAGGATTGTAGTTCTTTACTAAAAGAAGGCTACACAAAGAAATTATGAAGCAAAATGGACTGCAGTATGTTTGGATGTCCCATATTTGACGTGATTATGAAGAGGATCATGCTAAATAACTGAACACTTGTTAATGTGTTGATCACGCTGATGGTCGAGTATGTTGCTGCATTGATTGATTGGATGGCGGACATAGTGCGGCCTGAATTGATCGACTGGATTGCGGACTGTGTGGAGCAAGTGTAGGCTTGTGGCCATTTTGAAGGATGCTGAGACCACCAGCGTCAGCATCTGCTGAGCCTGCAAGTGTCGTGGAGTTTGGATCTGCACCATCTGCTTGTGGGGTTAGTGCTGGGAGTGGAATTGAGAAGGGAGGGGGACATTTCTGACTTGTGTGTCGATGGAGATGTTCTATATAGTGGCAGCTGGGATGGCACGATCCATTTATGGTGGCGTATTGATTATAGTCCTCTATGTGCACTTGAAGAATCTTTGCATTTAGGTGTAGTGTGAACCCTTGCAGTCAAAGAAGACTACCTTTTGGTAGGTTACCAAAGCGGCAAGATTCACGTCTGGAGGGATGAAACTTGTATCAACTCTGTTGCAGCTCATGAGGGGGACACACTCTGATATGTGTGAAGAAGAAGAACAACCTGTCCTGAGAAGAAGAAGAACTACCCGTCCTGATGAGAAGAACAGCCATCCTGGGGAGAAGAAAAACAATCGTTCTGGGGAAAATTAGGATAGTCATGCTTGGGAGAATAACAACATTAATTACAATTGGTACTTGAGCTTGGGAAATAGTATGTTCTCCCATACGGTGCTAATAGATATGGTCTGAAAAGTTTTTGAATTGGAAACCCCTCATCAAGATGTTGCAAAGCTTTCTTCTAATCCAGATGATGGCATATCAATGCTTCATAAAGAGCTGTGTAGAGATGCTCATCCCATAGCAGTTTTCTCTGGAATTAAGTACCATCAGCCCTTGAACCATACCATCAAACTATCTTGAAGAAAGAAGTCGTGCTATCCAAATTTCGAGCTCACCGATTGTTATTTCTGTTTATGATGCCTGTGCATCATGCTTGATGAGAAAACATGAGATTTCAAGGTAGATTCTAAGCTTTCCTTTGACCATCCATATTCCCCAACGGAAATGATGTTTGTTTGTGATAAAGAGTGCCAAAAAATTTGACTTGTTAGCCACAACTGATGACTATCTCTGGGTCTGACAGATCTAGGAACAAGGCAAATTGAAGGCTAACATAATATATAAATATGGACAATTTGAAGACTATCTCTAACCGTAAGCCATCTTAGTATCAATAAATAGCCACCATGATGGAACTTGGATCAGAAGATTATCCACGTTCATCCACTTTCTCACTCATGGATGAAGACCATACTCTTGGAAATTCTCTTTGATATGTGAAGGGTGAAGCAGGGATGACCCTATTGACAAGCTTGGACTTGCCCTGATTAGTTCGACTGTCCAATGTAGTGGAGGCACAACTCAACATCCTACAGAAAGATTGGATACAATATTAGAGGAGACTGTAGCATGGATTGAAACATCTAGTGTGTCTGAAATGTTTGTTGGCTTCAGATTCTTATCAGAAGATTGAAATTAAGTTTTATCCTAGTTTTCTGAAGTTGTTCAGCACCCTTTGATGCCAAAGGATAAGTTGGAACTTACACTCACACAATTGCTCGGGTCTATAAAGTGTCGAGGAGATAATGCATAGAAAATTGCAGCAAGGGAGCTTGCAAAGCTATTGTATGGGAAGTATAGTGCCTATTGGATGCTTTCAGTCAAAATTTAGCAGTCCTTGGAATATGGGGTGATTTTAGCCAAGAAACAATCAAAGAAACTTTAGTAAAATCACTTGGCAATTGGCATGCTGGCGTTGATACAAATAAAGAAGTATCAAAGAACTTTGTTGGTTCTATTAGAAGACCACGAGGTGGGCCTGGTAGGAGGTCAATTGCTCGTAAAGGGTGGTACCGTTGACGTACAGACGAAGTATGACTTCCTCCAAGCTCTGTTTAGTTGATGGTCTCAATCCGTGCTGATAAATGATATGACAGATAACCTTGCTGATATACCGAAAATAGACAATGAAGAGATTGATCTGTACGTGGATCTTGACTACAATGATCATGGGTAGTTGGCCCATCCGGAGGATGCGCACGATCAAAGGGGCTGGATGTCGTGCTGCTGCATATCGGAGGTGTGGAATCCACCAAAAAGTTTGTGTGTGTGACATTCGTGTTTTGTGTATACCTAATCATTGTGTTTGCATTTTGTTCTGCATGTGGCTTGCATGTTTGTGTGTGTATGAACCCTAGTTTTCCCATAAGTGTGTTTCAAGTTATCGTCTTAAACCTGTGTGTGTGCTGGGACTTCATTCCATTATAAATACTATTATATGTGTGCATTTATCTCTGCGTGTGTGTGAAAGAATGCTTGTGTGTGTGTGTGTGTGTGAAAAATATTGAACCGATGCTAAGGTAGTTTGCTAAAGCTGTGAAAGCAATACAAGCAATCCTGGATCTAAGATAAGAAGAAATACAAGAATGCCCTACAAATGGATGACTAGGAGACTTGATGAATGGGTGAAGCAGGAATGACCCTGTTGACAAGCTTGGACTTGCCCTCATTAGTTCTACTATCCAATGTAGTGGAGGCACAACTTAGCATCCTGCAGAAAGATTGGATATAATATTAGAGGAGACTGTAGCATAGATTGAAACATCTAGTGAGTCTGAAATGTCTGTTGGCTTCATATGCTTATCAGAAGATTTAAATCAAGTTTAATCCTTGTTTTCTAAAGTTGTTCAGTACCCTTTGATGCCAAAGGATAAGTTGGAACTTACACTCACACAATTGCTGGGGTCTATAAAGCGTCGAGGAGATAATGCACAGGAAATTGCAGCAAGGGAGTTTGCAAAGCTATAGTATGGGAAGTATAGTGCCTATTGGATGCTTTCAATCCAAATTCAGCAGTCCTTGGAATATGGGGTGATTTCAAATAAGAAACATTAGTAAAATCACTTGGCAAGTGGCATGCTGACATTGATACAAATAAAGAAGTATAAAAAAACTTTGTTGGTTCTATTGGAAGACCACGAGGTGGGCCTGGTAGGAGGTCAATTGCTCATAAAGGGTGGTGCCACTGACGTACAGACAAAGTATGACTTCCTGTAGGCTCTGTTTAGTCGATGGTCTCCATGAGCCCAAGGGCCAGAACCATCTCCTCGAGTTTCCCTATTAAGCTTTTTGTTAAAGCTTAAACAGGGATATAGCAAGTTATTTTTTATTTTTGTAAAGGCAGGGGCTGATTCCTGCTTTTTCAGTGATGAGTCCTGGATTTTAGGGGTTTTTCGGTCCAACCAGTAGAGTGACACACTCAGATATGTTAAGAAAAAAGCATGGCAGCTCATCCTGAAAAGAAGAAGACCCTTCTTCTCTGAGAACTCAAGTTCAGCAGGTCAATGTGACAATTTGAAGTACATCACAACAGAGAAATGGTGGTGGCCTGCTAAAGGATTGTTCAAAGGAAGAACTGCTATGTAACACTGACAGGATTGCAATTCTTTACTAAAAGAAGGCCACACAGAGAAATTATGAAGCAAAACGGACTGCAGTATGTTTGGATGTCCCATATTTGACGTGATTATGGAGAGGATCATGCTGAATAACTGAACACTTGTTAATGTGTTGATCACACTGACGGTCGAGTATGTTGCTGAATTGATCGATTGGATGGTAGACATAGTGCGGCATGAATTGCTCGATTGGATTGCAGACTGTGTGGAGCAATTGTAGGCTTGTGGCCATTTTGAAGGGTGCTGAGACCACCAGCGTCAGCATTTGCTGAGTTTGCAGGTGTAGAGTTTGGATATGCACCATCTGCTTGTGGGGTTAGTGCAACATCAGCATTTGCTGAGTTTGCAGGTGTAGAGTTTGGATATGCACCATCTGCTTGTGGGGTTAGTGCTGGGAGTGGAATTGACAAGGGAAGGGGACATTTCTGACTTGTGTGTCGATGGAGATGTTCTGTACAGTGGCAGCTGGGATGGCATGATCCATTTATTGTGGCATATTAATTGTAGTCCTCTGTGTGTACTTGAAGGATCTTTGCATTTAGGTGTAGTGCAAACCCTTGCAGTCAAAGGAGACTACCTTTTTTTAGGTTACCAAAGCGGCAAGATTAAGGTCTGGAGGGATGAAACTTGTATAAACTCTGTTGCAGCTCATGAGAGGGACACACTCTGATATGTGTGAAGAAGAAGAACAACTTGTCCTGAGAAGAATAATAATTGCCCGTCCTGAGGAGAAGAACAGCCATCCTGGGGAGAAGAAAAACAGTCGTTCTAGGGAAAATTAGGACAGTCATCCTTGGGAGAATAACAACAGTAATTACAACTGGTACTTGAGCTTGGGAAATAGTATGTTCTCCCATACGGTGCTAATAGATATGGTCTAAAAAGCTTTTGAATTGGAAATCCCTCATCCAGATGTTGCAAAGCTTTCTTCAAAACCAGATGATGGCGTGTCAATGCTTCATGAAGAGCCATGTGCAGATGCTCATCCCATAGAAAATTCCTCTGGAATTAAGTACCATCAATCCTTGAACCATACCATCAAACTATCTTGAAGAAAGAAGTCCTGCTGTCCAAATTTTGAGCTCACTGATTGCTATTTCTGTTTCTCATGCCTGTACATCATGCTTGATGAGAAAACATGAGATTTCAAGGTAGATTCTAAGCTTTCCTTTGACCATCCATATTCCCCAATAGAAATTATGTTTGTTCATGATAAAGAGTGCCAGAAATATGACTTATTAGCCACAACTGATGACTATCTCTAGGTCTGACAGATCCAGGAATAGGGCAGATTGAAGGCTAAGATAATATATAAATATGGACAATTTGAAGACTGTCTCTAATCGTAAGCCATCTCAGTATCAGTAAATAGCCACCATGATGGAACTTGGAACAGAAGATTATCCACGTTCATCCACTTTCTCACTCATGGATGAAGACCATACTCTTGGAAATTCTCTTTGATATGTATGGGTGGCCTAAGCCCAGAGGCCGCTCGGGTTGCTTCTTCTTGTACATTGTATTTGTTATTGGCAGAAATAAAACAAAGTCTTGGCATCATTTTCTCGTCTTGCTTATTCACTTGATTGATCTTCTATTTTGAAATTCGTCAAGGTCCTCTATGGATGCGACTTTATTTTCGAAAACCCTTCGACAACGAGGTTGCTTATCTAAGGTGAGACATACTTATAATTAAATTATTTTTAGTTATATATGATATAATAATTTCGCATGTTTCATCTTTAACTAAATCATTAATATGATCTTAACAATGTACTACTAGTGCACATTGTTCAATGCTATTTGGTGTGAAGGCAAACATTTTTGAACTCAACATATAGATTATAAGAGAAATACCCAAGATTGTGGTATCCTTGAAAACTTCCAGGATACCAATGGCACCATGGAAGATTATTATAGTAACTGTATCATATAACTTAGTATATAGCGATATAGTAAACTATAAAAAATGATTTTTTACTATCTATGAGGTAAATCTAGATTTTAATAGAACAAAAGTGGATAATAATAATTTTTTTGCCAATGTCCACAATAGAAAAGTAGCATACAACAAACAATGTCCACAACTACATGTTTTATAAGCTATCATATTTAAACTTTATATGTGAAAACTAATCTAATGGTTTCATTGTACAACACAAAATCTACAGTGTGGCGTGGTCACGTGGGCAATATTTTCATGTTGAGTGCATTGACAAAATGTGCTCCACAACAAATTGTGGTATCATGGCGAAGTTGGAGCAAGAGAGGTGACGGTGCGCCACCAATATGAACATTGTTATAGATGAGATGAGTCTTTTGAAAACTTACAAATTTTTATCTCAGTGGATTACCGTAGCTTCTCCATGATTATCTTCGATGTACAGTGGTTTCAAGTGTTATTGAAAGAAGCTTGGCGGTGAGATCCATCAAGATTTTCGAAAATAGATTCAAAGAAAACATGGATGGATCTGCACAACACATTTGTCCTTGCGGCCCATTATGAATAGATGCATGACCTATTTTTTAAAAAAACATTAACGACACAAAACAATCACAA
This sequence comes from Lygodium microphyllum, assembly GCF_053477565.2. Classification (NCBI taxonomy): domain Eukaryota; kingdom Viridiplantae; phylum Streptophyta; class Polypodiopsida; order Schizaeales; family Lygodiaceae; genus Lygodium; species Lygodium microphyllum. Next base: position 36,984,268 of record NC_141143.1, read on the forward strand.
ATGTTGACTCACTCTTATAGGTGATATTAAAAAATGTAATCTTCTATCCAAATTCTCGACAATCTTGATGGTGGTATGTTGTGCCATTATCTCCTCGGAGTGTGAGAGTGTATGATGAAAGAAATGTAATCATCAGCATAGACGAGGAGAGTATACAAGTGAAGGGATTGATATTGCATAGGATGGAGGCCAAAGAGGGCTTGGAGTATGTAGAGGAGGTAGACATAGGTAACGTAGATGAAGAGATAGGAGGCTAGAAATTTTTTGAGAATGAAGTGGACTCGTCCTTTTGTGGTGACCTATCTATAGACCTTCCAATGTACATGGAGTTTTGCTAGAAGATGGACATGGGGCCATAGGCCGGGTCATATTTGCATCCCCCTACTCAATTCCTTTATGATTTACACGTACATCTCCGAATCAAATGGCCCGATTTAGAGATATGGTGGACCAGGAGCTATCTAACACATCATCGAGCCATTCAGTGAGATATACTTCAACACACTATGATGCTTCCATTTCCAATAGATGGGGTTGATACTCTAGACTAGACCTAGACATAGGGAGTGGTTCTAGGGAATGTTGTAGAGACGTGAATGGTGTGAGCACACGATGTCACAACACATAGGGTTGAAGGTCAATATAGGGATTTGGCAAGAGAAGAATGTATGGGGTTTCAAGAGCTTAGACTCCGGAGATGGTAGAGATAAGAGAAGCATTGAAGGTTTCAAGCCAAGTTCTTGAAGATAAGAGACAACAGGGTGAATGTAGATTTAGGGAGATGAGTAGACGGAAGAGAAGGCATTTGAAGAAATTGAACACGTAGAAGAATACTCAAAAAATAAATTAGAAAATGTAGAAGAATACTAACAGAGATGAAGCCTGTCACTTTCTTTCAGTATTATGAGAAGATATAACTCTAATAGATAAAAACGTGTATAAAATAATACCTTCCTCTATGCTATTTAGATCGCCAATTTGATGCTTCCATTGGTTTGAAAGGGGGGTAAAACACCAGTACACCTAGCTAGAATTCTGTCAGATCACTTCTTCTTCATCTCCCCCTTCGAAGTGATGTTCACTGCCTAAAAAAACCAATCGCGTGTTGTGCAATTTTGTCAATCTCTCTTTTTACATAAAATCTTCTCAAATTGGTTGAAAGCTACATGCTTTCTTTTACATGTCATCCTAATCTAAAATTTGTCTATAGTTTTATGGATTTTTACAAGAGATAATATATAGAATATCAAAAATTGACTAAAAACTTATCCAAAAAAATCTAATATTTTGAGCCATGGACACTAACACTAATGCCTAAAGTGGCATTGGCTCTCTAAATCTAAAAGGAAGCCACAGTCTAAATTTGTTTACATAGTGTGCGTGTAGTGGTATGACATCCACCCCCTCCTAACCTGCATATCCTGTGGCATGTGCCACAGTCTTATGGATTTGCAGTGTCAAAAGAAGTTTCTTTAGCCATGTCAATGTCTTCATCTTCTACCTCTTCTTCTTTCTCTATGTCTTTATGCTCTTGAATTTTATTCAAAGACTTCTAGCTCATATGTTGAGCTTTCTCTTTGTTTGAAGAGCTTGATTCTTTTTCCAGCTGTGAGTATCTTTATGCTGGTCCCATTCAATTCAACCAATGAATATATGGCATTGTTATGAATGACCTTTACCATATACGGACCAAACCAACGCTTAATCATCTTCCTAGAAGCATTGTATTGATTGTCGAGGCTGCTGTCATAGACAAGCACCCAATCATTTTCTTGAATTGCTATTGGTCGAAGTCCATGTCGCTTATCAAATCTTCTTTTGTTCTTTAGTCTTGGTATCATTAGCTTCTTAATAATTGCTTGAACATCTTCAGGCCTTCTTTCTAGCTGCCATATGCACAAAGTCAACAACTCTTCTCTACTAATGCTTTCCTCCCTAGGTAGAAGACTCCATGTGAGAATAGATTCTTCAATTGGCATAATTGGTTTTTGTCCATGTATAAGTTCAGCTGGCATATAGCTAATCACTGAAATGTGAGTAGTACGGTCAACCCATAATGCAAAAAGTAGCATTTTAGGCAATTCTTTGATATTTCCTCTACAAGACTTTGCTGGAGCTTTAAGAATAGGTTGATGACCTCTCTCACTCTTTCCATTGCCTTCAATATTGTAGGCTGATGTCAAAGCAAACTTGATACCCAATTGAGCAAAGAATTTGCATGCTTCTTCAGTATTCAATTCTTCTGTATCTGCAGTTACTTTACCCACACAACCATATCTGCAAAACACATCTTCAAGCAAAAAATGACAAACAACTTGAGTGGTCTTGGTTGTTAAGGCTTTGCCTTCAACTTGATTGGTTAGATCCTCTCTTGCAAGCACTAAATACTGCATATTCCATATTCCTATAGGCATGGTTACAAGATCAATAACCCATCCATAATGTATAGATAAGGGATAAGTCAATTGTAACCCATCTCGATGCTTGACCATAGAATACAATTGACATATAAAAGATTTTAACAAAATGTGCTATGTCTCTATACATGTTTTTCCATCAATATTTTTCTTTGACTTTACTAAAGGTTCCCCATACGCCTCTGATGACCAGGAAATCAATGCAAAATAAGGCACAAAAATGTGCTCACATGGAAACAACTTTTTGTAAAATGACTCATTGCAATTGTACCCCTTTGTTAAAATTTCAAATATGAAGCAATGTAAAATGTGTAGTCCAAAAGAGACACACTATAAAATATTCCTAGGAAAAGGAAAGGTCAAACACCTTTTGTCTCATTCCAAAAATTGAAAGGTCCTTAGACCTTAGCTAATGTATGCAAATTTGAATTTCATAATTCAAGAAAGGAAAAGGAGGTGGTTGCAGCCGTGGGATTTGGGGAGGTGGGAGGTTGAGGTGGTTACACCCTCTCTCTTCCTTTATCTTCTCCTCTCACGGTTCATTTCTTCCTCTCTCATTTTGGCACAACTCTCATCTTTCTTGTTCTTGTTTCCCTCTCTTGTGCTTCATGCTCATTTCTAATGGAGAGTGAGGAAGAGGAAGAGGGTGAGGATGGAAGAATTTCTCTCAATTTCTTGTGTGTGGAGGAGGAAGAGGGTGAGGAGGAGGAAGAGGGTGAGGATGACTGGCCAAAGACCAAGCCACTTTTACCCAGGTTAACAAGCCAACTCCTAAAAGTTGTTGCACTAAACAAGTGATTATTTGCACTAATTGTTTTAATTCAACTTAGCTTTCCCTAATATCTACAACGTTGTTTGTAGTAGTCCAACTGCAAAGATTCTAAACTTCAGTAAATTATACTGGGCACTAAATTGCCAAACCTAAGATGACTATGGTTTCTCCCCATCTCTCAAGGGCAGCTCCTCATAATGTTCTCCTGCCATGCTAGTGGCGGTTTATCCAGAAAATGTTTTTAATGTTTGACTTTGGAAAGGTTGTTTCAGGGATATAGATCTCTTAGATCTATTTGTATATCTCCGTTTAAAATTCATTTTTATGTTTTTCTCCACCTGATTAAAATTAATTCTTTTTATTTGTTTAATTTTAAACAAACATTCAAATCAAATTTTCTGACGTACCATAAACCCCTAAATTTTAATCTCCCTTGGTAGACGTTTCCCACTCCGTATATAAATTTCGTCGTTGCTTATTAATTTTGAAGTACTTAATTCATTTTGCGAATATAACGTCCTTTCCTTCTTTTCTATTATTAAACATCAACCAGAATAAAACAAGTTCTTCCATACTCTCACATGTCCACATTCATAATTTATTTTAAATTCCCATAGCACCCTTTAATTTATCAATGAGTCCTAGTAGCCCTCCACTCCGTGTATTTAAGAAATTGGTTGTAAAATGAATAACATGTAAAAATTTTATATATATGCTGAGGCTTTTTCCCCCATGCCATCCGATCATTAAATTATTTGATTTTATTTTGGTTTTAATTTAAACTAAATTTTGTAATAGCAACATAACATTATTAATTATTATAAAGTGTTGTTAAGTTTTTTTAATTTATTTGTACCCTCCCATCTTTCATAAATATCCACGACATGTGTAATTCCTCTTATCAAAACCAAAACACCATATCTTTATACAAACATTTTTTAGTAAAATATTATTAAATTGTTGTTTCTTTACCTTAACCCTTACAACATAAATGCACTAACAAATCAAAGATTTTGTTTCCAATATTTCACTAAGAATCCATAGTTTATATCAATAAATAACACATTTTACGTAAAGGAAAACTATGCTTTTTTCCTAAATATAACTCTTTTCTAATTTTTAAATATAACAAAACATCTTTAAAAATCTTGATAGAAATTCAGTAAATTCTCTGACTCATAATCTTTATAGGAAAAATATCAGAACTTATAAATTTTCAGTCAGTAATTTTATAAAATTTTATTTATGATAATTTTGAGTCATTTTTTAGTGTTTTCGACTGTTTTTGATTTTTAATAAATAAAAACCAGTTCAGATAAATGCAAAAAACCATGTAGCATGAGAAAACGGGTTTAAAGACATATTTTAAAAATATTAAACTAAAGAAATTATCATGCCATATCATTTATTTTAAATAAACCAATTAGACACTTACTTGGAAAACCCGTGAGTCGTGATTGCGTCTTTGGGGTCCGCGTCCCCCTACAGTCCAGCCAATGTCTGTCTTCTATCCAGTCGATTCAAATGGGAGCTCATCATTTTGTTTTGCTTCCCCACAATTACCCCAGATGCTATTACTGCCTATAACTTCAGATTATACCAGTGTATTGAAGCTCTAAATTGGCTATTACAGGGAAGGCATGATGAAGTAGAAGAGACATGGGGATTCCATTGATGTCTGCAACGATCTTCCAATCTTGTTTAGGCTTCCATGGAGATGGTTCTTCATTCTTTACAACGAATCATTAAATGCAATGAGACGCCCTCTCTTCTTTCTTCCTTGATAGCGCCCCCCCCCCTTCATAATTATCTCTCCCTTCTTGCCAAATGACCAAGTTTTTATTCTCTCTCTCTCTCTCTCATTCAACATTTTAGCGCGCCTTGCGCTTACAATCATGCTTTATGCTCCGAAACTCAACATTCTTCGTAGCATGCATGGTCGCTCACCTGCACTTGCCTAAAGCTATGGTAGTTGTTGCAAAGGCTTCTTCTCTGTGTCTTTGCTCTATATTGCCAATCTTTGTCTTTGTTCCACTGTGTCTATAGTATGTTGAGAAGGGTTCATTGCAGGGTAGAACATCTATAGGTCTGGGCGACAATAGCTAGCGTACAGTTTGCATGGCAAGGCGATGGCAAGGGAAGGGGGTCAATGCAGTCGCATTGATTCCATCCTCTCTCTCTCTCTCTGAGTCTTGCAATGAGCAGAGTTGACGTCGTAGATCATCTTGCGCGGGCTTGCAGAAACCTCTCTCTCTCTTTTTCTCCAGGCGCCGATCACCAGCACGCGGCTGTTGCTGATCATCATGATGACATTACTGATAAAGTGGAGGAGGAGGATAACGTATCATCGCCTGCTGCTGCTGCTGTAGAAACACAATGGATGCACCCAGACAGATACGGAGAGAGTGTTGAAGGGGCTTGATGCTGCTGGTCTCGATGTACTTGCGTCTGTATTCCTCCAGATAATCGTTCGCGGTCTTCTTGATCTTGTCACGGGTCAGCATCGGCTTCACGTACGCAGGCACTTCCTTGACCTTCATGCTGCGGAGGCTGTTGAAAAACTGCATAGCCATGGCGGCTCCTGCTGCTCGAGTCATACGACATTGTTGTATTCTTTCGTGCACAACAAAAGAGTCGGGAGACCACAAACATACACGCGCGAGCGAGAGAGATATCTCAGGCACTACACCACAAATGAAGGCAAGGTTAACGATGGTGCTTGCAAGCGCAGGGATAGGGTGCGCTGAGTGCTCTCTCTCCCTAATTCATTCACGCTCTCCCCCTTCATAACCGTTTTTTCCTCCTTTTTTCCTCCTTTTTTTTACATTGAATATGTCTCAAATCACAATCTTTGGATCCACAAGCACAAAAGCTACCGAAAATTTCTGTCAATTGTGTCTTCGCAACAAGACTTATACTATGAGGAACATAGACCTTTTGAGCTCAAAGGATTTGGAGGTCGCCCCATTAATGGATACTCTTAACTTCTACACTTGAAAGGAGTGTCATAATCATCCTAGAGAACTTCCTTCCAAAGACCATTGCTTCGAGGTAAATGCAGATGAAATCCTAAGGAATGTAATTACATGCCTTTTCAAAATCCATTCACTAAGAGGTAGTCCTGTCCACCAATCATTACTTAGTCAATAGCTGTTGCAAGGCTAGGGATGGCATTTTCTATCTTCTGATAAAGAAAATGAAGCCATAATGCTCGGGGTGGATGACTTAAGCTAGTAATCACTTAATTTTGAGTGCCAAAGCCTTGACAAAAAGCTTATAAGACATATTCAACATGGTCAAAGGCTGCTAATGGTTACCTTGACGCACATGGGTGATTTACAAATTACCTTGATAACACCCATGTTGGCCTCCATAGGGAATTGCCTAGTAGCAAAGCAGTCCCCCTTTGGATTACTTCGTCCTTGCCAAGAGTCTATTCTCTTGAATCTGATATTCAACACCTCCCCAAAGAAATCTCCATAATAATCATCAATGATTTAATGGTCACCCCTTGATCATCACTACAGTATTACTGTAGACAATAATCACAATCATAATGCTATGTATTTTTCATAAAGAATTTCATCATTAGGAGGTAGGAGGTAGCATATTAACTAGTGAAATCCCCCATCCCTTAGATTAATGCTAAGATATCCTATCAACCTGTCAAGACCTTGCCAAGTCTAAAATTCCCCCAAAGACTCCTAATTTATATCAAGGTCTTATCTCCTCTAAGTAGTAATAATCCCTACAGTAAAATTTATCTAAAACTCCACCTTCCTCTCATACAAGAACTTTCCCATAGATTCATCTCCTAGCTAGACTGCAAGGACACGGCCTCCAAAGACAGCAACAACGAACACCGCATCTGCATTGAATTCATGTAAAAATTTAGTAATAAGGTGTCAATTGTATACAGTTTTGCCAAAAAATTGTTGCAATAAATGGCATGTTTTTAGGTGTTGTCATTTCTCCCCCACTGAAATGCGAAGCGTCCTCGCGAGCACAGCTACATCACGAACATTCAGCATCACCAGCACTGCTACCACGAGCACTGCTATGCAACTTTGAAAGAAAAAATATACTCTCCTCCACTTAATTGTGAAGCGTCCTCGCGAGCACAGCTACAACATCTGCAAAACCGCACATGGACAACTAGTAGACACTGGAAAAGTAGAAAAAATACTTATTTGTGTCATATTAAAATGCAAACAATATAAATGTTTCAATGAAAAGATGTAAAAACTTGTGCAAACTAACATTCTCCCTTACTCACTCTCCCCACTTAAATGCATAACAGAGCTTCATCCATTGCATAGAATATACCAACTAGGAAACTGTCTAGAGCCGCTAAACAATAATAATCCCTCTAGGCAATAAATTGCCACACTACTATCCTACTAAAAATATTGCTTCTGAAATAGCATCACTGATAAGGTCGTTACTTAACAAAGAACCCAAACAAGGTAAACTAATACTACAACACTAAATAGGACTCCTAGGGTTTAACTGCTAACCCTCCATGTTCTACTAGAACAACCAGCCAATGGTTCGTAACTTCTAATTGTCCAAAGCTCTTCTTTTAAGTTTATGTTTTAATGGGTTTTTTTTTTAAAAATGTCAAAAGAGTATATACATTGATTCTCTTTCCCAAAAGGTCCCACCCCAAAGAGATACAAGGCATCGGACGCAGGGCACCAGTCAAGGAAATCCCTACAGCCTACCAGGACCTCAGAGGCGATGGTTATCTTCTTTTGGTTGTTTTTTTTTTCAAACCCTGCAGTCTCAGGGTGTTTTTTTTCTTTTCTTTTCTTTTTCTTCTTGCTTTCTTTCTTTAAAAGAATAAATATATAGACTCTTCCGAACTTTTAATATTTGGATTGGATTTTAAGGATTGTTTTGTTGTTGTTTTTTTTTTTAAAAGGATCAACTAAGAAGCTAAGAAGACATCACTTAATTGAACGGTCAAACATTTCAGCCCAACAACTTTGCTCGAGGAATCTAATCTAGCGCATAATACTAGTCACTCTGCCTGGGCTACTCCTAGTCAAATGATAAGCAAAGAATACTCACCAGCTCAGCATCTTTCTTCCACGCTACTCCTAGTCAAAATTTCGTGGAGAGAACCTTGTTATTCAGCTATCCCACATATCGCTAGAAAAGCGACCAAAAGATAGGGGAAAACTCTATAGGATTCCTAATCGGACACCCATACAATGAAATTCACTATGTTATGCACACATGTCACCCCCCTTTTAATCACTCCCTAATGCTAAGTCCCATCCCTTGTGAGTGGACTTCATAGAGAGAGAATTGTGTATATATCATTCATATTTGTTTAAAATATTTATTTATAATTCCTCTGTAATTTACTTAAGTGTTTTTTCCTTTTTTTCTTTTTCTTCGACATCTCTAATTTCTTTCCATCAATTTTTTTATTCTTGTATTTTTTTCAAAATGAATATGAAATAAAAAGTTTAGGTATGAAACAACCTTGTATGTTCGTGGATATTGCAACTCCAAGAATCAATTAGAAACATACAACAGTGTGTAACTCAAAATCATAGTCAAATCTGCACATGAAACATACACTAGCCAATACAATATTAAAGGGTTAGATAAATAATAAAACTTTTCCCTGTACAAAAGAATTGTCAAATACTCATGTCACAATCGCGATCAACTAGACTGTCATAACGCTCCCACTGCTTGGTTGTTTAAGAAGCAATATATTTCTCCACTTGATAACCATTCTTACATATAGAACTGTCCTTCTTACCAACTTAAATATCCCAAACTCCAGCACTGAAAGGAATATCCTGACCGTGCGTGCAACTAACTACCTAACTACGTGGAAAATAAAACTAAAGCGCATGAAAACCTACAGGATATCAATAACTCAAAGCATTGTATGTTTATTTTTTTTTAAACGATATATATTTGTTCGTTTGTTTTTTTTTTCAAAATGTAGAATAAAAAACATAAAAGACTAAGAAAACAAAATATCTAAACTAAAATCTTCAAAGTCTCTGAGATCTTCTAGTGAAAACAATAATCCTAATCCGAAATCATCAACTCCATCTAAGTCAAACCTATTAACTAAACTATCATCTATAGGATGCTCAAGAATAGCCTCTAGCGTAGACATATCAGAAGTCACAGATCCGCTATCAGGTGCATCGCTAAGAACCTCCATCACATCATGGAGCGAAGCCGAAGCTGCATCATCATAGTAGGGCATAGGGGCCACTGGTAAAGCATCTAAGGAATGCCCCTCGGTCGCATCCATATACCAACAAATATAATCCCAACATGGGCAGGGAACACTAGTCTGCAAATCATGGTAAGATGGAGTAAGGCGGTAGACAGTCGAACGATATCTCGCAAATTTTGCTTGCTCTCGGCCTACCCTAGACTGACCAGCGCCGTGCTCAGGAGAAAAAACACTATTATAATCATGACGCTGGTAGGTATAACCAATCATTTCCTGCATGGCAGTGGTACCATAGCGTCGAAAGTATGTGCGACACTGCCAACACAAGAGCTGAGCACGCACAAATAAATGCCGCTGACAGGACCTACAACCAAAAGGTGGATGATACTGTAAACAAAAAATAATCACAAAAGAAGAACCACAACAGGCCTCCCCTCTCGGTGCATATAAAAACCTGTCATGCGTCTGAAAACGCGGAATATCGTAAGGTCCAGCATGAACAGGATCAGTACTATCGGCATCAATACGAGGGTAAAGCGCATCCATCCACAAAAAGGCCATACCTGCATCCCATTTAAAAACCCCCCAAGAAAGAAAAGACATCCAAGGGTGGATTAGACAAAATATTATTGTAACTACTAACCTAACTATACCTAGCTAGCCTAAGTTACAAAATGTTTAAGGCGCAGGCCATTAACCCTAAATATCTCATTTTCAGCATTAATATCCTGCACATCAAGAGAACCATTATCATAAACATTAATCACCTTAAAAGGTCCCAAACAACGAATTTTAAGCTTCCCAGGAAATTTATAATAACGACTGTCATAAAGTAAAACTAAATCGCCTTCTTTAAACTCCCGTACTTTAATATTCTGGTCGTGCCATGCTTTACGACGTTTTTGCATTGCTTCTAGACTTTGTAGGGCTAATAATCTTTCCTCATCCAACTTTACCAATTGTAAAATCCGTTGTTTCAAAGATTCAACCTCACCTAGTCGTAATGATAGAGCTACTCGTAAAGTGGGCAACTCTTGCTCAATAGGGAATATATCATTAGTGCCATAAACTAAATTGAAGGGTGTATTTTGCACTGTCACCTTATAAGTAGTTCTATAGGCCCATAACGCTTCATATAAACGTTCATCCCAATCTCGCCTGTGGGAAGCAACCGTTTTAGTTAAAATCCCACAGATAATGCGATTGGTTACTTCAACCTGACCGTTAGCTCTGGGATAATAAGGTGTCGATTTGCGATGTTTAATTTTATAGATTTCCATTAGCTCGCTAATAAGACCATTCAAGAAATGGGAACCTCGGTCACTTACTAATTCCAGTGGGCAACCAAAACACGTAATAATATTCTCATACATAAACTTAGCCACATCAATGGCTTTATCCGTTTTAAGCGCTTTCGCTTCCACCCACTTTGTAATATAGTCAGTACAGACTAAGATATAACGATTTGATCGATATCTAGTAGGCGGATCAATTGGGCCTACAAAATCAATTCCCCATTTCTCAAAAGGTGCTAATGCTAATATAGGTGTCAAAGGCGTAGCAAAACTCTTAGAAGGACGACCAGTCCTTTGACATACATCGCATTTGTGACAATAATAATAAGTATCTTTAAATAGAGTAGGCCACCAATAACCAGCTAATAGAACTTTTCTTGCAGTCAATTCATCGGCAAAATGGCCACCACACGGCTCATCATGCAATGCCTTAAGAACCACTGGTACTTCATCTTCCCTTACACAACGTCAATAGATACCTTCGCGTGAAAAAAATTTATAAAGGTAACCCCCTAATAATCCGTAGGAGCGTGCTTGCATTAATATCTGACGTTTCCTACGCTTATCGGCACCAGGTGGATATCGAGCAGTACTAAGAAAATTCGCAATATCAGCATACCATGGAACTTGTGTCTCCACAGTAAAAAGTGATGCATCCGGCAAATCATCTTCCACACCTTCCTCCTTGTCTGATGTTAATAATCGTGATAGATGATCTGCTAGAACATGAGCTCTACCAGGACGAGTAACTATTTGAAAATCAAACTCTTGGAATAACAACATCCAACGAATCACACGTCTTGAAAGTTCTGCTTTATTAAGCAAATACTTTAACGCCTCATGATCAACATATATAGTAAACTTATTCCCTAATAAATAATGACGAAATTTCTCCACCGCAAATACCATTGATAGGCATTCTTTCTCAGTGGTGGTATAATTCCTTTCTGCATCACTTAAATTTCGACTCGCATAATAAATTGGATGATCCACCTTATTATCATCTGCTTGGCACAAAACAGCTCCTACAGCATACATAGATGCATCAGCATGAATATGGAATTCTTTTGTCCAATCTGGGGGTGCGAGTACTGGTCCTTCAATTAACTTATGTTTAAGAAATTCAAATGCTTTCTGGCAAACACCATCCCAAATAAAAGGAGTATCCTTTCGTAGTAGATTTGTCAAAGGTGATGCCACCTTTGCAAAATCGGAAATAAATCTCCGATAATAATTTAGATGTCCTAAAAATCCACGCAATTGCTTAAGATTTGTTGGAGGTGGAAGTGCAGAAATCTTAATAATTTTAGCTGGATCCATGGCAATACCTTCTTTAGAAACGATATGCCCCAATAAGGTTCCTTTTGGTACTCCAAAAACACATTTATCAGGATTCAAGGATATACCTACTTCATCACTACGTTCAAATACTTGCGTTAGTAACTCAGGCATTTCTTTTGCCGTACCATAGACACAAAAGTCATCTAAGAAAACTTCCATCCATTGACGTAAAAAATCTTGATAAGCTGAAATCATAACTCTCTGAAATGTTGCGGGTGCATTGCACAAACCAAAAGGCATTACTCTATAAGCAAATGTACCCCATTCAGTAGTAAATGTAGTTTTGGATTGATCTTCAGGATGAATTAGTACTTGGTTGTAACCGCTAAATCCATCCATGAAAGAATACAGCTCATGACCAGCAACCTTATCAAGTACCTGATCAGTAAATGGCAAAGGAAAATGATCTTTACGTGTTTCGCTATTCAGCTTTCTATAATCGACACAAATGCGAATCTTCTTACTATTCTTCTTGGGTACTACCACAATAGGAGATACCCATTCACTGTATGCAACAGGATAAATGAATCCAGCATCTAAAAGCTTAGTAATTTCAGCTTTCACTAACTCTGCATACATAGGGTTTGCTCGTCGTTGACGTTGACATACAGGTTTTGTGCCTGGTTCTAGATCAATAAAATGCTGACATAATTCAGCTTTGATACCCTTAAGGTCCCTATATGACCAAGCAAAAGCGTCAACATGCACTCGTAAGACTTCTTCGAATCTTTCACGATGTGGCGATTCCAATTGGTCTCCTAAATTTAAATATTTTTATTCTGCCATTTTAAGCTTAACTACTTCAACTTCAGGCTCTTCAATAAATAGAGAGTCTATTCTTCGTGGCTTAATTGTGGGCACATCTTCGGATATCTGCATCAATACATTTTCAAGCAGGTTATTCTTAGTACTTGATTCCAGTGCTTCTTCTCCCACATTCACAGAATTTACTAAGGGTAAAGCCCTATAAGGAATAATAGCCAGGTTATCTTGCGTAGTACCATCAACTTCTACTCCATAGACATTTACTAACTCAGGAAAGGATTTTTCAGTATATCTCTTCCCATATTTATCTACATCGCCATTATTGACATTTACATTTTTACGAGATTTCATGGTAAATGAGGTTCTTACAGAGTCAATTACGCTAGGTATCTGCTCTGAAGTACATGGATATTGAGCATGTAACCTATGGCGATATCGACGTAAAATTTCGTTATTGTTTTCTAGACATTCCTGATCATCTATACTCCAAAACCATTGATTATCTTTAAGCTTGAGAATTAATGAATGTAGATTCTCATCCTCCTCGCCCTGAATTCGACAGCCCAAATAATGTATAACTTGTTTCAGTTCCACAAAATTTCTAGGTGCTGCAGGTTCAAACCATCTAAGTTGTGGCTCTTGCCCATCCCCATAAATAGTAAAATCCATTACTCTTTCTTTTGGATGAGGCAACACCACCGCTTGCATATTGTGCAATTTAACCTTAGTAGGTTCAGATTGGACTCGTTGATAACCAATTATCGGTCCCCTAGAACAGCGATAAATCTTCTGCGCAATTCCGGTCGAACGCCTAAAAGAATGACACAACCAGGGAACATTTGTAGGGTTTTTCTCTTGAGTCTCTGGTTCAAAATTATTCTTAGATTTATTTTTTTAAAAAAACCTATCAGTGTTTTCATGTTCTTCCCAATAATTTGTATCCATAGATAACGCTTGGTCCATCTGTAACTCACCCCTACTGAATTTAGATTTCTCTTCTTCTAAATAAAATTCTAAAAGCGAGATTTCATCTAGATATCGCCTTTCTCTAAACTGAAACTCTGCTTTTTCCTTTTGCAACTCAGTAATCTTCTTCATTGCTTCATTTACAGCAGTCAACGCTGCCTCACGCTCTACTTCCAATGCCTCTTCCAATTCTCTAATAATCCTAGCGTAATTACCATGATGTTCACGAGAAGTCTGTGAAAACCTGTTAAAAGCCGAAGCTGAATCATCCTCATCCTCACGAGATAGTGGTCTTTGTAAGGGTTTGCACCTCTGCCTACTTCTCCTTTCTCTTTCCTTCGCTTCTAGCTGGTAGTAATAAATCCTTTTAGCTCTATCTGGCAATTGTCCAAATCCAAAGGGTAAAGCATTTTCCCCATAAGGAAGAGCTTCTAAAATCCTACTCTCAAGCATACTATTATGATTATCAGTAACATCATCTTCTCCCATACCTTCTGAAGAGGTTATTGAAATGTCAGCCACATCAGATATCATTAACTCACGCATTTCTTCCTCCTCTAATTCATCCATAGAAATCACTTCCGACCTGTTGTAAGCAGAAAATACATCTTCTTGATTATTTCCTTCTTGATCCGTAGATAATTGAAAACATGTTTCAAGCGAATCATCAAGATATTCTGCTTCTTCTGCTGAAAGCATTAAGCAGTCAAGAGTTGTATCTTCGGATGTGGATAACCACTGAGTAATATCACTATCCGAATCATTGTCAGATGAAAACGCTACAGCATACTCACCAATACCCATCTGTTCTACCTTGTGAGGCTGATGTACTATATTGACCTCCACTTTCTCTGCTCCTGCTGGGTATGGTGTTTTAAATAACCAGGCATAAGGCCCTTCATGATCAGTCCTCTCCATTTCTGAATCATAAAACTCACTGTTGGATCTCTCATCCATTTCACTAACTGCTTCATCTCCCGAATCTTTCAAAAATCCTTTTGAAATAACTTGGATCTTAACCCTATCATTTCGAGGACCAATCACAATTGAACCTTTATACCAGTCCTGAATGCATCTTGCTTGGTATAACCAAGGTCTTCCCAACAGGATAGAATATGATGAAATGTTTGTTTGCGAACGAACGATCAAATAGTTCACATGAGATTCTAATCCAGCTACTACAGATTTCACATTTCGCAGTAACCCCAAAGGAGTTACTTTCCTTTGATCAGCCACACGTAAAACAATATGAGTAGGTTCTAGATCCTTCAACCCTAATTCTTGCATAGCTTGTTCTGTCATCAAATTAACTGCTGAGCCACCATCTAACTGCACTTCATGTAGCAAATGGCCATTAATAGTAGTATCGATAACTGGAGCTCCTGGGTCCACAAATAAATCTACTATTTTTACATCCTTAGTTGTTTTTCCTTTGGAAGAATTTTCACGGACTTTAGAAGCGTTTATCTCAATCCTCTTCCTTCGACGCCGAACTAATTTATGGTAAAGTTGTTTCCGACAAACAGGCGCTATTTCTAGTAATTGCCGAAGGTTAATAGTCAATGATATTTCTTCTAATGCAGCCCAAAGATCATAGGTCTTATTTACGGATTCTACATAATCTTTACTCCCTTCCTTAGGAGGGACCAATCTTTCGGGAAAAGGAGCTACTCCCACTTGAATCTTAGGATTTACTAAGGGCACAGGTAATAATGGATGGTCAGAGGAATGCTGCGGAGAATCCGATTCAGGTAGTTCTATATTAGGATCTATGTCCTTAGACTTATCCTTCACTGCTCCGTTTAATTGTGGACTCTCTTCCTCTAAACCTTGCTCCTTCTGTTGTTGCTTTTGTGCCCGAGTAATAACACCAATCATAGGGTCAGCTCTAAAAGTCACCTTGCGAGGTATAAATTTTGACTTAACTCCAATATCTTTCCTTATTGTTTCTACTTCAACTAAATTTGCAGCAGACGTTGAAGGTTCGTTAGAGGTTTGTTTCCCTTTGTCAGACATTTTATTATCCTCTCGCTTAGGACAATTCTCTTCATAGTGTCCTTCACCACTGCACCTCCTACAAAGAGGAGTATAGTCTTGATTTTTACGCGCATTTGGACAATATGTGGCTATGTGACCTTCTTGTTGGCATCGATAACAAATTACTGGTCCCCTAGGTCTTTGTTGACCACCTTGTCCCATTGGATTACGAAAATTTCCATTATTTCTTCTAAAAGGAGAATTTCTCCCTCGATTGCCATCACTGTTGTAATTGTTTCGAGGCACTGGGGGTCTACCCTGGGTGGGAAATCCTCGTGGCCTAAAAGGTTGATTGGGTGGTCCAATCTCATAAGTCCTATTATTACGATCCATGTAATTGTAATTCGTTTGCATTGAACGAGCTTGTTGTTGCTCTTGACCTAATTTATGCCAACAATTTGTATCTAAATGACCAGTCTTGTGGCAAAAAGAGCAAAACGGTGGATGATCGGGCATTAACCTTGAAGGCGTCGGACACTCTGTAGCCACATGGCCGTAACCATGACACTTACCACACCAGATATTAGATCGAGGTGGGTTTGAAGTCGAATTTCCCGACGATTGTTGAGCACTAGATCCTTGTGTCGTTATCGAATAAATTTCTTTCAAAGGCGCTTGTACTGCAGTCATAATTTCCTCCTTTAATTTTCCTAGAGATTTCGCAATAATATCTGCTACTTTTGCTTCATCCAGAGGAGATTGAGATTGCGGCATAGAAGGCATTCCTGTCTGCATCATATAGGCTGGAATTGAAGTGTACGGATTTAGAGGTACACTCGACATGTTTGAGCTTGCGGTTACCGAGGGATTTAAAGGAACGGTCACATAAGACACGTTCTTAGGTACCCCACCTGAAGTGCTTGGATATTCTGTCCGAGATTCTTTGAATAGATCTCTCCGTCGTTGTTGACTAAGCTGCACTTCTTCCCACCATCTAGCATGTGTTTTAGCATCTGCCAACGTAGCTGGTCGTTGTAAACTAACATGCTGATGAACTTCAGGATTAAGTCCATCAATAAACTTACGTTTTTGCGTGGGATCGTCAGGAGCAGGATTCATCTTACGAATGATCGTCTCCATGCGCTCAATATAATGTTCAACACTTTCAGTTGCTCCTTGGGACAGATAATCCAGTTGAAGAGCCAATCTATCTTGAAAACCTTGTCGTCTAAATTTTTCTAGAAAAGCTCTTGATAAGGCATCATAGGTCCCTTTATGTTGAGCATCTAAATTCCCATACCATTTTGCTGCTTCATCTTTTAATGTTGCAGGGAAGATATGAAGCTTTTGGTCGTCATCTATTATCTCATTGGCGACGCAAGTCACCTCAAATCTTTGCGAATGGGCATCGGGATCTTCGTCCCATAGCCCCCCGAATTGCGTGAAATCAGCTAATCTAACTGGGTTGCGAGCCATTGTTTCTCTAAATAGTAGCCCTAACCCTAAATCGTTGATAGTATCAAACCACGGAGGTTCCTGAGGTTTCTTAAATAATTGACGCAATCCGAAATTTGACTCTAAATCCCAGTCAAAGAGCAGTTCAATACTCCTGACCGTAGCATTAGCTTCACTCTCCCTATTTTCACTATTTTGCCTACCTCTTTCCCCAGTGACACTGCTAGTACTGGAGACAACTTGATCCCATTGATATGAAGCTACTTCACTTTATTTCGATGGTGTTCTATCAGTTGATAAGCTAGGCTGAAGAGGTTCTACCGTTGAGTCAGACACAGCGTCTACTCCCAAATTCAGCAATGCGTTGACCCTCTCTAGCCTTTCTAATAGCCAAGCCTCTTGTCGCACTGCTCGTTCTCTAACTCGCTGATCCCTAGCTTCGTTTTGCTGCTTCCGTCTCTCTTCTGAATTCATCCACGAGTACTAAACTAGCTTTTACTGTCATATCCCAAAATTACGCTCGTTTTATTTGAAGCTATAAAATTAGGTTGTCTCTTGTATGCGCACTTAGTAGGTTCAAAATAGTCGGCAGCTCTGGGTCTATCTCCCCAAAAGGTAACTTTTCTTCTTGCTCGGGGATTAAACCTAGAATTTCAGCAACCTCTCTAACGTCTTTCGTGTCGAAAGCAATTTTTAAACCTCTGGATACACATATCCAAGGCAACACATCATCCCACACTACTCTTCTAAACGTCCGATAAGCTGTGCGGTAATACCAATCAAAGTGGTACGATACACTGATTGTATTTATCTCTACCGCGTCTATTAACCCAAAGTGTGTCGCTAGTAGAACTATGGTTTGCGCACAGTCGTTATAACCCCAGCTCCAAGAGGATAATTGTTCAACGTCCACAGTTAATTGTGGCCCAAAATATGTGCCTCCCTCTACTAACTCTGTATCTCTCGCCCAGTCTAGCACTTTTCTTTGGCACTCCTAGGGCAAATTAGGAAAATAGTCCCTTAGAAAAGAGACTGCGTATTCACTCATAAATAACACTTAGGATCTAAAATACCCTCGGAAGATTTATCACTCGTTCGAGCGCACTTGGCTCCCGGCAAACGCACCAAAAAATGACTGGCCAAAGACCAAGCCACTTTTACCCAGGTTAACAAGCCAACTCCTAAAAGTTGTTGCACTAAACAAGTGATTATTTGCACTAATTGTTTTAATTCAACTTAGCTTTCCCTAATATCTACAACGTTGTTTGTAGTAGTCCAACTGCAAAGATTCTAAACTTCAGTAAATTATACTGGGCACTAAATTGCCAAACCTAAGATGACTATGGTTTCTCCCCATCTCTCAAGGGCAGCTCCTCATAATGTTCTCCTGCCATGCTAGTGGCGGTTTATCCAGAAAATGTTTTTAATGTTTGACTTTGGAAAGGTTGTTTCAGGGATATAGATCTCTTAGATCTATTTGTATATCTCCGTTTAAAATTCATTTTTATGTTTTTCTCCACCTGATTAAAATTAATTCTTTTTATTTGTTTAATTTTAAACAAACATTCAAATCAAATTTTCTGACGTACCATAAACCCCTAAATTTTAATCTCCCTTGGTAGACGTTTCCCACTCCGTATATAAATTTCGTCGTTGCTTATTAATTTTTAAGTACTTAATTCATTTTGCGAATATAACGTCCTTTCCTTCTTTTCTATTATTAAACATCAACCAGAATAAAACAAGTTCTTCCATACTCTCACATGTCCACATTCATAATTTATTTTAAATTCCCATAGCACCCTTTAATTTATCAATGAGTCCTAGTAGCCCTCCACTCCGTGTATTTAAGAAATTGGTTGTAAAATGAATAACATGTAAAAATTTTATATATATGCTGAGGCTTTTTTCCCCATGCCATCCGATCATTAAATTATTTGATTTTATTTTGGTTTTAATTTAAACTAAATTTTGTAATAGCAACATAACATTATTAATTATTATAAAGTGTTGTTAAGTTTTTTTAATTTATTTGTACCCTCCCATGTTTCATAAATATCCACGACATGTGTAATTCCTCTTATCAAAACCAAAACACCATATCTTTATACAAACATTTTTTAGTAAAATATTATTAAATTGTTGTTTCTTTACCTTAACCCTTACAACATAAATACACTAACAAATCAAAGATTTTGTTTCCAATATTTCACTAAGAATCCATAGTTTATATCAATAAATAACACATTTTACGTAAAGGAAAACTATGCTTTTTTCCTAAATATAACTCTTTTCTAAATTTTAAATATAACAAAACATCTTTAAAAATCTTGATAGAAATTCAGTAAATTCTCTGACTCATAAGCTTTATAGGAAAAATATCAGAACTTATAAATTTTCAGTCAGTAATTTTATAAAATTTTATTTATGATAATTTTGAGTCATTTTTTAGTGTTTTCGACTGTTTTTGATTTTTAATAAATAAAAACCAGTTCAGATAAATGCAAACAACCATGTAGCATGAGAAAACGGGTTTAAAGACATATTTTAAAAATATTAAACTAAAGAAATTATCATGCCATATCATTTATTTTAGATAAACCAATTAGACACTTACTTGGAAAACCCGCGAGTCGTGATTGCGTCTTTGGGGTCCGCGTCCCCCTACAGTCCAGCCAATGTCTGTCTTCTATCCAGTCGATTCAAATGGGAGCTCATCATTTTGTTTTGCTTCCCCACAATTACCCCAGATGCTATTCCTGCCTATAACTTCAGATTATACCAGTGTATTGAAGCTCTAAATTGGCTATTACAGGGAAGGCATGATGAAGTAGAAGAGACATGGGGATTCCATTGATGTCTGCAACGATCTTCCAATCTTGTTTAGGCTTCCATGGAGATGGTTCTTCATTCTTTACAACGAATCATTAAATGCAATGAGACGCCCTCTCTTCTTTCTTCCTTGATAGCGCCCCCCCCCCCCCCCCCCCCCCCCCCCCCCTTCATAATTATCTCTCCCTTCTTGCCAAATGACCAAGTTTTTATTCTCTCTCTCTCTCTCATTCAACATTTTAGCGCGCCTTGCGCTTACAATCATGCTTTATGCTCCGAAACTCAACATTCTTCGTAGCATGCATGGTCGCTCACTTGCACTTGCCTAAAGCTATGGTAGTTGTTGCAAAGGCTTCTTCTCTGTGTCTTTGCTCTATATTGCCAATCTTTGTCTTTGTTCCACTGTGTCTATAGTATGTTGAGAAGGGTTCATTGCAGGGTAGCACATCTATAGGTCTGGGCGACAATAGCTAGCGTACAGTTTGCATGGCAAGGCGATGGCAAGGGAAGGGGGTCAATGTAGTCGCATTGATTCCATCCTCTCTCTCTCTCTCTGAGTCTTGCAATGAGCAGAGTTGACGTCGTAGATCATCTTGCGCGGGCTTGCACAAAACCTCTCTCTCTCTTTTTCTCCAGGCGCCGATCACCAGCACGCGGCTGCTGCTGATCATCATGATGACATTACTGATAAAGTGGAGGAGGAGGATAACGTATCATCGCCTGCTGCTGCTGCTGTAGAAACACAATGGATGCACCCAGACAGATACGGAGAGAGTGTTGAAGGGGCTTGATGCTGCTGGTCTCGATGTACTTGCGTCTGTATTCCTCCAGATAATCATTCGCGGTCTTCTTGATCTTGTCACGGGTCAGCATCGGCTTCACGTACGCAGGCACTTCCTTGACCTTCATGCTGCGGAGGCTGTTGAAAAACTGCATAGCCATGGCGGCTCCTGCTGCTCGAGTCATACGACATTTTTGTATTCTTTCGTGCACAACAAAAGAGTCGGGGGACCACAAACATACACGCGCGAGCGAGAGAGATATCTCAGGCACTACACCACAAATGAAGGCAAGGTTAACGATGGTGCTTGCAAGCGCAGGGATAGGGTGCGCTGAGTGCTCTCTCTCCCTAATTCATTCACGCTCTCCCCCTTCATAACCGTTTTTTCCTCCTTTTTTCCTCCTTTTTTTTACGTTGAATATGTCTCAAATCACAATCTTTGGATCCACAAGCACAAAAGCTACCGAAAATTTCTGTCAATTGTGTCTTCGCAACAAGACTTATACTATGAGGAACATAGACCTTTTGAGCTCAAAGGATTTGGAGGTCGCCCCATTAATGGATACTCTTAACTTCTACACTTGAAAGGAGTGTCATAATCATCCTAGAGAACTTCCTTCCAAAGACCATTGCTTCGAGGTAAATGCAGATGAAATCCTAAGGAATGTAATTACATGCCTTTTCAAAATCCATTCACTAAGAGGTAGTCCTGTCCACCAATCATTACTTAGTCAATAGCTGTTGCAAGGCTAGGGATGGCATTTTCTATCTTCTGATAAAGAAAATGAAGCCATAATGCTCGGGGTGGATGACTTAAGCTAGTAATCACTTAATTTTGAGTGCCAAAGCCCTGACAAAAAGCTTATAAGACATATTCAACATGGTCAAAGGCTGCTAATGGTTACCTTGACGCACATGGGTGATTTACAAATTACCTTGATAACACCCATGTTGGCCTCCATAGGGAATTGCCTAGTAGCAAAGCAGTCCCCCTTTGGATTACTTCGTCCTTGCCAAGATTCTATTCTCTTGATTCTGATATTCAACACCTCCCCAAAGAAATCTCCATAATAATCATCAATGATTTAATGGTCACCCCTTGATCATCACTACAGTATTACTGTAGACAATAATCACAATCATAATGCTATGTATTTTTCATAAAGAATTTCATCATTAGGAGGTAGGAGGTAGCATATTAACTAGTGAAATCCCCCATCCCTTAGATTAATGCTAAGATATCCTATCAACCTGTCAAGACCTTGCCAAGTCTAAAATTCCCCCAAAGACTCCTAATTTATAACAAGGTCTTATCTCCTCTAAGTAGTAATAATCCCTACAGTAAAATTTATCTAAAACTCCACCTTCCTCTCATACAAGAACTTTCCCATAGATTCATCTCCTAGCTAGACTGCAAGGACACGGCCTCCAAAGACAACAACAACGAACACCGCATCTGCATTGAATTCATGTAAAAATTTAGTAATAAGGTGTCAATTGTATACAGTTTTGCCAAAAAATTGTTGCAATAAATGGCATGTTTTTAGGTGTTGTCAGCCTCTATGGCCAGTCCACAGGCTTTTATCAAATTCCTTCATTACCTGTTGTTGCAATCTTTTGTTACCTAAAACTCGGACATGCGCTCCTTTCTTCTTCTTTTCATGCTTCCATAGATGTCCATCTTTAAGAAAAAATCCATAAGCTTTCCTCTTGATATGCTTGAACTCCTCATCAGTCCAAGTATCCTTCTTCTTCATTGTGCTTAAATATTGGTCGATCTTCAGCCAATCTTCTTCAAGCAAATGAACTAGAACTTGAGCAATGCAATGAGCATATTGGCTTCTAGTTGACCGCCCTATTGTTTTAAGCTTTGGACCATAAAATGCAATAACTAAAAATGTATTTTTAGTAGCTATGGAATGAAATTTAGCAAGTATATAGATTCTTCAGTTTCATCTTTTTCCATCAACTCTTCTTCATTGTCATATCTTGCATGTGATAGCATGTTAGCAACTAGATTTGCCTTTCCTGCAATATGCTTTAATTCGGGGTTGAGATATTTAATATATGCAATCCATCTTAGCATAGCAATGTTTGGTGTAGAGAAATTGGCAATCATACACAAGAGTAGAAGATAATCAGTTTCTACCACTACGGAAGCACCTATAAAGTATTCACGATGACACTTTAATGTTGTTATAACTCCCCACAATTTTCATTTTACTTATGCATACCTTCTTTGATGTTCATTGAGAACTTTTGCTCCCAAATGAATTGCATACATGTTACCTTCAAGATCCTCTTGGCCAACAGCCCATCCTATCCCAATGGGACTTGTATCCACATTAAGAATGATAGGTTGACCATTTGAATCATCAGCCCTTTTGAGGGTGAGGGTTGAAATTAACAACTTCTTTAATTTACGCATAATGAGAGTATGCTCATTACCCCAAGAGAATTTTTGGCCTTTTCTTAATAATTGATAAAGATTTTTGGCTACATGAGCAAAATGTGGTATCCATATGAGATAGAATACGCATGCGCCAAGAAATAGTCTTACTTCTGAAACATTTTTGTATTTTTCTTGCATTCTACTGATGGCATCTATCTTGATTGGAAAAGGTTTGTGTCCATAGGGGCCACATAGATGACCAACACCACTAGGACTTCTTTTACTCCAAAAATCGACTTAGCTCTGGAAAGGGTAAGATGTATCTCTTCTAGCCTTATTAGAATCGAGTCACAATCATTAATATGGTAAACTACAAATGTCCTGCAACCATCTTCGTCAAGCTCCTAATTATTTTCATTTACTTCACATCCCTTGATAGGTACATCATCAAGAAATGGAAGAGTAAGTTGTGGAATAAAAATCCTTAAGACTTTGTGCATGTCATTCATCATATGGGCTATGGAGTTTGTTGCACCTTGTGGTAGAGTGAAGATGCAGACCAATCCAAGAGGTGTCTTCATTGTGGTAATGTCTCGGCTTTCTAATGAAAGCTAAAATTGGTCATATCCTGAATATAGGTCGCCCATAGAATAAATTGCTCTACACCTAAAAACGCTTCAACAAACTCTTCAACAATTGAATCTGAAGGAGCATTTCGGATTGTGACACGATTAACAGGCTATAGATCTTGATTGAATCATAAAGATCCATTTTCTTGCACATGGTAAACCATCCGTTTGAGTGAGGCACTAAAGAAGATTCTAAAATCTTCATTTTGATATTCTCATTTAGAAGTTCCAATAATTTGGGCAAATGTGCCCTTGGAAGAGAATAGGCTTGAGATTCCAAGCCACATGTGGGACTGTAAAAATGACTATAGGAGGCAAAATATTTGGATCCACACAACCTATTTCACTTGGCATTCCACACAACCTATTTCACTTGAATCATAAAGATCCATTTTCTTGGGCACGGTAAACCATCCGTTTGAGTGAGGCACTGAAGAAGATTCTAAAATCTTCATTTTGATATTCTCATTTAGAAGTTTCAATAATTTGGGCAAATGCTCCCTTGGAATAGAATAGGCTTGAGATTCCAAGGCACATGTGGGACTGTAAAAATAACCACAGGAGGCAAAATATTTGGATCCACACAACCTATTTCACTTGGCTAAAATGCAAAAGCTTTTTCATTTTTCATTAGCATTTGCATAAAAGAGTGTTTTTTAGTTGCCAAAAGGAAATAATTTTCACTGATTTTGAGCTCTTTTACACTCTCTGATGTGAACATGTGACCAATGTTGGAAGGATCACAAAGATTTGGATGATTTTTTATGCCCTATCAGCTAGCCCTTCACTTTCAAGAGGTAATGGGACTGCCATAGGCTTGAGTTTTTTATCCACTGTCTTGTATTTTTTCTCCACTTGTGCTTTAGCCTTGTTGAGTAAACCAATGTCTTCCTGCTCAATAAATTCTTGAATTGTTTGATAAAAATCCAAAGTATATACTTCTATGGACTCATTTTCAACCTGATTTTCTATATGAGTAGGTGCATATATTTCAGCCAATGTGTCAGTATTAATCAGTTCAAATTTTTTTTCCGAAATATCTTCATTTTTAGCCATCATGTCAAAAAAAAATTAGCTCCCTTTTTACATGAGATAAACATTTTCTTTTAGCTTTAGTCATGGTTGGAAGAGACTTATAACAACCCATACTATTGGCTCTACATACATACAGATTGGCTAGAGACAGAGTTTTTGTAGCAATGCAACTCAAAAAACCCTTGAATTCTCATGTATTAGGAGGCACAAGATAATCACCCAGTCGATCTTTGTTTCAATGATGGCTAACACACACAATAAGAAATTGGATAGCTCATTCATTATCCTTGCTTCGGATTCGAGCATAGGAAGAACCATCATCAAGAGCTTTTGTTTCCAAACAAGCTTCACAAATCTAAGGTTTCCCAAGAATGATATGGTAACTATAAGAGTCTTGAACAAAAAAGAAAAAAATAATATTTTATGTCTCCAATAGTTACTTGCACATTAGGACATGTAGCATATAACTCTCTAGAAGAGTTGTTTGCAGTTCTCATTCGCCAACCTGGATCAACATCTATGGGCA
This sequence comes from Lygodium microphyllum, assembly GCF_053477565.2. Lineage (NCBI taxonomy): Eukaryota > Viridiplantae > Streptophyta > Polypodiopsida > Schizaeales > Lygodiaceae > Lygodium > Lygodium microphyllum. The sequence continues at coordinate 37,009,665 of NC_141143.1, forward strand.
ATCCACCACTTTCATAAATACTCCTTGCCATGACGTTTATCTCCGAGCCATGGTCTAAGAGTGCAATACATAGTATTAATTTTTCTCCAATTTTGATGACTGTCTCTATTGTTGCTCTTGCCGAATGCCTATGGGAGTAATGACTGCTTGGAATGATCCAAGCTTCTTCCTCCTCATGCATGTGCTATAGATGGTGTTACGCGAGTGGTGATTAAGAACAAGCCTCACTCACAACCTGATAACGAGATGTTAAGAAGTGCCGATTGGGGTAATTGACTTTGTCGAATGCACAACATAACTTGAAAATTTTAAATATTCGATAATATTCCACAAGCCACAAACAACACAAATTACAATGCCTCTTGAAGCTCAAAACAACTAAAAATCCGAATGTGGGTAGAGCATCACACAATCACAACACAACGAAAATACCAACAATTCGAAAACAAACCAAGTGAGATATATTTTCATACCTTAACAACCTTGAGCCGATGCTTGGCGCTTTGACACCCAAAAGCTCCAACTTCCAAATTGGCATGACTAGAGCTCACTCTAGTATGCAACCCTCCACTCTCCTCTCTCACATAATACAATTGTAAGCAAGAGGAAAGGCCCTTAACTCTTCAATCTCCTCTCCTTATATAGTTTTCTATCCACACTCACACACATTAGGCTTTTTTCTTTTAGCTTTTGGCTTTTGCTTTTCTACAGCTTTTCACTATTTTCATTTTTTATGCTCTATGTCTATTTGCAACTTGTTTGGATCCTAACTTCATCATTTGAACTTCAAATATAGTTATTCGGGTACTCAAAACAATCGAAACGCATCTGTTCGACAATCCAACACGAGTAGAATTACGAAAATCCATCAAAAATGGAAAAAAATATTGATTTTCGTAAATTACATTATTTTTCTCTATCTTTTATCTTGGACGACTTATTCCCTTCCTTGGACTATTCTTATTGTAATTTCACACACTTTCAACACACATGTCCTCTTTTTCTTCAAGAAATACTTGTTGATGATGTAAAGCATACGATCTTTTCCTTTGATCCTTGAATCTTAAAAATAGACATTCTCTGGATATGAACCTGTTTTTTATGCAATGTGCCCTAGCAGGAATATGATTTTTTGAAATGAACTCCGTGCCCAATCATTCATGATTTGAAAGAATATGTAATATTGGATCCATAATATGCAACAAATCAATCAATGTTCCACACAACAATTATGAATGCACTGAAGAAGTTGTGCCTAGCCTATCTAGATGTGATCGTGCGTCATACAAAATGCAAACAAAATTTCTTGTTAATTTAAAATTCCTTATCCTTACCTCTCAACTCTCATAAAAAAGATATGATATACTCCGCTCCACCCATCCAAAATCTCACAATCACTCTAGAAAATGATAGTCCTCTAGATGTTGACTAGAATAGAACAACCCATCTCACAGTTGGTGGCGTTCTTCATGACCCTCGAACTCTCCCAAACACCTTACACTCTCAACCGGAGGTTCCTAACTTTGTGATGAACATCCCAAATGGTGTGTGCAAGAAATATGCGTGCTCAATGACACGTGCTCTCTCATGTACGCGTGCATCTAAAACTTATTGCATATAGCTGTAGCGGACCTCATGTCGTGCTAGTGCTTAACGATGGTGCAAAAGTGCATGATCCCAATCCATGGCATGGAAGTATTTGATAAGAATAGGAGATGACCCTTGAGTGTAGTGCATCAACAAGTGCAACGTGAAGTGATCGTGAACCTATAATCCCTGTGATGTGCAAAAATCTCGACAAGAAAACATACCTAGCTCCTCAATGTTCAGTACCTATTGACAAACACAAGCCTCATCCTATTCAAAAAAATACCAAGCTCTATCAAGGCTATCAAGTTTCCCACTCAACACTACAAGGGAATGGGGCAATAGCGACGCCGATTAGCGACGGCGGATACCGGCGTCGCTATAGGCGTCGCTATTGGCATCGCAATTGGCATCGCTATATGCGTCACTGTGACGCATATAGCAACGCCAATTGCGACGCCGCAGGGAAAAAAAGCGTGGCCGGAACCAGAGTGCCATTTTCATTTTCTTTTCTTCACCTTTTGAGAGTGAGATCAAGGGAGAGAGCGAGGGAGAGAGCCAAGGCTTTGTGAGAGAAGAGGAGGAAGGGACTTGCTGCCGCCGCCGCCACCGTCGTTGTTCGCAAAGGAGAGGAGGAGCCCTTGTTGCAAAGAGAAGCCGCCCACGCTCGCCATATCTCATTGGTGAGTCTCCCTCTCTCTTTCTTTTACTTGTTGAAGGTTTAAATCGTTCTCTTTTGTTTGTTTAGGAGAGGAAATGAAAGAGAAGGAGAGGGAGAGAGAGGGAGAGGGAGAGAAAGAGAGGGAGAGTTCATTCTCTCTCTCTCTCTCCCTTTTGCTTGTTTAATGTTTAAATTACTTTCTTCTTTGCTTGTTTAGGAGAGGAAACGAGAGAGTAAGAGAGAAAGAGAGGGAGAGGGAGAGGGAGAGGGAGAGGGAAAGAAAGAGAAAGAGAAATAGAGGGAGAGGGAGAGGGAGGGGGAGGAAATAGGAGAGGGAGAGAAAGAGAAAGAGAGGGAGAAGGAGGGAGAGTGCATTCTCTCTCTCCCTCCCTCTCCCTTTTGCTTGTTTAATGTTTGAATCACTTTATTTTTTGCTTGTTTAGGAGAGGAAATGAGAGAGAAAGAGAGTGAGAGGGAGAGGAAGGGGAAGGAAATGAGAGAGAAAGAGAAAGAGAGGGAGAGTGCATTGTATTTTTCCCTCTCCCTTTTGCTTGGAGGATGTTTAACTCACTTTATTTTTTGCTTGTTTAGGAAATGAGAGAGAAAGAGAGATAGAGAGGGAGAGGGAGAGGGAGAGGGAGGGGGAGGGGAAGGAAATGAGAGAGGGAGAGAAAGAGGGAGGGGGAGGGGGAGGGAGAGGGAGCAAGGGAGAGGGAGAGGGAGAAAGAGGGAGGGAGAGGGAGAGGGAGGGGGAGGGAGGAAATGAGAGAGGGAGAGAAAGAGAACGAGAGGGAGAGGGAGAGGGTGAGAGAAAGAGAGGAAGAGAGGGAGAGGGAGAGAAAGAGAGGGAGAGGGAAGGGAAGGAAATTTAAGATAATATACGTATTGATAATGGTATGCAATGTGCTTTGCATACGGCCACGTACTTCATCAAAATGAACCCAAAATTATTGTTATAGAAGAAGAAACCCTTAAATTGAGTATAGGATAATTTCTCTCAGGTCTTATGACTATGAGTAGAATTGATTGAAATAAATTTTATTACTATGGTTATAAAATTTCATAGATGGCGTGCATTAATTTTAAAATGGATTACTTATACTCAAAGCCGAGATATAACAAAAAATTATCTACCGGGACAAACAAATCGTTGAGCATGATACAAGGCTGAGATATAACATCGGAAAATCTCTCGACTACTATATACAATGCAAGGTTTATGGTCAACTTGCAACTTGACGTACATCTCCATAAAGCTATCCTTTTAAGCCTCGTTTGTCGTAATGTAGATAAGATGGCAAACGAAGAAGGTCCTATTGTTCAAGACCGCGAGTCGTATCTTAATCAGCGTGTCCCATGTCCTTGCTCTCAATGCAAGTTGGCAATTAGACGAAAACGCCGATTGTCTATAGAACACGTACGACGATTTGGCGAGTTTCAATCTGAGATCATTGATCAGGCGATTGCAGACTTTCAGCAAACGGTAATTTGAAGTTAGCATTTTTCATGCATTGTACTCCCAAGCTAATTGAAAACCATACACAATAAGATTAGGTCTTGTCGGCAAATTTTGTATCCAGGGGGGTGATGTCTAGACCCAAGGGGGAGTGCACCCTTTGCGGCCAATTAGAAGAGTTTGTGGACGTGCGATGGATGGATTGTAGGAGCCAATCGACCACTCGCAAGGCCCATCTATACCATCAATGCCAGAGGAGACAGACAACCTTCCCGACTTGCCTACAATCTTGGAGCCTGAGATGGAGGCAATGATCGATGCATTGATTCCCATGGATGTTGAGACATCTGACCCGCTTAGAGAGGAAGCATCCATACCATTATATGATGGGTGCCGAGTATCTCGGTTGAAGACATTGCTTACACTCTTAAGTGTGTAAGCAAAATACAGTTGGAGCGATACGAGTGTGACTGAGTTATTCAGGTACCTTGCACACAGACTTCATTGTTTTTTTTTTTAAACCGTATTATTGCAAACGTGGATGGATTTTTCAAGGTGTTTTATGATTTTTTCAGGTTATTGAAATATTATATATTGCCACCTGCAAACACCATGCCTGAGTCTCGTGATGATGCACGACATGTTTTACGAAAGCTTGGCATGGACTACAATAACATCCATGCATGTATCAATGACTGCATATTGTTTCGAGATGAATACGAGACTATGGAGACATGTCCAAAGTGTGGTGCTCACAGGTATCGACAGGACTTGCAAGGGCAGACCATCTCTCAAAAAGTCCTCAGACACTTTCCGCTCATCCCCCGCATAAACCACATGTTTCGCACGTCTGCCATGGCAAGCTTGACAACGTGGCATGTGCAGAATAGGTCCACGGATGGAGTGCAACGAATATCAGCAGATTCGCGCGCATGGAGCCACATTGACTCTACCTTCCCAGGCTTTGCGGGAGAGCCAAGGAATCTTCGGCTCGGTCTCACCATGGATGGTGTGAACCCATTCGGTCTGCGCTCGACTTCTTACAGTGTGTGGCCTATAGTGCTTGTCAACTACAACATTTCTCCATGGCTTTCTACGAAGAAAGGACATCTCATCCTTAGCTTGCTCGTCCCGGGCCACTACAAAGTAAAAAATATGGACGTGTATCTTCGTCCATTAGTCGATGAGCTTAAGATTTTGTGGGAGGAGGGGGTCACGGTGCAAGATATGAGCAGGCGCGATGGTCGGCGGTCAGCCAACATTCGAGCCATTCTCATGTAGACGATGCATGACTTTCCGGGATTGGGAGAGTGCTCACGTGAGCAGACCTTTGTTCTCGCCGGTAATATCTATATTTTATTTCATTCAATGAAGTATTCACTAGGTCCTGGATCGCCTTGCAGGTCTCGTTACCTCAGGTTATCATGCATGTCCATTGTGTGGGCCACAGTTAGACTCCCGAAGATCACGAACCATGAAGAAGATGGTATATCAAGGACACGCCGCTTTCTTACCGGAGGATCATGAACTCAGGGAAGGTTTTCTTGGACGACCTCCAGCACGTATGAACGCTGCAAGCTGATACGAGCTGAAAATGGTAAACCCGGATTCACATCCAAATGGAATGCGACAGTTCTCAGTTTTCTACGAGTTGCCATATTGGACCCACTTACAGGTCAACCACTTGTTGGATCCCATGCATATTTTCAAAAATGTGGGCAGCTTGCTATGGGACCACATCACAGGAAAGAGAGACACTATAGGGTCAGGAATGGATTTAAAGGAGGTAGGTAAGATGGAGGCGCTTTGGCCACAGTCGAGTGCTAAAGGGGGAGTGCAGCTTCCTCGCGCTCCCTGGGTTTTGTCTACCAAAGAAGAGCGCATTGTGAAGCAAGTAATCAAGTCTATCCGCACTCCGACGGGTATGATGCGTTCTCTCAGGTCCGCATTTTCTAAAGATGACCAAATTTCTGGGCTAAAATCCCATGATTGGCATAAGATATATTAGGTTTGTGAACAAAATGGATTTTAATTAGCGTGGACATTTTGAAATTTGAAAAGTGACCATTATTCCTAATGCTTTCTCATTTGTGGCAGTTTGTCCTACCGATCGCGATCGCGGGATGCCTAACTCCAGAAATTCGCGGGGCCATTTACAAGCTGTCGACTTTGGTGTAATGGATCTCACAGAAAGAGATTAAGACGTCCTCTATTGAATCCGCAAGGCGGGGAGCAGTTGAGACGGTCTGTCTCTTTGAGAAATACCTGCCCACTAGCATGCTCACGATACAAGTTCACCTTCTTGTGCATCTTGTGGATGAAGTGGAGATTGCTGGACCTGTCCATACGCGATGGATGTTCTTCTTGGAGCGCTTCATGAAAACCCTGAAAGGCTTTGTGCGACAACGAGCTCGTCCGAAAGGTAGCATGGCGGAATATTGGTTGGTGTCAGAGGCCTTAGTGCATATCTCACAATGGCTACCAACGGTGCAACCAGACAATGAAATGCTATGGACGCTGAAGGACGATGACAGGCTGACTAGAGATGTGGTGGTTGGAAATGGGGTAGAAAAAAGAATGGATGCCTCAATGGAAGAGAAGGTGAATCGCTTTTGTATGTTGCACTATGCCTCCATGGAGACGTGGCTCGCCAAGTACCAGATTGCAAGGCAAGATCGAGAGGAAGCGCGAGCTGAATTCTGACGCAGTACGCGTCACCGACTGATTCGATATCCCGAAGGCATGGAGGAGATGCCACGGTTTATGTCAACACGATGGTTGCATGGAGCCTTGACCGCAGCATCCAGCGAAGGGACAGAGGTCTCAATGGAGGAGTGGGAGTTCTCAAGGGGATATAGTCCAAAGGTAATGAGGGGTTTAGAATGTGTCGTATCTAAATTTGCTTGCTACATCTAATTTGAGTGTTTCAATGTGCAGTACAAAATATATAGTGCAGCGTGGTCGCGCGGACGGCATTTTTGGGTGGAGCGTACTGACAAAATGCGCTCCACAATGGACTGTGGTGTCATGGCAAGGTTTGAGCAAGAGAGCCGGTGACGAGCAACAGATCCGAACACGGTTGTGGATGAGATGGAGTATTTTGGGAATTTGCAAAGTATTATTACGGTGGATTACCGTAGCTTCTCCATGATAATATTCGATGTGCAGTGGTTCAAAGTGGTACTTGGAGGAGCTGGCGCAACAGTTCGACAAGGTCCATCTGGATTTCTCGAAATAGATTCCGAAAAAAAATGGATGGATTTGCGCGACACCTTTGTGTTGCCGGCCCATTGTGAATAGGTACAACTAGGCATTTGCTTGCTAATTGTAATACGACATGGTTTATGTCACAATGGTTTGAAGACGGTTTGTAAGTGTTTGTGAACAGGTAATCTTCTATCCAAATCCCCGACAACCTCGATGGTGGTATGTTATACCTTCAACTCCTCGAGGTGCGAGAGTATACGATCAAAGCGATGTTCCAGGCATAGATGAAGAAAATATGCAAATAGAGGAATCGAAATTACAAGGGGTGGAGGCCACCGCAAGCTTGGAGCCCGCATCGGCTAACAATGATGGAAATACAGAAGTCGTAGAATTTTTTGAGAACGAGGTAGACTCGTTCTTTTGTGGTGACATGTCTATCGACCTTCCAGTGTATGCAGAGTTGTGTCAGGACATTAACATGGGACCATAGAATACTTCATTCTTGGAGAATTGTATTACTCAATTCGTTGTTTAGATCTTCCATAAAGGTAGATAAGATATGCATTTTAAGAGGGATTTTTCAAAAATGATTTATATTAATGTGCTTTGTATAGTTTAAATTGATTATTCTAACATTATTTTTTATCTGTGCAGGTATTGACATTTTCAGGATGAGTCGAGGGATGAGCGATGAGGAGTTTCAGGAGATGATGGCACGTATGTCTCCAGATCAGCTCGCGAGATTCAGAGCGATAGCAGATCAGGAGCTGTCTCGTTCTTCGTCAGGGCGCTCTACTAGATCAGCTTCAGCACGATCAGATGCTTCAACTTCGAGCAGACGATCTCGACGCTCGTGACTTGGGCCAGAGAGAGGGACTGCGACTGCAGGAGGATCAGGGGGGTGCTGCTGTGGAGACACGGACGCGGTGTCTCTGTCTCGTTGTTCAGCTAGAGCTCGCTCACCTCCAGGATTTGTCACACCTGTGGGGACGTCCACTCCAGTTACTCCAGATTTTGCGTAGCCGTCGGCAGATGTCACGCCTTTTGGTGGCACTCCTTTTGGTGGCACCCCCTCTGGTGGCACTCCTTTTGGTGGCACACCCTCTGGTGGCACCCCTTTGAGTGGCACTCCGGGAGAGGGTACCCCCGTCGGTACACCGGATGTTCAGGGGTCTCCTGGATATGCCCAGGAGCGTGGACGGAGATGGGAGAGGGCCCATACAAGGCACACTCCTAGGGATTATGGATACCTAGTGGATGGCAGGTCAGGAGCCATCATCATGAATGATGAGGGGAGGAGGGTGATGGCTCGCATGAGGGAGTTGTGCCAACAAGTTTTTCGGCACAACGTCCTGGATCATTGGAGAAACATACCGGAGGGGAGCAAGGAGTACATAGTAGCATCCTTGCACGAGGAGTTCCCGGTGCCAGCCGCAGTGGATAGATTCTCTACGGGCTGGATGATGGATTGCATGCGTGCATACATGTCACATAGACGATCCGACGCACGCAAGGCAATCAAGAGTGGGGCTCCAAAGCCCGAGTGGTTAGATGCAGACGACTGGCACCGACTGAGGGAGGAGGCTACAAATTTGCCAGGACGTTGGAGTCAGCAGCGGGAGGCAGCAAGGGCACGAATCAAGGCCGGATCGATACATCATCTTGGGAGTGGCGGCCACAGGACATATTTGGAGGACTTTGTAAGTTTCTCTTTTGTTTTGCTTATTTGTTTTTTTGAGATATTCTTTGTACTGACAATCATGTTTCTAACAGTTAGCATTTTGTTTTCTTTGCAGCACTCCATTACAAATCGCGATCCGCAAGGCCTTGAGACTCGATATGTGGAGAGGCATGGTCTCAGATCATTGATCGACCAATTGTATAGACGCGACGGCCCAGTAAGTCACTCATCTTTCTTGTCCATAGTTACCATGAGATATTTGAATGCATTATTGTGTGGTGGATTGATATGTTGTTTCTTTTTCTGCAAAATCCGTTTGATGCTCCTTTACAGCGGGAAGAGCTTTCGGGGAACGACGATTTGTAGCTCGCCCTTGGATCCTTAGAGCTCACATATCTTTAGTTTTTAGTCGCCCGATCTATGTAGACATTTTCTATGTATTAGTGATATTGTTTTATGATTGTACCAATCGCATTTTATGCGATATCATGTATTTATTTCATCCATCAGTTTTATGATTTCAGTATACATTCTTTTTGTTTGCAAACGCTTTATATGCAGTAGTGCATAAACTATTTTGTATGGCTCTCATACAGCACACAGTGCTATATGTGGCAGGGCAGCTTGCTGCCCTGCCATAAAAATTTTTTTTTTCTCTGTTACCGTCGCTATTTGCGCCGCAAATTTACTGCACGCATCGCTATTGTCATCGCTATCAGCGTCGCAAATTCTCTGTAACCATCGAGCAACGCATATAGCGACGGTTATAGCGACGGTTCTATGGCGTCGTCAATAATGACACTTTTTGCGACGATGGGGGCAAATTTTGTTGTTTGTATTTTCGTCGCTTTAAACGTCGCTATAAGGTCTATATCTTGTAGTGCAACAAATTAAACAAAATGACAGAAACAAATCCTATGCTAATCAAACACAATAAATCCAAATACAAAATAATAAAACAAATTGTCACGTAAACAACTAAGGCAGCAAAAATCAAACCTAACTACAGTTAGACTAGGGCAATTCAGTTTCAAAAAAATGCTTAACATATTTAGCCCTTCCCCTAGTCTGCAAACATTCATGTGCAGCAGTTATTTTCATATAATGATGCAACATTTATGAGCCAATAAAAAATCAAATCCAACGATCTATCTCTAATCTTCTCAATAATCACAAATGGAACATTTGTCTCAAACAACTCCTTTACAGCTAGACAAAACTCATCCATGAAATTCTCATCAAAATCCTTGAGATAATTCTCTCCATCTAAGGAATATACATCATCCTCCAAATTGTTCAAATTCCAACCATAATCCAAAATCTTCATATCCCACCCATCCTCCCTAGAAAAAACCATGTTACTTTTAGAGTCTCTAAGTAAAGTTTTGACCCTTTCTTTGTTGCCAATCTCAAATTTATCCACTGATTCATCTACAACTTCTCCTAAAGATAATATGTAAGGATCTCCCAACTCTATCCAAATCAAACACAACATCAAAAGGAGTCAACTCCAGACTCATAACACCACAAGAACCAATAACATCCATAAATGGGGTCACTTCATCATCAACAATACAAGACTCCATTGAGTCTTTCACACACAAAGAGTGGTAAACACCTTCCATAGTATCCTTATAAGAAACCTCACAAGAAACTAAAGAAACGTTCACCTCTACATCATCACAAATAACATCTTCATAATACGACAATTTTGGGTCTAAAACCTCAACCAAAGACTCCTCAACTACCAAATCCCCAACTACCTCCTCACAAATACCTTTCAACTCTATTTTCTTGATTTTAAACCGCTCTCCCCTCAAATTCTCAACTCTTTTTAAAGCAGAACTCAAATTCTCTCTCACATCCTCATTAATTTTACTCTCAGGATCCTCAAAACCCCAAGAGAATCATCACAATCAACATCAAAACCTTTAGGAGAACTCAAAGAAACTGAAAAACTATCAAATGAAGTTTTTTCTTCGACATTGTTGCCTAAAACAACCAAACAATCATCATCACAACTATCAAGGAGTAAAAGATTAGGTCTACTCAAAACCACATCATCACACCACAAACAAAAGCCTCTCCAAGGCTACTCAAACCATCACCAACCAACTCACAAGACTCATCAGAGTCAGCAACACCAACACTAAAATCACCACAAGAGTCAGAATCTAAATCCTCAATACTCTCTTGATCATTAAACTCACAACAAATCTCAACAAACTCATCAAGCAACAAATTCGAACCCTTAACTTCATCTTGAAAACTTGCTGTTTCTAAGCCCTCCCCCTCATGGTCTTCTAACAAACCCAAAAATTCATCCTCAATTCTCTTCTCATCTTTCAAGCAATCAGATCCATCTATACTATCACCAAGGCAAACAAGCTCACTCTCTAAATTATATTTACTCTCTTCATCAACACTACCATGACTATCAGAATTTTCATCACACCTTCCCTCATCGAAAATATTAAAACTTTCTTGACTCTTATCCTCTCCCAAAGAACATGAAAACTCTTAGTCCTTAAAACAATATGGTCTCTCCTTTTCTTCTTTACAACTCAGATCCATCTCTAGCTCATCTCTATATTCCTCAAGCTCCAAAGTATCATTAGTCGATCCCTCTTCTTTAGTTAAATCACTAATCACTGAACTAGAAGTATCTGTGGTCAATGGGTATGAATTCACACTCCTAGACTCTTCACTCCAATTAGTCAAACAATTATTTTTATCCTCAACCACCCTAGGGAGTTTCTCCTCACATAATTCAATTGATTTCTCACAAGTCAACTCACCTCTCCTAAATAGAGAATATAGTATACCTCTCTCAGGATAGGCATTACTAACTCTTTTCTCCTAAAAAACTTTTCTCTCAACACACCTTAACTCAACCTTTCCCTTGGTTCATCAAACACTAACTCTTTTTTTCTTTTGGTCTTTCTCTCTTGGTATTGAGCTATCTTCACCGCTTCCTCAAATGTCTTAGGGTTTTTTACCTCTAATTTCACTCTACAATCTTCTAATTTCAACCCATTTACAAAATACATTATCTTCAACATAACTGGGGCTATCTCACCTTCTAACAATGTTAAACTCCATCGATTAACAACCTTTCAAACTCCCTAGCAAAATCCTTAACACATTGATCATCTTTTTGAACACAAGTTTCTATTTTTGCCCATATCTCACATTGACTCTCTTTTTTTAAACCTAGATAGAAATGCATTTTTAATGGTCGCATAGTCCAAATTTTGTCTCCTAAATTTCAAGCTTCTCTCAAAGTCAAGCAACCAATTTTGTGCTTCTCCCTACAATTGATATCTGAAAATCTGGAGTTTATCCTCAAGATTAGTCACTCTCTCTATCAAACAACACAACTCTATTTTTTCTAAAAATCTTTCGGGATCTTTAGTATGATTACCATGAAACTCAGGAAAATCATCAACCATTTTCAACAATCACAAGAAATCAAAACAAACTTACATTCAAAATAACAACAATGTCTATTTCGCCACTCCTCAGCAGGGGTACCAAAAAAGAGATGTTACGCGAGTGGTGATCTAGAACAAGCCTCACTCACAACCCGATAACGAGATGTTAAGGAGTGCTAGTTGGGGTAATTTACTTTGTCGAATGCACAACACAACTTGAAAATTTTAAATATTTGATAATACACCACAAGCCACAAACAAGACAAAACACAATGCCTCTTGAAGCTCAAAAAAACTAAAAACCCAAATGTGGGTAGAGCATCACACAACCACAACATAACGAAAATACCAACAATTCGAAAAAAAAACAAGTGAGATATATTTTCATACCTTAACAACCTTGATCCGGTGCTCGGCGCTTTGGCATCCAAAAGCTCCAACTTCCTAATTGGCATGACTAGAGCTTACTCTAGCATGCAAACCTCCACTCTCCTCTGTCACATAATATAATTGTAAGCAAGAAGGAAGGCCCTTAACTCTTCAATCTTCTCTCCTTATATAGTTTTCTATCCACACACACACATTAGGCTTTTTTCTTTAAGCTTTTGGCTTTTGCTTTTCTACATCTTTTCACTATTTTCATTTTTTCTGCTCTATGCTTGTTTGCAACTTGTTTGGATCATAACTTCGTTATTTGAACTCCGAATATAGTTTTTCGAGTACTCAAAATGATCATAATGCATCTGTTCGACAAGCCCATGCAAGCAGAATTACAAAAATCCATCAAAAATGGGCAAAAATATTGATTTTCATAAATTAGATTATTTTTCTCTATCTTTTATCTTGGACGAATTATTCCCTTCCTTGGCCTATTGCTATTGTAATTGCACACACTTTCAGCGCACATGTCCTCTTTTTCTTCAAGAAATACTCGTCGCTGACGATGTAAAGCGTGCGATCTTTTCCTTTGATACTTGAGTCTTCAAAATAAACATTCTCTGGATATGAACCTATTTTTTATGCAATGTATCCTAGCAGGAATATGATTTTTTGAAATGAACTCCGTGCCCAATCATTCAGGATTTGGAAAAATATGCAATATTGGATCCATGATATGCAACAAATCAATCAATGTTCCACACAAAGTTATGAATGCACTGAAGAAGTTGTGCCTAGCCTATCTAGATGTGATCATGTGTCATGCAAAATGCAAACAAAATTCCTTGTTGATTTAAAGTTGCTTATCCTCAACTCTAAACTCTCATAAAAAAGATATGATATACTCCGCTCCACCCATCCAAAATCTCACAATCACTCTAGAAAATGATGGTCCTTAAGATGTTGACCAGAATATAACAACCCATGTTACAGTTGGTGGCGTCCTTCACGATCCTCGAACTCTCCCAACTGTTGAGAATAGCAAATGATGTATGCCCATAGAGGCTGAATGTGTGCCCAAAAGAGGCTTGCCCATAAGTGGCTTTGTATGAGAGAGAGGCAATGATGTATGCTCTAGGAAGAGATGTCTGAAATCCCATAAGCACAGAGAGGAAAAGTGGTACTATCCAAAAAGCTATAAAGGCATGTACTTGACACTCATTTCAATGGAATGGTACTTTCACTTTGAGTCACTCAAGATTGTGTTTATGAGTCCAAGTTAATCTATCGTGAAACCTAATTCACTTGAGTTACAATCTCTTCTATCTATCATGTATCGTGTGTTTGATTTGCGTCCACCATAACTAATTAGCTCTAGATCCATATTTCTCAACATGGTATCAGAGCCATGGCTGAGCTAGGTAGCTAGTGGTGTGTTTTCTTCTTCCTTGTAAGCTCTCAGTCGCATGATAGAGGCTGTGACTAATTCTTTCTCTGATTCCAATGTGCTTGATGAGGGTGGATACGAGATTATGTACTATGGTCAGCTACCTGAAGGTACACGCATAGCTGTGAAAAATCTTCTAAACAATAGAGGTGGAAGGTGTAGAAGAAGGGCCGCCATGGATCCATACACCTTCTTGAAAAACATAGACTCACGCAATGACTTTATCGATGGCATGAACTCCCTCAGCAGCCTTAGTGGCCTCAACCTTACCCTTCCCCCTGGTGCCGACATCTGCGGCAAGACCAGGATTGCCCGCGAGGAGGTTGCCCTCGAGGCCAAGGTCGTGCACATCATCACCTCCAGTGATTGGGCCTCTCTCAAGCCCAACTCTGGCAAGGCCATCTCCATCGGCGACCACAACATCTGTGTTTCCAGTCGTGATGACACCGACACTAGCTTCCGCATCTGGGAGTGGCACGGCCACCTGCTCCTCTTCGGCAATGAGGAAGGTTTCACGCTGGAGTATGTGTATGCCAACCATTTCCAGCCGCTCGAGAAGAAGGCCAAGGACAGTAATGAGGGCAGCAGTGCAGCTCTAGGGCTTAGCGGTCTTATTTACGGCGAAGACAAGAAGCGAGCAGGGGGCAAGCGTATAGTTGAAGAAGTCTCGAACAGGGAAACACTCTTCTTGCCAGGAAGAACAGAGGCCTGGCGAGACACATACGCCACGGACCTGCTCAGAAATGACGCGGAGGCCCTCGCCATCGCCATGTTCCGTTTTTTTTATTTTCCCCTGAACTCTAAGGCTTTAGGTTGGAAACAAGACCTAACTCAATCTCTCCTTTACACTCAAGCTTCTTTTAATGTGTGTTCACACTATTGCTCTCAAAAGTGGTCCAAGCAGCCCTATTCACACTGTCCTTTGCCTCAAACTGATTTATGTAATCATCTTAAGAAGATGTCTGATTTTGAAAGAAGATCCAACGTCAATGTAATGTCAAGCCATATAGCCATTAAGCCAAATGTCCAAACTTGTAATATTTCTGCTGAAAATATTACAAGGTCGTGTGAAGTCTCGGGCAAATGACAATGCCGGCATTGTGGTCACGGACCGTGCGGTCTTTAAATGGTACACTCTCCACTAGCCAATCGAGAATTAGGACTAAGAAACCCGCATATCTTCATAAGAACCTCCTCTTGGGAGGAGGTCAAGAGGATAATGTCATAATTAGTGCAAATTTTTTTTTATTTCCTTCCCTTGGCCGAAGTATGGCTGAGGGAAGGGGATGACTGAAATGGAAAGGAGAGAGGTGGCAGGGAAGGGATAGCCACGCAAGGCAATTACATTGTAGGAAGCCCTTACCCCCTCTCTTCCTATATAAACCCTCACTATGGAAATGGAGGAAAAAGGGGGTGGGAAGGCTAACAGGAAAGAGATAGTCGTGAAGAAGAGAGGCGAAGGAGTCATTATGCTAAGGGAGAGGAGAAAGAGATAGAAGGCGCAGGCATGCTATCTGTGTACCTCTCGCCAACAGGAGCACGCTCCGGGAATTCTTTATCAGATTGAATCCACGTCATGTGCATCACAGCGCAATGCAGTGATCCTATCCAGCCAGGGGTGTGGTGGCGAGACGACTGGCAATGGAGGCAGTACGACATCCAGACCTTGTGGATCATCCTGGATGCCTTGGTCTTAGGGACGCCTTTGTGGACATCGGCGTGCTCAGCTCTCCAGCTTACCCTTACGGTGGTCGCTACCGTGTGGACCTGCGCACGATGAAACAAGTTAATGTCTCCCCTTTGAACCAGCAAGAAATCAAGATCGTGCAGTCCAGGGGCACCCAGCACGAAATCGGCGGCAGCTGAAATTCAAGGCTCTCTGATCAAAATTATGAGAGCTCTAGATCGGGGAAATGTGGGGTAGTTGTCCATTATCGTAACTCCAACAATGAGCTGAGTTAGTATGGTCCGGCCATGGTGCGCTTCATTCTCGGACTCTACAGTGAGCATACGACGCGGAGGGAGTAGCCGGTTGAGGCTGTAGCAGCTCACTCTGATCATCCTTGCATGACCATCAACCTGCGGCACATGCTGCAGTATGACCATATCTTGGGTACGAAGAGGAACATCATCATAGAGATTCCTGGGGACCTGCAAAGCTTCTTGCCAATAGTCAACAAGCGTACTCTCCAAAGCTCTCAAAAGCAAGAGACCGTGAGAGAGGAGAGCTACGAACTGTCGTGAAGGGGGAGGAATTCTGCAGAAGAGCCGCGAGCTGACTGCTGCCGTCGACATCTAGTTGCCTAGAGCCGCCAGCAAACTCCCATCTCCACACCACGTTCGCAGTCCAGAAGCTTCCAAGAAGCTTCTTGGAAGCTTCTAGGGGGGGGCTCTCTAAGCCCCCTTTTCTATTACCTTCTCAAGTGGTTTTTTTTTCTCCACGGTATTTTTATTACTCCCGGGTATCCTTTAAAACTTTTTCCATTGCCCCTACAAGCGGTTTTTTCAAACCCGGGGATTTAAGCCTTGCTCCCCTTGCATTCCACAAAAACTATTTTTCCCTTCCATGGATTCCCACACTAGACGGTTTTAAGCCATTTTTCCCTTGAATCTTCATAATTCCACTTTATCCCTCGGCTTTCTTTTAAAGCCCTTCTCGTGGACTCACATAAAGCCATATTAGCCAGGTTTTAACCCCTTCCCCATTGAATCTTCTTTAAGTCCACTCTACCCCCCGGGGGGTCCACTAGGGTTTATCGTATGGTACCACGTGAGTGTAAGGGAGGGGGTTATATAAGGGAGGAAATGTACATTTTATAAGGTAAGGCCCCTTAAATAGGGGGTAGATAAGGGGTGTTTTCATATATTTCTTGCACGCAGGTGATGTCTCCTTATTACTACTAGTGAATCCCCCATGCTCTACCCTCTGGAATTTAAATCCATCCTTCCCATTGTAACTCCTACAAGCCCCCCTAGCCCGGACTTTGAAGAGAAGAAGGGGAAGTCTACGAGCCCTTCCCACCAATCACCCACAAGGCCGGCCCTAGGATTTTTGGGAAGGAGAAGAAGAACTCTAAAGCCTCCATTTCTTGCAAGGCCCATTCGCAAGAACACTTTCCACGAACATCCTCGTAAGGCCTCAAATTTTGAAACTCCATTCATAAAATCCCCATTTCCAAGAACTTTGTAAGAGTCCCATTTCCACAAACCAAGCTCCAACCCTGCAAGGCCTCCCATAAGGCCAAATTCTGCAAGCTAGTATTCTCAAGGATCCACACTTCGGAAGGGATCTCCTGCGTATGAGGGAGAAGGGCAAGATCTTGAGCCTGCGTACCAAGGCGAGCAAATTCACCGATCGCGTAAGGGCAAAGGCAACCTGGAAGTCCGTAATTATGTCATGATGGCCCCCAAGAAGTCGCAAACCACGCCTGCGGGAGGATCTTCTCCTACTATTTACGTGGATATTTCCCGGATTCCACAAGTCCAGGTTTTATCTATTTGGATTCCACACGAAAGTATTGAATTAGTCACGATAACTTCATGGATTAGGAAGCACTGATGCATGTTCAAATTCAACTAGACAAGTTAAATGCAATTGGAAAATGAATTGGCTATTTGAACATTTACTAGAATTAGCTCAAGATATGAAAATTGGTCATTGGTACGTTCAATGGAATGAATGAAAAGAACATAAGGTGTCTATGCATTTTTAGGAACTTACTAGTAAATTTCCTTTTGTGCATTTAAAAGTGACGAGCCTAGGACAACTGTTGCCTCATTACAAGGTTGAAAATCATTGAGGTACACCTTTTACTAGGCATGGAAAGATTAATGGCATGTCACATTTTTAGATAAATATTCTTGGTAATGATTCATTAAGGAAGTCGTTATCACCCGTAGGAAATAGCAAAGCATGGAAATAATTCTAAGGGCTGCATTAAATAGGTTAACTCTAGCTTCAATTGGCATGGATCTCATTTAACTACGTGTAGTTAGGAAAGGATTGCATGTTGCACATTCATCGTACGTAAGAATTTCATTCATCAAGAGATGTAGTTAGGGAAAGGTTGCATGGTTCATTAAGCATGAAATCTTAAAAAGCTTAGAAAAAGAATTGTGAGCATGATTCTTGAATGCAAGTCCTAGTAGGATCAATGGAAGTTATGCGGCAATTTAACATGCGTTTTGATCTTAACAAGAAAAGTTAGGGTTATTGTGAATTTAGGGGTACGTAGAAGCAATGAATCGTGTGCTTATGTAAATTGTGACCAAATGCAACTAGTTTTTCCCTTTTAGATCAAGTAAACATCTCTAGGAATGGTTCATCCTTATCGCAAGACAAGTAAACTCGAATACCTAAATCACTTAAACCGCAAAGTATTCGCATAGGATGGTTCAATCAATACAATAAATACTCCAAGTGCTAACTAGGGTTTAGCACGTTAAGGACTTGACCTAGTTTCGCACTTGTTGCCAAGTCGAAACCCTCATACCCAAAGTTCCTACCCACATTCACGGAATGTAGGGACAATTGGACGGGCTTGCAAGAAACAATCTAGGATTTCTACCCTAAGGATCACTCGTTCAAATGATGAAACTCGAATTGAGTTGGAACCCCTAGGACCAAACGTTGTCGGTCTAGTGTAATTAGGAATGGGTTGGGTAAGAAGACACCCTAAACCCTGCTTCTCGTCTAGAGATAATTCTGTGACCAGAAAATGCCGTTCAATGGATGAAATGATCCCATGGAATATATGGACACTTGTGCAATAAGTTGCAACATCGCATAGACTTGTGGTTTGTTCACAAGAGAGTTTTGCCATTTCTTGGAATGAGGTTGGCAAGTTCTTGCGCAAGTTTAACTTGCAAGAGGATAAGTAGTGATCCTGTTACATCACCTTTCTTAGGGAAAAATTGCCAAGTAAAGGGAAGTTAGGTATTTGCTTGGAAGCAAATGATCAATCAATAAATTAAAGCGACATGGTCGCCAGGATTTACTGTTAATAAAACCTAAGGTATTGGTTAAGTTGGGTTAACAGGGTATGGCCCTAACCCAAGGACAAAAGGGTGAACAAACAAACCCTTGGGAATCTTGCCAAGTCGCAATTGATCCCGGATCGAATGCTGGATGCATTCGGAGAGAAGGATTCACTCCTTAACAGTTGGCGAAATAAACGACCACTGGAATTGATTGTGCTTGTAACAGTTTAGAAAGCACTGTTTGCATTGTTTGCTCGAAGAACTAAAGGATGAAAAGATATCTAATGCTTCAGGTTGAAGGCCTGAAGGGAGAGGCAGCTTCAGTTACCCCCGACTGCCTGCCTGACCCTAACCAAGGGGGTTGTTGACTGTGCCGGGAACGTGGACTGAACCCGCCGCGAGAGGTCTTTCCGTTGAGCTCTACTTGGAGCAAGAGGATGCTTGGGTGCCAGGGGGGGCTCTGGCCATAAATTCCTCGCCTTCCGAGACCTGTACAAGAGGCTAACGTGACTCTGGATTGGATCTTGAGGCCTGCATACTAGTCTACGGGCGGAAGCTTGGAATAGTGATCCCTGGCGGATTACTGGATAGCCTTTGGGCGGATTATGGACAAGCCTACGGGTGGAACTCCTTGTATTTCAAAGATAAAATGATGAAATGATAATAAAGAATTTGTTTGATATTGTTTTTCTATGTCACGTGATAAGATTACGTGAAGGAACCAGTGCTTAACAGGAGTAATTAAAGGAGCTGATTGTTATATGTCAAATTAATGTGTTAGATAATTACATAACTAAAACAAACCAAGGAAAGTGTGGAGGATGGACCATGGGTCCGTCCTACGGTTGGGTGGTCCCGGTTAGTCGGGAACTTTTCTCAAAAATCTCGAAGACTAGCGGGATGATCATCATCATCAAAATGAATAACGAGAGCGATGACCTGGAGTTACTTCTTACCCGATTTACGCTATTTTAGGGAAACAGAATGGGATTATGCCTTATGGCAAAGAGGTTGAGCCTTGCATCCCTCTCGTTTCCCATTCTCCTTGAACCAAGTGCAGCGTGAATCCTCTTCGGACCTGGCGTTTCTGCGTAAAGTAGTTCGCTCGGGTCTAACGCTAGTTGCTGTTAGCTAATGACCAAATCAGGAAAACCCTAATTCAGGTTGATCCTAAGTGGGAACAGCGAGGATACTTCCGCTACGTGGCAGACGTGGGAAGACTTAGATCACAAATCCCGTAACATTCCATGGGAATGCCGGGCGGAGCTTTCTAGACATCCTTTCCGATGGACTGCTAGGACGTGTCCTGGAGGATTCTAGTGGACACGTTACAAAACTCCATGTATCCAAGGCCATGATGTGCTATTAAGCCATGTATCCCAACAAGCCCAAGAGATATTCAAAGAGATATGTATCCATCTTAAATGCCTAAAACACTACAATGCACATGATAAGCCAAAAACCTATCCTATGTATTTCAAAATCTATGTAATGGATCACCAAGTCATGTATGTCAAAAAGAATCTACCATGTCAAAGCAATGTACCAGATTATATCTATCGCATTGAGCATAAAGATTGTGTCAAGAAAAATGGAGAAAACACACATACCACGCATCAACAAAAGGGATAAAGAGCACAACAAAGGAAAAGAGCCTGAAGACAAAAGAAAAAAAAGGACAAAGAAGATTAAAGGTTGACAATGAAGCAACAAAACAAAAAAGGATGAAGAAAATATTTTCCTCTGCTGCAAATTAACAAAATATTTTTGCAAAAAAAAAAAAACCTGAGTGGATCTGTTTCCCAGAGTGGATTTAAAACCCTTATCAAGAATGTAAAGTTTCAAACCTTAACTTGATTAGGCTGCCAAAGAGCTAGTCTCCTGGTCCATGTCTACATATAGGGGGGGCAAAAAGCCAGCAAAGGTAGACACTCATCATTTGAGAGGGGGTGTTGAGAATAGCAAATGATGTATGCCCATAGAGGCTGAATGTGTGCCCAAAAGAGGCTTGCCCATAAGTGGCTTTGTATGAGAGAGAGGCAATGATGTATGCTCTAGGAAGAGATGTCTGAAATCCCATAAGCACAGAGAGGAAAAGTTGTACTATCCAAAAAGCTATAAAGGCATGTACTTGACACTCATTTCAATGGAATGGTACTTTCACTTTGAGTCACTCAAGATTGTGTTTATGAGTCCAAGTTAATCTTTCTTGGAACCTAATTCACTTGAGTTACAATATCTTCTATCTATCATGTATCGTGTATTTGATTGGCGTCCACCATAGTTAATTAGCTCTAGATCAGTATTTCTCAACACCAACCACCTTACACTCTCAACTAGAGGTTCCTAACTTTGTGATGAACATCCCAAATGGTGTGTGCAAGAAATGTGCGTGCTCAATGATAAGTGCTCTCTTATGTGCGTGTGCATCTAAAACTTACTGCATATAGTTGCAATGGACCTCATGCCGTACTAGTGCTCAATGATGGTGAAAAAGTGCAGAATCCCAACCCATGGCATGGAAGTATTTGATAAGAATAGGAGACGACCCCTGAGTGTAGTGCATTAACAAGTGCAACGTGAAGTGCTCATGAACCCATAATCCTTGTGATGTGTAAAAATCTCGACAAGAAAACATACCTAGCTCCTCAATGTTTAGTACCTATTGACAAACACAAGCTTCAACCTACTCAAAAAAATACCAAGCTCGACCAAGGCTATGAAGTTTCACACTCAATAAATTAAACAAAATGACAGAAACAAATCCTGTGCTAATCAAACACAAGAAATCCAAATACAAATAACAAAACAAATTGTCATGTAAACAACTAAGGTAGCAAAAATCAAACCTAACTACAGTTAGACTAGGGCTTTTTAGTTTCAAAAAAAATGCTTGACAATGGCCTTCTTTTTGAGAGGTGGGCTGCTCAAGTAGTTTGGAACTGTCAACCATTACATTGTCAACATTCACTTCTTTAATTTTTGCATTCATACTTTCTTTATCTTCAACTTCAATTGCTACAATTAACTCTTTAACTGCTTCAACATGAATTCCTTGTGAAGTCAGCTTCTCTTCATCGTGTATAAAAACTCAAAGAACTTGCAAAAAAGCATGCACTATTTCTTCAGCTTCATCACCAATATATTTTCTTTTCCTTTTGATTACATTAATAATTACATCATGGAATTGAATTTTGGTAATTCCAAAAAAATTTCCTAAGGTGAATTCAATTTTGCTTCCCAGAATTCGTTCTTCTAGGATTCGTTTGAGATCGGTTGCAGATTCTATGTCAGATTGCAATTTGTAGTCTGGTTACTTGCCTTTCTTCTTTCCTTTGGTCTTCTTTGTTTGTAGCACATCTTCCATCTCTTCATTTGGGTTATATTTTCAGCAAGCTTTGGTTGTTCATGCGTTCTTCTAGTTGCTCATTTCTTCGGAGGGCTAGAAGAGAAGGCACTGGTTCATCTTCTCTTCTTCTCTTTTCTTCAATCAATAATTCTTTATGATTGAGGTTAGCCAAATGTCCAAAGGCGAAAAAAGAATCTACCGGTTCTTTCCAACCAGTTATTTCTCGAATGCGCTGACTAGCATTAGCCAAATCTTCTTTGGCTGCTTTACCACATTCCATTTGATCTAGTGCCTGCACCCATACTTTAGATTGCATATTAGCTTTACATGCTTTCGAACTTGATTTAATTGGCTCAATTTGCAGCCCATAGATAGCTACATCAATTGCTGCATATGTATTCTTTACAGCTAAATCTTCTAATCTTTTCTTCATTCCACCATTACCAAAATTTAGCTCCAGTGGAAAACTAGTTTTAGCTGTATGGATTTTATTGTATTTCCAAAAGACAAGCTTCTTTGCTTCAGCCTCACGAAAGATAGAACACTCCCTCTTGTCAAGTTGTTGGCTATCACACCAAATACAGTGTCTCTTAAGGCATTCTCTCATGGGTCTTTGAGTTGATGACCATCCTCATTCTTCAACTTTGACATCCAACTTCTCCACCTTGAAACTAATTTTTGTAAGATTCAAATGAAGGTCATGCATGCTTTTAATGAGTTCATCCATGACATCATTTTTAGAAGGAACAGAAGAAGAAAGAGTTGGTTGATTAGTCAAAGTAATAGGAGATTTTGAAGGTCGAACAAGCTCCATCAATGGAGTTGTTGAAGTTGAAGTATAGCCCAATCTTAGTCGCATCCACTCTCTTTGAGCAATGATGTTAACTGCATCAGTAACATCTATCCATGCAATCTTGACTCCTGATTCAGAGGTAGCATCTTCTAGGCGATCAATAAGCTTCTCTTGCAGAATGGGATCTGTCTTAAGGAATAATTCAATCTTCTGAACTTCCATACTTTGTTGGTCTTCAGCATCAAGTTGTTCAAATTTACTTTCAAACTCATGGTATAAAGCGGTTGCAGCTAAACCTTTGTTGGGTTTCTCAACCCAATCAGTGAATCTTTTCTTCGTCATTAGGGGAGAGTCTTATAAGAAGATTTCTTCATGTAGGGCTTTTTTGAATGCAGTCCAATCCACTTCTTGTTGAAAAAGACCATGGATTCTTTCTTGAAGACCATGCTTGGCTAGTTTGGCAAAATAGGGACTCCATGTATATTGTGGTACACCAAAGAAGAGCATTTTCTCAACATACAAGCGAATCAAAACATAGAAATTTTGACCATTAAACTATTTTAATTCATGCCCAACTTCCTCTAGGGCCTTGATAGCTATGGAATAAATCTTCCCTTTGTCTTTTCTTTGTTGTTGTTGTTGTAACATTTGGATTTGTTGTTGACGAGTCTGCTGCAGTATGCACACCAATTGTGGTAGAATATCTCTTAAAGAATCTCCCATCTTGGAGTTCTCTTACACGGACCCTCACGTCGGGTTTACCAATGTCGCAGTGCGTAGGGTTAAAGGTCACCACAGGGATTTGGCAAGAGAAGAATGTATGGGGGTTCAAGAGCTTAGACTCTCGAGTTGGTAGAGATAAGAAAAGGGTTGAAGGTTTCAAGCCAAGTTCTTGAAGATAAGAGATAGTGTGAGAAAGAGAAGAAGATTTCCTATGTGTCTTACTCACCTCCCAACCAAATATACCCTCTTCCCACCTTCTAATTGGGTCTCTAGGGCCTGTTTTCATGGTGCACATGATCGGTGTTCCCAAGTAGACAAGTCTTATCCAATTTGGTAAGAAATCTGAGGGTATCTTCCGGGCTTCGAACCTTGGCACGTCTTACCCTTGTCCAAGATGCACTAATTAATGGCCGTCTTGGGCTACTTGCCTAGCCGAAGGTTATTATGTCTGACATTCTCTCCCCCTTTCAAAAATCATTGTCCTCAATTGTTCGTGATGGGAAGTGTTGTTGAATCACAGTTTCTGATTCTCGTGTAGCATCAGTACTGATAGACCCTTTCAAGGCAAATAGATACTCGTGGAAAGTACGATTACACAACCATTTCTCTCTCAGATCTAGTATCTTCTCTTGTCCATGGTCAACAACTTAATCTTGTTTCTGCAAAGGTACCATACCATCAATTAGATTATCATCACATGAGATATACTTTCTTAATTTGCTAACATGAAACACTAGATGAACACGACATCGAGGAGAAAGTTCCAATCAGTGAGCTACATCACTTAGCTTCTGAATAAATTTCCACGGTCCACAATATCTTTGGAGATAACTTTTGACATTTTCCAGTCAATAAACTATACAACTTGGTTGGTACTTGGAGAAAAACTTTTTCTCCTAATTCAAAGATCCTACTTGACCTTTTCTTATCTAAAAAATGCTTAGTCCTATCGGTAGCTTGCTATAACTTGGCTTGAGCAATTTTAATACTAGCTTGCATATCAATAAGAAATTCTACCGCAGCTGGGCATTTCTCATCTGACCTTACTATTCTAGGAAAACTTGGATTCATTCCATAATTTATTTGAAAAGGAGATAAAACTGTCACCTTATGAGGTTTGTTTTTATACACAAATTCTAACAAAGACAAATGCGTATCCCAATATGTTTGTTTATCAGATACATATGCTCTAAGCATGTCTTCTAGTATCTGATTGATTCTTTCTATTTGACCATCTATTTTTGGGTGATCACCACTTGGTATGTTTAAAGGCACTTTTAAATGACATGACACATAAAATGACCAATAAACTTGACATCCCTATCAGACATAATGGACATAGGTAGACCATGCAACCTAAAGACATGATCAATAAAAAAATCTGGGACTTGTGGAGCTTCCACACTTTCATGAGTGGCTATAAAATGAGGCATTTTACTGAATCGATCCACTATCAGTAGGATAATGTCTTTTTATCTCTCGGTTCTAGGTAAGTCGATAATGAAATCCATGGAAATACTTTTCCAATTAGATTCTGGAATTTGTAATGGCATTAGCAGACATGGTGACTTCACCTTTTCTGCTTCATTAGCTTGACATTGAAAGCATTGTTGGACATATTGGTAGACATCCTTTGCTAACTTTGGCCACCAAAATGTCCTTCTAACAAGCTGTATGGTCTTATCAATACCAAGATGCCCTACACAAGGCACATCATGGTTATCAAACAAAACTTTATTTAGTAGTTCCCGTGCACTAGGAATATATATCTTGCCTTTTCGTTTAAGAAACCCATTCTCAATTAAAAAGTTCTTAAATGAACCTGCTTTATAAAAAAAAACAGCGGCTAATGAAACAAAAGTATCTGGTCCATCCCTAATCAAAGAGTCTCGTTCTATGGCCTCATAAATTTTTGCCATATAAGAGTCCTCTAACTATGTTGAGAGAGAGCATTCTTGTGTGATGGAGTGTGCCTTGGCCTTGGTGGCGCTATTGGCGTGATTTTGGGCTGCCATTGGGCCTTCTGGTGGGTGCCGCCAGAAAGAGGCGCTGTGCTGTCTTTTGTGGAGTGTTGCAGAGATGCCTTCATGCTGCCCACTCATGTGCACTCTCGTGACTGCTGCACAGTCTCACCTGTGTGGTCGTAACAAAAACCCCTAAATCTTTTTTTGGAAGTCGGCATGCTCTAATAATAAATGTGAG